>NC_056503.1:24683784-24694098 GCF_014905685.2 Nematolebias whitei | reverse complement strand
GATGGATGGATGGATGGATGGATGGATGGATGGATGGATGGATGGATTGGTCTTACCGTGTAAACACACACAGACCTAACAATCATAATGAAATTTTAAGGTTTGACTAAAATGTCTAGAATTTGGATAAAATGAAATGATTTGAAATTTGATTTGATTTGACATGAAATTATTTTTGTTTAAATCTTTGACCTAACAGGCTATGGGTGATTCATTCCTTCAAACAATGGTAGGCCCTTAGTCATTGTTTATTTTTTACTTATAAATAGTTAACTGTCCAGGAGTTTGTACAATGCATTATTGAATATAATAGTATGGACACGTCTGTGTGCACTCAGAGCCATTGCAGTCTGTGTTTGACCTTGTATCATGTGCTACTAAAGGAAAATCCAGCAAGTTATCTGTCTGTGATCTTGTCTGGTCTTGGTTGTGCTTCAGTGCCTTTCACTAAGGTGAAGCTTTCTCATCTCCTCATCTTATTTCAATGCATCTTCCATCCAGCTCGTGCAATGCCCCGGGCTAAACTTATTCTTTCTGATAGTCTGTAATTGCTTGGCTGATGTATATTTTTTAATATCTAGCAATATTACAAGGGGCTGGTAGTAAAACACGGATGGGTAGAGGAAGAAGCGTGAGATGGGAGATAAAAGTGAAAGCTGAGGGCTAAAAGCATGATGGAAATAAAAGAAGCTGAGCAGAGAGGTGAAGACAGTTGTCCTGAGGAATAAGACAAACAGAAAGAGTTGGGGTCTTTCATTTCTTTTGATCGCATCGTCAGGTTCCCCTCATGGTCACTGATATTCTGCTTTCTGCTGTAAAATGAATTTATAGGCACAGCTTAAAAAGAAAAGAGTAATCTTTGTCTTTTTTTTATACATAAAACTTGCATTTCTTGTTGAAAATGTTTATATTAATGTGAAATGTAATTTTATTGTAATGGTCTATTAAACCTAAAAATAGGCAATCAAAACTATTTTAACAAACATAACTAATGAGGTCAAATTTAGTTTTGATGAGAGACTGAAAGGTTGATATTTTTATGTATTATGTTTATACTGTAGCAAATGTACATCCTGTGTGTGTGTTTTCTAATTTGTAAGTGCAACTTTGTGGAAAGTTTGAACAATCTTCATTTAGGAAATGTGAGTATTACAACGTCTTTGACTATTTAATAGTCATTTAAAGTTTTTAATTTTAAAATGGGTCATAAAGTACCTGTACAAAATGAATGAGATAAACAAAGGCATCCCTATAATAACCAAAAGCTGACAATCATTTACTGTCAAAATAGGTTCTGATTGTTTAAAAAGATAAGATACGTTTTTCATCCATCCATTATCTTTACCCATTTATTCCATTTTGAGTCACGGGGGTCGCTGGTGCCCATGTTCAGCAATCACTGTGCGAGGGGCGGGGTACACCCTGGACGGGTCACAAGTCCATCACAGGGACACATAGAGACAAACAACCATTCACTCTCTCATTCACACCTAGGGGCAATTTAGAGTTACCAATCAGCCTAACATGCATGTTTTTGGTCTGTGGGAGGAAACCGGAGCACCCGGAGAAAACCCACGCATGCACGGAGAGAACATGCAAACCCCACCCAGAAAGGCCCCTGGACCGGGGTTTGAACCAAGGACCTGCTCGCCGAGAGGCAGCAGCTCTACCAGTTGCGCCACCGTGCTGCCCTGATACGTTTTTGCTTTTCTGTTTTTTTAAATATATCTTACCTGTTGTAGATGGATATTTGAGCCACGTCATTTTGGAGCAACAGAGTTGATTGAACCTAACTGATGAGCTAATGGCTAGTTGGAGCAGAGCCAAGACCAAGGTGAACCTCTGTCATCTTAAAACAACAACAACCTCACAAACGTCATGGGGGTTCAGGTCAGCCAATTTAGGATTACACCAGTATTTATATAGACCTGTGGTTATTTGCAAAGCCATGAAGCACCAGCATCATCATGTTGCAGCCCGTTCGGTGCAGCCTGATGCACTTTCAGCATGGATATCGTAGTACTTCTGCATAAACTGATGGCAGTGTGAAATCTTCAAAAACAACTTTTGCATAAACCCTATGAATTTTTGTTGTTTTATGGTGGCATACTGAGGTCGTTCAAAGAGTTATCTACAACAGGTATGGTCTTAAATGTTTATAACCTTCAAAACTTTACACTAAAACTTGTAACAATGATCTTAAACATGTAATTACTAGTGCTTACATTACTAGGTGAAAACACTAACCTGAAGTCAGATTAGAAAAATATACTGTACTGTTTATTTAACACTGTTGCCCTAAAAAGTAACACATTATTGTTTGAATGTTTATGAAGCATTCACACTATTGTGATCCAATTTTCTTCCGTACATTTCTCGGCATCTTTCTCGTTCCACAGTTTTTGTGCTATTTCAAGTTTTCAACAAATCGTAAATCAAAAACTTTGAGCTCTTTCAGGACAATCCTGCTATGACTTTTGGTATCGGTGCAACTTGAGCTTTTTGAAATATTTAGCCTTTTCTGCCATTTTTTTCCTCATAGAAAATGAATTGAGCTCATTTTACATCCTTCATCTCTTTAGATCTGTTTACAACTTTTACTTCTCCTTTCACATTTTGTTCTGCTTCAGCTTTTTTCAGCTTCCTTCTGCACATTTAAATTTTGTTATTCAGCTACTTTCAGCTGTTTTTCCAGCTGTTTTGTGCTCTTTTCAGATTATTTCTGCAAGTTTCAGCTTTTTCGACTATTTCAGCTGATTTCTTGATGTATGCTAAATTAGCCATGTAGAAAAATCTAAAAAAGTTACATCTGGTCCTCTGGACACAAAAAAAAAAAACTAAATAAATCAACAAAAAAAAAAATTGTAGAAACGTTTTGTCTTTCCTCCGAAAGACTTCTTCAGTCTACAATACAGCACCTCAGACTGAAGAAGTCTTTCGGATGAAATACAAATGTTTCTACAATTGTTTTGTTTTGTTTTGTTTTTTTGAATGTCCAGAGGACCAGATTTAACTTTTTAAGATATTTCAGCTACTAGGTTTTTTTATGCTAATTTCAACTTTTTCAGCTAATTCCACATTTTTTGCACTAATTTCAACTATATTCAGCCTAATTCAGCAAATATGTGCTCTCTCCATTTCTTTCAGCTGTTTTTTGTTCATTTCAGCTTTTTTCTGATAATTTCCACTTTATGTGCTCATTTCTGCTTCTTTCAGCCTAATTGGACAAATGTCTGTTTTATTCTGCTAATTTAAGCTTGCACCTTGCAACTGCTTTTAACATTATTTTATATAATTTCAGCAGTTTTCAGATAATTCCAAGTTTTTCATGTACTTCTGTTTTGACTTGGAGCTATATAAATAAACTGAATTGAATTTAATTTAATTTAGCTACCTTCAGCCCAATTAACTTCTTTATGCTAATTTAAACTTGTTATGCTCATTTCAGCTTTGCTTTGCTATAGTTACAGGTTTTTCTGCTATTTCAGCTACTATTTAGCTGCTTTATGCTAATTTTACAATTTTCTGGCAATTCCATTTTTTGATCATTTCAGCGCTTTGTTTCCTTTACTTAATTTAAGCTTTTTTTCTGCCTTTTCAGCTAATTTCAGCCTTTTTTTTTAGCTAATTTCCTTATTTTGTGCTCATTTCTGCTTATCAAAACCTAATTCAGCAAATACGTGTTCTTTCTAATTTCTTATGCTGAAGTAGGCTTGTCCTTCCATTTCAGCTCCGTCAACATGTTTTTAGCTAGTTGCAGCTGTTTTTTCAGCAAAGTTCTGCTGCAATAAGCATTCACAGTGCATTTTTACAGGAAATGCAATTAATCTAGTTACTTTTGTTCTTGTAATAATAAAATTGCCCTTATTTCCTTATCTATACTAAAAAGTAATGAATACAACACTCAAATACAGCAAAAGTTACAAATTTCACAAATTAATTTCAAGGGGGGTTGGGGGTGTGTGACTTGTTGTAGACTGCCACTTTAATAAATTACAGATTAAATATGACGGGGCTTCTTCTCCAATGTGGGCATTTATAGAATCTGTGATTAAAAGATTACTGATGAACACAATTCTCATACTGGGTCATTTTGAATTCAGCTTGAAGTAATGATGTGAATAAAAGTCAATTAGAATGGAACAACGTTGTAAAAAGAGCCTTTTTTTAATGAGTTCAGCTCTTTAGCTTTCCAAATGGAATAAATGCTTCTCCTTTTAATACTCAATTGTTGATTTCCAGCAATTAGACCACTAATTACAAAATTATGTACAATCAATTAGAGACAAAATCTCTAGATTCACTATTAATTAGATTTAAAGTATTGTTGTGGTTGTGATCTAAAATCTGAAATAAATGTATGTTTTCTTGGCTCCAACAGCATATCCAGACACTTGATGTAGGATAAAACTAAATTGTTTAAAATAAAACAGTTTATTTCTCCTTTTAATCTTTCTCTTCTCTTCCGGCTGGATGTGTAAGAAACAAAGTAGAACCGAAAGTGCAAATAAAGCAGAGAAACATGCAGACGGCACTTGCTTTGAGCTCTATGCCCGATTCTAATTGAGGTATTGACAGATTTAAATGAGGCAGAAATGCACACAAGAGTTCAAACGTCTCAAACAGATGCACACAATAAATGCATGAACCGAGCAAAATGCACACACCAAAAATAACAAAATAAAATAAAACTGCTTGCTTGGACACACACTCACTTGTAATAAAATGTAATCCATGATATTCATAAAGACAGATATATCCAACCTTTATTTATACAGGTTAGTCCAAATGAGCCTCGGGCACTCATTTAAAAGAGAGACCTGAGTGCTATGCTTTTTAAGGATGACGAGCAACATTTATTTGAAAACGGACAGAGTTCTAGACATGATGGTGTTGGTGAAAAAGACTACAGTAAGTGTCTCCCATGTTCAAGCCACTCGTGCCAGTACTTCTTTACTGAAAGTCCCTTGAATACATAAGTACATTTCGGGGATTGAAATGTGAAATGTGAGCTGTTAATGAGTAAAAAGCATGTAGCTGGGTCGGCTCGTAATGTCTGAGCAGCCCGTGGCAGCAGGGGGAGGGTAGAGCAAAGGATCACGAAGAACATAAAGCTACATCAAAGCTAACAAAATCATAACGTTAAAATAAAGCAAGACAAAGCATTATTCATGGGTACGTGGACAGAACTGGGTTCACCTTCTGCAACATGTGATGGCATTTTGTAGAGCATCTGAGCAATCAGTAAAATGAAAATGAGTACAATGTTGTTAATGTAAATGTACTGACTTCAGCTGTTCATATGGTCTTTACTGATAAAAACTTTTGCCAATACACACAAAAAAACAGCAATTTGCTAACATACTGAATTAGGCCTGGTGCAGAAGCAAAGTGCATTGGATGTGTCAAGTGGTTTTTTTTTAAATACTGAGGTACAAACTCAGTTTTTACCACACACTCATCATTACACAATGTATTTTTTAGCTTATTCAACTCCTCAAAAGTGACAGAATCAAAAGCACTTTTAGTTTTATGAATATGAGTTTTAGGCCCTGTCTGCATCACTCCAGGTATTTTTTCAACAGATTTTCTGCTGGTTGCACTTCCCCTCCACTTACAAAGGTTATGATTAAAAAAAATGCTTTATAATAACTACATTTATTTAAAAAAAAGCTCTTATTTAGGTATTACCCTGTAAACTGGACAAACTCAGATTTGAGAAACAGTGACGTAGACACCTGTTGTAATGACTATCACAATGTGCCCTAAAAACCAAAACAACAATGGAGTCATTTAAATGACTTTGTCTTTGTTGGTATTTATCCTTTCTCTGCTCATTGCAGATGATGTGGTCCTGTTGGCGTAATTGGGCCGTGATTTCCAGCTCTGACTGGAGCAGTCTGCAGTCGAGTGTGAAGCAGCTGGTATGAAATTCAGCACCTTCAAATGTGAGGCCATGGTCCTCAACTGGAAAACGGTGGATTGCTCTCTTCAGGTCGAGGGTGAGGTTCTGCCTCAAGTGGAGGAGATCAAGTATCTCAGGGTTTGTTCACAAATGAGGGAAGAATGGAGCGTGAGAGTGACAGATGGAGTACAGCATCTGCAGTATTGTGGACTCTGTACTGGTCCATTGTGGTGAAGCAGGAGCTGAGCTGTAAGGAAAAGCTCTCTGTTCACCGGTCAGTCTACGTTCCTACCTTGACCGAAACAATGAGATCTTGGATACAGGTGGTTGATTTGAGTTTCTTCCACACCACAGGGTAGCTGGACTCTCCCTTAGAGATAGGGTGAGAAGTTCAGTTATCCTGGAGCGACTTGGAGTAGAACTGCTGCTCCTCTACATCGACAGGAGCCAGTTGAGGTGGTTCGGGCATCTGGTAAGGATGCTCCATGGGCGCCTCCCTAGAGAGGTGCTTCAGGCATGTCTGACAGAGAGGAGACCCAGAGGAAGACCCAGGACACGCTAGAGAGACTACGTCTCCCGGTTGACCTGGGAACACCTTGGAGTCCTCCCAGAAGAGCTGAAAGAGGTGTCTGTGAAAAGAGATGATTGGGCCTTCCTGCTCAAGCTGCTGCCCACTCGACTTTGGAACAAGCAAAAGATAAGGGATGGATGGAATGGTATTTATCCTGACCCTGTTGCTATTCAACTTTGATCATGTACAGAAGAGGTTAAAAACTGAGATTAAATTGTAATCAATATCAAGGATATAAATAAGTTACAATTGTTTTGGAAGAAACTTTAGCTACAAATGTATTTATAACGTATATGTATTTACATGGTTGATTTTGACATTGCTAATGTGGACATGCTCACTACTTAGTGGCTCTGCATGGGTATTTCACAGTTTTTGTTAGAATGTTTGAATGTATGTATTTTTGTTACTAAATGAAGAAAACACATATAATATTTTAAATGTGGACTAGTGTAGCAGGGGCTAGACCAAAAACTTTCTCTCAAGGATGCAAAGCAGAGTGATAAACACATACTTTTAGATTGATCTTCACTTCACACTTGGTACTGACCTCTTCCAAGCCACATGATGGAAAAACTCACGCACATATCAGAAGTGGTAGCTTATCAATCTAAACTGCTTAAAACTTTCCATGACTCCAACAAATGCATGCTTTTTTAAACCAAATCTTTACCATTTTAAGTATATTTTCACATGCAGGTTTTTGATTGTTTTTATACCCTGTACAATTTTCCATTTTTTTGTTGTCAGTTTTATATGCTAATGAGAGTGGAGCCAACTGTGGATAAAGCAGCAGTGTTTGCTCTCAGTGTCAGAAAATAGATAAGGAAGGTTAGTACAAGCATGGGTCATTTTGCTGCATAGCAACTGAGAGGCACAGTCAGAAAACTGACCTATGAAAACACAGTTCTGTTTGCCTCTGAGCTTGCTGCTGCAGTACTGACAGCTCTCTGCCTTTTACACTGCAAAACCTAATAACAGCAACACATAAATATCCATAACCAACAGTAAAACAAATGCATTACCCAAAAGGAACATTCTACACAAAATGTCTTACAAAAAGGGTAAAGGTCAGAGTCAAGATAAAATCTTTCCCAGTATTATCTTCAACTTTTGTCAAGTTGATGTGAAATGCTCACACTTCCATCTAACAGAGCGGTGAGGTTAGGAAGAGCCGAAGAAGACACATACAGAGCCGTCCATTAGTGGGAAGCCTTGTGCTCCAGTTTGATGACTGAAGCAAAGTGAAAATGTGACACACTCCCATCCAAGCACCAGAAAAATGAGGAGCCCCCTCTTCACGCTGCAGGGGAGCTACATACAAATGCTCAGTGGAGGCAGAAAACCTGGAGTCTGACATTAACATACCAGCAGAGACAGGTGAGATGCATGAGTATAAAACTGGAGCATGCTTGGTGACAGTGAGCTCTAAGAAAGATGCTAAGTTGTCGTTGCTTGAAAAGATTTGTGCAAATAAATGTTTGAGTAGCTCTTCATCGTTGAATGGTTTTGGTTATAATCCCATACTGTTTTAACAGACTGAATAGATGCCTTTTTTTTGTACCGTAATTAGATTTAAATGAAGGATTACTGTCAATAATGTTTCTAACCATTTACTGTAAAACATCATTTGAATCACCTGAAGTTTATGTTGAGAAATTATAGAGTTGCGGCTGTTTTGGTCTAAATTGAAAATATTATTTTGTGTGATCTCATGCAATGCAATATATCACGTTATCTCACATGAGCTGTAAGCACAAAGTATGTGCTGTGAATGATTCGTAGATACTACCACACCAAATCTGACTTAGTGTTGGTAACATTTAATACGGTATAACCATTTTGCATTAAGCTAAGGTCATTTAGATGTAACAGCCATATTGAATTCATCTTAATTTATTTTGCTGACAGAAAACAGACTTAACACCAAAAGCTAATGCCAAAGTTCTAAGCAAAGTTGCACAATGTGTTGCACTCAAAGTACTGTATGTGCTGGGCACTATAATCAGCTAAAATCACACAATTTTTTTGTTTCACCAGGTGTAACATTGCCTAAGTTATAATTATTTTAGTGCTTTTTAAGGTCATCTGGCTGTGGTTCACATTGTGAATTGGGTTGAGTCCCAAAGGTAATTGGTTGTATTAGATGTACATCCAGTGATAGCTTTCTGAAAGTATTAATAAAATATGTTTAGTCATTTACAAGATATTTTGCTAACTGACAAACATGGTTGACTTCAATAGTTACTAGCAAAATTTTAAATACACAATCAGTTAGTACTCAGACTATAAGTTGTGAATGATTCTTTGCAACTACTACAGCAAATTTAGCTCAATATCTGTAAAACTGACTAATTTAGAGACATTTTTGTATTTGATAAGATATATTTGCTGTGGTGGCCATTTTGAATTGAAATGACTCTAAAAGTTAATCAGTTGCAGACATATTTCCAAATATTACTCTCTGAATTTTTTATTAAAATATGTCCTATAATTCATTCTTTCATGTGAAGGAGGAAAAGCCCTGACACTGAAATACTAACACATTCATGGCATTGCTGTGAACCTTCAGCTGCAGGCTCTTACTTTTGACGGTGAGGTACATGGACTTGCTGACGTCAGCTCCAACATCGTTGCTGACCTTACACAGGTAGAAGCCGTTGTCGTCCTCCAACACGTGTTTGATGAGCAGTGAGCCATTGCTCAGCAGCTGGATTCGAGATCCACTGTTCAGAAGGATGGGCTGAAACTGGGGAACACCGGCACCTGATGCAAGCAGAGGAAGCAGGGGAAAAAATAGCATTTAAAAATAAATACTTATGGTTTGTGCAACCATTGTGTGATGGTGCTTCAACCTAATGAGCTTCTGCACAAGCTTTAATCTGACTGTGCCAGTGCATTTACAGATAAAGTCCATCAGGTGTAATGAGGACCGTAAACATGTTGTTCCTCCTGAGCTTGAGATTTGACCAACGATTGGACTCTCTTCTCCAATGGGAGGGCTAAGTAGAATCATGCCCCTATAATTGGAACACACCCTCCAGTCCCCCTTTTTGAAGAGGGGAACCACTCCAGTCTGCCAGTCCTGTGGCACTGCCCCAATGTCCATACCATGTTGCAAAAGCTTGACAACCAAGGCAGCCCAGCAACATCCACAGCCTTGAGGAATTAGGTCGAATCACATCCACCTATGGTGTACTGCCACTATGGAACTTTTACATTACCTCAGAGACCTCAGCCTCGGTTATAGATGGACCAACCCCCCAAGTCCCTTGACTCAGTTTCCTCCATTGAAGACATGTTGGTGGGATTAAAAGTTCCAAATATTTCTTCCATCACTCAACAACATCACTTGTTAGGTCAACAGCACCCCACCCCTATAATACACAGGGTTGGCAAAGTGCTGCATTCCCAGCCTCAGCCACCTGATGATTTGCCAGAATCTATTCGAAACTGATACAGAATCTTTTTCCAATACCTCACCGAACTCCTTCCACATCTGAGCTGTTGCCTCAGCAAAAGCCAGGGCTGCAGCTCGTGTGGCCTGTCAATACTCTTCAGTTGCTTCTGGCATCCTATCAGCCAGCAACATTCGAGAATGGCCACTGTGAGAAGCACAGACAACCTTGCAGCCACAATCTAAAAAAGTTAAATCTGGTCCTCTGGACATAAAAAACCCCCCAAAAAAACAAAGCAAATCAACAAAAAAATGTAGAAACGTTTCGTCTCTCATCCGAGAGACTTCCTCAGTCTGAGGAGCTGTATTCAGCTCAGTCTCTTAAATAGCACCGTCTCAGGGTGGATCAACCAGTTTTGGTTGTCAGCAGCAAAACTGGTT
>NC_056503.1:24658419-24663784 GCF_014905685.2 Nematolebias whitei | reverse complement strand
ATATATATATATATATATATATATATATATATATATATATGTATATATATATATACACATACACACACACACACACACATATATTCAATATAAATTATCTGAAAGTTTGATTAAAATCCATTCAATGTTTCAAGAGAAACTTTACTTTTAAACAAATGGGGATGACTGCTAAGGTTTTGTGCAAATGTCTTCCACAATGTGTAATGCTCAGAAGTATGTGTTAGAGATGATCTCAGCTACTACAACCTAAGACTTTAGCTCAACATCTGGAAAAATCATCCAATAATAAACATTCTTTTGTTTTATAAAGTCAGTAATCTGCAGCGGCCATCATTGATAGATTCCAAAAGTTAATTTATTGTAGATGTACACCAAATAAATACATTCTAAAATTTTCATTTAATACTGTCCATCAGTTTTTGAGATGTTTTACTAACAGACAGAATTTTTTCCAGTAGTTAATGCTCACGTTTAAACAAATATCTCATGTGGTCTGTTGGAGAATGGCTTTGTGGATCAGTCAGCTACAACCACAGCAAGCTTTATATTAATATTTATACACTAATCTGAATTAAAGCCATTTTTATGTTTAAAATGTTATGATGTACAGGATATGATTATCTGTGGCAGCCATCTTGAATTGAGATATTGTCTAATTTAAATTTCTGAAGATGTACAAGTGCATTTGGTGGTTGTTGATAATTGCTTTAACTGCTCGTCAGAAAGTATGCCGCACAAATTGTACATGTTTATATGCAAGAGGTGAGTGAGTCAAAGCAGCACTGACCTGACACAATGAGACGCGCACTGTTACTTTGGCGCGTCTCACCAGTGTAGCGATGACGAGTTGTGCAGCGATAGTTATTGAGGCCATCTTCAGGCAGGACATCCAGAATATACAAAGCTCCAGTAGATGTGATCAGATATCTTTGTCCTGGAGCAGATAAAGAAGAACAAGTATAGACATGAAGGGCAGCAACTGTTTGGTGTCAAAACCAGTGGCGGCTGGCCAATAGACAGCACTAGGACACTGTCCCAGCACTCAACACATTACATTGAATAAGACATAAAAACATTTAATAAAAATGAAATAATAAAATTAATAATTTCAAAATATATTGATGAAATATTTCCACCCTGTGGTGCAAAAATCTTTGCCCATAGACTTTCATTAAAAGTTGGACATGCGCAGTAACTCCTCTTCAATGCAAGATATAACAAGACAGACAAATGAGAAAAAAAAAAAATATATATATATATATTTTGTTTTCGTTCTTTTTTTTTTCTTCCAGCGGCAAGTGATAATTAACACACAGTTAAATTGTGCCACAGGGGTGATAATACATCTGAATATCATTTCCATCTCTGTTTCTTAACAGCTTTTCCTGTTTTTGTATTCTTGCACGACGGCATAACCTCACTGGTGCTGGCATTTTACACAGAAAACCAATTTCTCTTTGGCTGTCACTGCCAGCTCTTTAAGTACAGTAACATTATGTTAATTCTACAGATCAAACCAGGCTGAGTGGGGTTGTCAACATCCATAAGGACATAAACCTTCCTCCCACCAATCAAATGGATTCCCACAGTCCCATGGGAGCAGACTGATGTCAGACCTGATTGGAAAAGTAATTTACACAAGATTGTCAACTCTTTGTAGAGGTGGGCTTGATTAGATGAAAACAGCAAAGAAGGAATCAACAGAACAGTTTTAGGAAGATTTATATAGGCAAGAAGCAAAAGTAAAATGAATGAATAAAGAGAAATCTTTTCATCACTGAACAGCATACAGAATAGTCCTTAGGATGATTGTGTACTTGTTATTTATTTATTTGTTTATTTTTGCTTCTACCAATCTACAAAAAGACTTCATGATCAGAACATTAAAACCCATTCTCTTCCAAGTCATACAGTAGAGTAGGCGGTGGAACAGAAATGCCACAAACATGAGAGAAAAACAAGGAGAGAGACAGGGAACCAGTGTTGGCCGGTCCATAGGGGCAAGAGGGGCAGAGCCACACCTAACGAAATCATTCACCCCACAAAGTAGTTCCTCCTAATAAATTATGTAAATTACTTATTTATTGGGCTTGCCAAGCGTTGTTCTGCGGATTTTTCAACTGACAATTTTAGGTGGAATTTAAAATGACTCTTGTGATTTATCTTCAGTTTTTTTTTAACTTATTTTTCATTATGGGGCAGTACCGTTGAATGACCCAAGTAAGTCAAGCCAAATGTGTGACCAGTGATCCGAACAGGCTGGTCCAGTTACGTTTATTTTAGGGTGTCTGATTTTCTGCCCTGTGGACACATTTGGATGGTTTGAGCGCATTGATACAACCTCTATCAAGACCTAACGTGAGCTCAAACCCAGAAATGGCTGCAGTGAAACCTGCTGAGTCCAACAGTGGAGATATTCTGTTTTTAAATTTATGTAGAGCAGAGAGACGGAACCAGAACAGAAAACGGAGAAGAATGAAAGAAATTCAAAGAGGAGGAAATTTCAAACAATATGGTTGGAGCTTATTTAACCAATTCCATGATTTGAATGTGTGTGGCTGTGGTGGTTCAGTGGTTGAAGCTGTGGTCTTGTAGGTCTTTGTGGGTTCAATCCCCATTCAAATCTTCTATTGGATTTAGTGATTATTTATTGTTTGATAATTTTTCACTTTTACAGTATATTACTTTAGAGTTACATTACTGAGCTTTGTTCTCCCATTTAACTGTGTTAATCATGAATATTATTTCAGAATTATTACTTCAAATCAAATAAAAAATCCAACTGAGAAAGCTGTGTGTGGGAGTCATCTATTTCTCTGATTTATTAGACCGGACTGCTTTTCTTACGACTCATCTTAGACCTTTGGGAATGGAAAAAAGCAAAAACTTTGCCAACACACACACAAAAAATTAATAAATAAAACAGGAAATTATTGTCCGCTCCACTAATATTTCTACTCAGGAGCCGCCACTGCATCCATCCATCCATTTTCTTTACCCGTTTATTCCATTTTGGGTCACGGGGTTCGCCAGTGCCCATGTCCAGCAATCATTGTACTAGGGGCGGGGTACACCCTGGACGGGTCGCAAGTCCATCACAGGGACACATAGAGACAAACGAGACAAACAACCATTCACTCTCTCAGGGACAGTTTAAAGTTATCAATGAGCCTAACATGCATGTTTTTGGTCTGTGGGAGGAAACTGAAGTACCTGAGGAAAACCCACACATACATGGAGAGAACATGCAAACTCCACCCAGAAAGGCCCCTGGACCGGGGTTTGAACCAAGGACCTGCTCGCTGAGAGGCAGCAGCTCTACCAGTTGCGCCACCGTGCTGCCAACGCCACTGCATACAATGGTAAAATAAAATTTCAGTGTGTAAACTGAGAAACTAAAAATCAAATCCTATTTAAGGGATTTAACAATTACGCAAATTAGGGAGCAATGCAAACAAACCAAACAACAAACAACTAAATAAATAAAAACAAATCAAGACAAATCACTTCATCCATTATATAAGTATAAAGTTTCTTGCTGCCTGCCAATGAAACTGATAAAAAGATGCTGTTCATATTAAGTACTTTTTAAGAAACAGAACAAGCTCAGTGAAAATATGCATTTGCAATCAGGACCATACATGTATGTGATTGTCAATATTACTCAGTGAGCCTAATAATCCTAAAAATGCTAATTTTAAAAATAACTGATTTATAAGGATTGTTAGCTGACAATTTTTTTCTTGTATTTGTTTTAAAGATCATGTTATTATATGTACAATATAAAACGGATCATCATAATTATGATTTTGTTGGACAAATCTAAATTTTGTACTGAACAAGCAAAATCTTTTTTGCACCGTATAGATGGTAGATAGTAAATATATTCAAGCACTATATATACTGTATGCTCACAGCTGCTGGAAGATTATTAGCAGCAAAACCAATATGAATCTTGTACATTTCAGGATGACTCCGATCAAGGTTGCACTCCTTGCATTTTTGACAGCTTCTAAAAATAATCTGCACTTTCTTGACCTTGGTTGAAGCCCATTTACGAGGACAGTCACATCAGCATTTTATCCAGTGGTGGCTCCTGAGCAAAAAAATATTCATGGGGTGGATGTTAATTTCCTGAATCACTAACCGAACAAATGTTATAAATTGCATTTCTTTTTATGTGATAAAAACATATGATATATGTTGCTTAATATATGTTATGTTATTTTTTTCAATTCAACCTTTATTTATACAGGGTTAGTCTCATTGAGCCTCGAGAACTCATTTACAACTTCCCAGTTCAGACTCTTTCAGCGTCTCCGTTGAGCAGCTGAAATCCTTCGAGAGTCGTGCGTGGTGTTCAAACAGAAATTATAATCCCAACATCGTCACTGCGTTCTGTATTCCAACGGAAGCACTCTGGGCTTCGGACATCAGAGTTTTCTCCTTCAGCCTTCAGAACTCTCAGACTCTAGAACTTCTTCAGAACCTCCATCACTCTGAGACTCTTGGACCCTCGGACTCTTGCAACTCTGCGTCTCATCCTCTCCAGCCTCTCCAGCCTCTCAACCTCTCCAGCCTCTCCAGCCTGAACTGGGAAGTTGCCACATTTTAAATGGGTCGACTTCCGGGTCATTTGAGAGCTTTTGATTGGTCGATGGACCAGGAATAGAGGTGTGGTGTATGATGTAAGATGTTATTAAAAGTCAAGGATTGTTTCAGTGACAAACAGAAAGATTATTGTAGGACTTCAGACTTCGTGGAGTCTCACCCTTATTATCTTCTGAAAAAGTTTAAACATGACATTTTTCTCGGTAAACATTTTAGTTGACCGAGAACCGACCTTTAACATACTTACATTGCAGACAGAAAAATCAAGAAATGCATATTAACCTGATTTCTTCTTTGAATGAGGAATAAAAATCATTACTTACTGTTTATGTAAAATAAAATGAGTAGTTCTCTTCAACCTGTAACATTGAGTGAACTAACACAATTTGATTATCAAACATTTGTAAAACAGTAATGATTATAGAGAATTGTCTTTTCTGCTTGATTAATTCAAGAAAGAAAGTCACCAGATGGCTCAAACTGTATTCAGATCAATGAAATAACAGTCTCTGTCCATCTGATAGATTTGAGGTCAGATCAGGTTCAGATCAGGTTCACTACAAGAGAGACCTAATTTTAACAAAGAATGATGACAACAGTAGATATTATTCAAAGAAGGCTGGACTGGAGACCTGCCCAGGGTGTCCCCTGCCTCTCACACGGTGATGGATGGACATGGGCACCAGTGACCCCTGTGACCCAAAGATGATGGATGGATGGATGGATGGATGGATGGATGGATGGATGGATGGAT
>NC_056503.1:24657425-24658409 GCF_014905685.2 Nematolebias whitei | reverse complement strand
ATGGATGGATGGATGGATGGATGGATGGATGGATGGATGGATGGATGTTGTTTCTCCTTTTGGACCGTCTGTCACTGATTTTATCATAATAAAAGGAAAGCAGGATTACACTGAAGCAGATTAGTTTTGAATTATTAGGTTGAACAAGGAGAGATGTGTTAACATGAGATGTTTCTATTATCGTCCTAAATCTATAACTAAAACGTAACCGTATGAAAGACAAAAAAAAGACCTAAAAATATTCTGATAGTGAATTTTATGATTTATAATTGTGCTTCTGTTTGAATTAATTTTCCAAACAAACAAAATAGTGTTTTTCATTAATAGGCAGATGAAGCTCTGGGATTTTCTTTTTAATGTGGATTACCAAATTGTCTTCTGCAATCTCCTTTAGATCATAAAATACCATCTGCAAAAGATTAGTAAAAAAAACCAAAAAACTATTAATTACTACCATTAACTTCTAAACCTATTGTTGCAGTTTCTCTTGTATGATTCATTTTGAAGCACTGGGCTGTGGTTTTGTGCTGAATTACTGGACAGTAATATTCAATTATTACACATCAAGGAGCAGTTTTCTTAGAATAAAGATCTGAACTAAATGCAAAACCAGAATATGCACAAAGAACATCAAACTATATTAATATTTCACCAGAGACTAATATATGTAAAAGAAGCAAAGCAGGATTAATATAGCTGTATTTTATGTGCATTTTTAATATTTAGACAGGCAAAGCAAAATCAACCGATTGCTTTGCCTGGGGGGGGTATACTTTGAGGCGAGAGAAGCTATTGTAAGCATTGACCTAGATAGAACCGACAACAGATTTCACGGATTTAATGTCCTAAAGGGGTTTCACAGGTTTACATACAGAACTGTTAGATGGGCAACCAGCAAGTGGAATCTGTGAGAAAATAAAGGGTGTATGTGTATGTGTGTATGTGTGTGTGTGTGTGTGTGTGTGTGTGTGTGTGTGTGTGTGT
>NC_056503.1:24649191-24657325 GCF_014905685.2 Nematolebias whitei | reverse complement strand
AGTGTGTGTGTGTGTGTGTGTGTGTGTGTGTGTGTGTGTGTGTGTGTGTGTGTGTGTGTGGATGCCCAGTAGTCATGCAGACATGCCAGTAAGCAAGACAATTGGTAAATTTCCTTGGTGTTCAAGAGGGGCCTATTGTTCCTCATCATTTTTGCTGTTTTGTTTCATTTTCACTGCTTTACGTCACATCTTTGGTTAAACGGGTTGTTTTGTTTTCATGCATTTGGTTTATCAGTCTCCTCTTGGTTGATTTTAACGCTTTAATGATGGCTGAAAATGCAAAATACAGTTCACCAACAAAGAGATGAATTCAGGAACTTTATCAGGAAGAGATAAAAGAATAGTTTTTATGCAACATCCAAAACAGAATTCAAGCATCTTTTCTAAAGCTATCCACTCCTTACAATGTTTCTTCTTTTTTTTCCCTCCTCCCATCTGGCTTCTCCATTTTGATTCTGTACTGGTCCTCTGAAATCTCACTGTGGAATCCATCTTGAGTGAGACAAAATGGTATTTCACTCTAGCCGCTGTGAGCTGCCGCAATTTTCCCTCCAAGCACCTCTATTCTCCTGCAATACCTTTTAAGACGTCAGAGCTCAGTTATTGTGTTATGACAGAATAAAGTGCAGGCAGAGGGAACACTACAGCAGAGGAGAGTTTTTAAACACGCCGCTGTTGTTGTTTGCTTAATCTATAAATTGCTGCATTGGAATTTTAGCAGTGCAGAAGGTGATGAATTATGGATAATTAAAGGTAAACATTCAGCTTCAAGAATGTTAAAGCATACAACTAATCATTGTATTACAGTGCAGTATATTAACTAATACATTTCAGAGATAGTTTTTTTTTTTTTTATAAATCCACTGAAAATGCACTTCTGTGACATTGTCAGAAAGTCCCTCTCTCCATTTATTTGCAGACTGTGGGTCTGTAAAGTGAAAATGTGCTCCACTCCACCAGACATACTTTATCTAATCATCTCCACTTTGCCAGAGACAGGATCTAATACAAACAGCGGGTTCTCATTCTCAGCAGGCTAAATAAGCCTCGACGTACAGATGAACGAGAGTCACAGCATCCTCACTGCCAACACACACTAAACTTCCTGCTATTTAAATGAATGTCAAGCTCAGCCGACAATTTGCATTTTAGGCCTGAGTTAGCGGAGAAATGTCAACATTTTATTCTAACAGGATATGTCATGGGCATCTGTGGCTCTTTCTATTTGCATGTGGTTTATACTTCTTGCAAATTACAGATATTAAACACATTTTTATAGCCTATTGGGGAAGCTAAAAAAAGAAGGACAATAATGGAAATGTTGTATTCATGTGTATTTCTTTGTTTGTCATGTTAAAATATCCCTTAAACCACTGTAGAACTTAAATGTCAGTGGTATAGATATTAAGTATACCCTAATTCCTGGACTAGTGAGCACAGCTGAATATAAGCCACGCCCACTAAAAAAAACACGTGCACATACTGTATATAGGCTGCACTTGACTATAAGCTGTGTCTACATTGTAAGATGAGAAAGTTGTTTTTTTACTTAAATATGTACCGTAAATGTTTAATTTTCAGAACAGTATCTGTAACATGGCTGGTTAAAAACACACACAAAAAAAAAAAATTAGTCCTGTTTGGTAATTTCATTGGTCAGATTTTTTTTTTTATTTTACCTTTTTTTATACAGGTAGTCTCAATGAGCCACGAGGACCCCCCACCCCCATCCCCAAGAGAGACGTGTAAAGGGGAGCTATGTGAGCGCCCGGGTGTGATGAGGCTAAATGTTTTTGAGACATGAAGCTCGTTAGCTCGTCAAAAAAAATCCATAAATTAGCCGCAGCATTGTTTAAGCCGTGGGGTTCAAAGTGTGTGAAAAAAGTAGCGGCTTGTAGTCTGAAAATTATGGTATATGGTCATAGGTAAGAGCCAACAGTGACAACAGTTATGTTTTTTTTTCATGTGTTGCTGCCATCAAATTCAAAATGTACCTTATATTTACCAGTAAAAGGTAACATTTCTTATTTTAAACATTTTAAATTGATGCTCCACCGTATAAACATACGTTTATGAGATTGCCTTCAGTTTTTATTTACTATTTATGCAGCATAACTGGGGGTTGCACAAAAATGGCTACAACTTGGTCAGTTTTACAGAAATTGATCTAAAATGTGGCACGATGGTAGATGATCATCATCCCTTATCACATTTAAATTCAGATCAGAAAGCTCCACGGTTGAGAAGCAAATCGTCTTTGAAAAGACAGTTTTAGGTTGCTCAAATGACTTGAATACAACGACCATCACGGCAAATTAATTTGATTCAGTGCTTCGTTTAATACTGTTTACTGATCAGTTTTCATGTGGACGATTACTGCTCGTGCACAACAGCATGACGCTACATTATGTGTAAAGAGGGGATCAAGGAAAAGAACAAAATAATAAAAGACCAAAAGGACCAAAGATTCAGGACAACACCAAAAGGAAGGAAAAGGAAGTATGCCACAGCAGAACCCAGTTAGCTCACCAGGATAGAGTTGACAACAAATGTAGAACAAACAGTGGATGGACGTGGTTCTGACTAAAACAGTAATCACTACATGACCAATACAATGAGAGCAACAAACAGATGGAGCAACCTGAATCATCTCAGACTAAATGGAGTGTAAGGTTGTACAATGTCACACAGGAGCCGTATCAAAGTGCACAGCACATCGTGAGTCTGAATGTAAGTCTTAATGTACGGATTGAGAGGAAATAGAGTTCTGTTTAACTAATGCTGACTCATTAAAAACAATATTTACAAGTTGAAGGACTTTATGTTTCCAGCACTCAGATGAAATACAAAGTAATCAAACAGAATAAGTATCAAAGAAACATTTCAAGAAGAACACACACAGAAACATCTTTGGATCTTTAAAAGATCAAATGTTGCTCTCAAACCAAACGCAGAGTTCTTCTATTCAGCTCCATGTAACCAGGAGGGAATCAAATTACCGTTGTTTCCGGTGTACAAGTCACAGTTTTTTGCATAGCTTTGTCAGTCCTGCGACTTATATGCCGAAGTGACTTATATATGTTTTTTTTTCCATATTCATAACGCAATTTTTGACTGATGCTTTAAATTTCGAAGAACTGCAACAGTGAGTCATCCTGTGCCTGCTCGCTTCACTCAGCTGGTGCAGGCAGAGGAACGCTGGAGAGCTAGCGGCTTCGGCCGCAATGGTTGGTTGGTTGGATGGATGGATGGATGGATGGATGGATGGACGGACGGACGGACGGATGGTGCAGCGCTGCCCAGGCGAAATGAAGCTGTTTTGACCATTAAATAAATTCATAATAAACGCGACGGGTCAGCGGTGACGCATAATGCATGTGACTTATACATGTTTTTTTCATCTTCATGGTGCTTTTTTTGACTGATGCGACTTATAATAAATATATAAAAATAATATATTTAAAATTTTTTAATATAAATATTAAATTATATAGAAAGAATTATGCTGCATTGATTTTGATGTATAACAAAGTGAAGGTATAATTAAGCTTGTGCTTCTACCTACACTTCTTCTATTTTGGTCTACACTTTGTGTTTTTGTGTTCTTAAATTTTTTTTCTTACAAAACTGGTTTGGTTCAGGCAGCCCGGTGGCACAACTGGTAGAGCTGCTGCCTCTCAGCGAGCAGGTCCCTGGTTCAAATCCCGGTCCAGGGGCCTTTCTGGGTGGAGTTTGCATGTTCTCTCCGTACATGCGTGGGTTTTCTCTGAGTACTCCAGTTTCCTCCCACAGACCAAAAACATGCATGTTAGACTGATTGGTAACTCTAAATTGTCTCTAGGTGTGAGTGAGAGAGTGAATGGTTGTTTGTCTCATTTGTCTCTATGTGTCCCTGTGATGGACTGGAGACCTGTCCAGGGTGTCCCCTGCCCTTCACACAGTGATAGCCGGACATGGGCTCTGGCGATCTCCGTGACCCAAAATGGAAGAAGCGGGTAAAAGATGATGGATGGATGGATGGATGGATGAATGGATGGATGGATGGATTGGTTCAGAATTTGTATGTAAATTTAGGGACAGGACTGGATAAGCCATTGCTTCTTCCTGCTCTCTTTTCAAACATTTTTTTTTTCCAGAATATTTTGGTGGAAATATTTAAGTTTTTATTTGTTTATGGTTTTGTTGAACATTTTAACTGTTCAAAATGAAATAAAGAATACTTTTTTTTTTAAATACTCCGGAGCGACTTATATGCCGGAAAATACGGTAAAACAAACAAAAAAAAAAGCCTGTACCAGACGGTTAAACGTATCTTATCCCTGGACAAAGATTAACTTTAGGGCTGCTGTCATTTTTAAATGAAGAAAAGTTTTTAGGAAAGAGTTTCTAATAAATAAACAATAAATAGCTATATACCTTTTTTTTGTGCTGCATTGGTATATGTGCATGCACAAGACAGTTCTGACTGATAGTAGGTAAAATTGGAGCCTTCCAGGTAAAAAAAAGATTTGGGAACCATTAGCGTAGCACTTGTATAGCCAGATTACTAAAATATTAGACAGCTGCAGCGCTAGTGAAAGTACATGGAAATATGTTTTGTGAAGAAGATGACTCGGTTGTTTAATTTCTGCCTGCTCAGAGTTAGAGGTACTGTGTTGTAAAGTAGGTAATGAAGGGGCAGAACTTCAGATCCCAGCTTTAATCTGGGCTGATTGAGGTCACATCGTGAGACTGAACTCTACACCTCAGAGCTCCATCGAGCTACACGGCTGCATGCACAGAAACTAAAATTAGCACTGTGACTATTCTGCAGACCAAACAGGCCATTTTCTGTTTTTAATCCTTACCGCTGACTTTCTAGAGATATGACTGTCTAAACACCACCTGCAATAATAATAATAGGGTTAAAATATACCACTAAACAAAAACAGTCCACAAAAAAAACCTGATAAAGATGAGAAAACACTGTACTCCCATCGTGCCTACTGTATGAAGACAAATGGAAATTGTCATGTGGCAATGACAGAATCACAAAAGTTTAATGATCCGTTTACTTTGAAACTTTTTTCCTAGTCAGAATTAAAATTATTTATAGTATTTTTTTTAAGTGATCACATTGACTTTTTTTGAATTGGGCAACAAAGGCAAGTGTTCACTCTCCAATAGGATCAATGAACCTCAGCTGATCATCAACAGTTTGTTTCATGTCCTGCATAATATTAGCGTATAGTAATTATAAATTAAATCAGTTAGTTCAAAAACAGAAAGTCACTAACTGATCAGCAAAAAAAAAAAAAAAAAAACACAAAAAATACTCATCTTCGTCTGATCTATTGGAAAAGTTTTATTCTAAAACTTCATATATTTTGAAGCATGTTTCTATAAAGGTTATGGACAATATGTGACCTCTTTGAACAACCTCAGGTTGGAAAAATGAAGTTTATTTTTGAACACAAAGATGAGCTATCGGCTGGTCCGAGGAAGGCCCTGAGCAAAGACATTAAAGGCCCCAAAGACTCTCAGACTGCAGGTTTACTTGTGGTTCCTAGGGTTTCCAAAAGCAGAATGGGAGGGAGATCTTTCAGTTATCAGGCTCCTCTCTTGTGGAACTAACTTCCAGTTTCTGTCCATGAGGCTGACACATTGTCCAGTTTTAAGACTGGGATTAAGACTTTCCTTTTTGATAAATCCTATAGTTAGGGTTGTCTTAGTTTTTGTGAGCAATCCCTTAGTTATGCTGCTATAGGCTTAGACAGCTGGAGGATAAATTGACCACATTCCCTCACTCTGCTGCTGTCTTTACTTGCTCTACTCTACTTGTTTGTATTTGTAATTATTTCGATAATAACTTTTTTTTTTGTCTTTAATCCAGTAGAAAGTACATCTGGACATGTCATTCTGTTTGTCTCCCCTTCCTGTTCCTCTCAAACCCAGCTGGTCGAGGCAGATGGCCGCTCGTCCTGAGCCTGGTTCTGCTGGAGGTTTCTTCCTGTTAAAAGGGAGTTTTTTCTTTCCACTGTTGCCTTTGTGCTCGCTCATGATGGGAGACTGTGACCAAGTGAAGATTCAACACAGTCTGCTGGCTTCCTTACATATATATATAACTTTTACTAATTGGCTTTTTTATGTGAATGTTTCTGTTCAGTGCCCTGAGACGACTTCTGTTGTGACTTGGTGATATATAAATAAACTGAATTGAATTGAATTAAAACAGCTTCAATCTAAAATACAGTATATAAACAGCTCCTTCAAAAGTTATTTTAAAAATGTTCACGTTGCCCAACGTGTATTTCGAGCTAGATGCGCAAATACTAGCAGCATCTGCCAGGATATAACTTCCTGTGATGTCCGGGGCACTTGCAGCTGGAATTTCATCCTATTATTGTTATGTAACATAAAATTGAGAGTGGTGTAAACATTTATAAAATAGGGTCAACATAAATTGATATTTAGAGATTAAAGCTGATTAAAGTTTAACTTGAGAGATTTACATTGTTTTAAGATGGCAGCAACCTACTTTTCAGAATAGATGTTAGCTTGTCAGTCTGGTCAAACGTTCTTTTTTTTTATTCAAACTGAGTTAATTAAAAAATGTGCAGTAAGTTAGATATTAGAAGAGTCTCTCCAAGTTTCTCATGATTGTTTTCATTGAGTAAACATGCAGAAATGAGTTTTGTTCCCACCATACTACTGAGGTTTTGAGCAGTGTAATGAAGTGAAGTACTTGTCAAATTTCAAGTAACCTGGATAAAATTTATTTGAGTAATTATGTATGAGAATGTCATCAAAGATCTATTTGTGTTAAACCCTAGTAAGAAATAAAAGTGCTCCGCACAAGAAGTTGTTTTTACACTGCCATCATCTGATCAATCAGGATTATTTTTGTCTGTGATCTGACTGAAATGACATAAAAACTGTTTATAGATAACAAATAAAAAAATACAAGACGCAGGCTCATTTTAAACAAACAAACAAAAAAAGCTATTTGTTTAAATCTGCATAAAATATTGCAAAAATCAGGGTTGATCATTGGCGCTTTTTACATTCACCTTTTAAAAAAAACAACTCTTATTTTTATTGCACCTGCACTGTGAATAGATTTTTTTCAGAGTACAAATAAATGATAGAGCTGCCATTGAAGCCTAAAAAGAAGAGGGTCTCATGATTCAGGGAAAGGTCTGGCATCAGAGCGAGCATGCAAAGGGACTCTGTGTCTGTGTGAAAAACCTCTGTGTCCTGTTTGGCTCAGTCCACTTCCTTCTCTGCTTCTTCTCTGTCCCGCAATCACTCTCTCACTCTCTCTCTCTCTCTGCCTCCCCCTTTCTTTCTCCCCCCTCTGTGTCTCTCCCTCTGTGTTCTGAATGTTAAAATAGTGGCTGTGTCAGAACACTGCACCGAAATCCTGCAGTCTCCAACAGCCACATGAAAACACGTTCTTTTACCCAAGAAACGGACGTCTAATAAACTTTATTAACATTTTTAATGCCTAAATTACAGCAGTTCCATAATGATAATCTTACGTTTGACCAAATTATCCCATGTAATACATGTGTGTGTTTCAATCAGTTAAATCACGTGATTGATAAACACAAGGATTTCTTTTAGAATGAAGGTATTCTGTTGTTTCAAGTCTTTCAAGTCTGTTATGACAAAGGATGCTGAAAGCATTCAGAATTCACAAACATATTCAAAAATAGTAGTCTAAAAAGTGTACATTTTAGTTTATAATGGGTTGTAATGCTCGTCAATGTCAATATTTTCAACCTGATCACATCTGGTGCCAAAGCCAAAGTATGAACAAACTTTTTCTGAATAACACCAAAAAATCATTGAGCCCATTTTGTAGAACAGTAAACATAAATTAATAATTTACACACAAAAAAAACATATATTCTGCGAATGAATCTTCATCAACCAGAAAAAAATCACTAACAACAAATGTAGATTAAAATTTTATGTCTTTGCTTTAAACTGTTCCCATTAAAACACAACTTATAAATCTGAATTTGTTGGTTAAAAGTGATTTGATAAATGACACCCCAGTGCCAACCAGAAAAATAGATTTCACATTTATTAATAACAATGCAATATATATATATATATATATATATATATATATATATATATATATATA
>NC_056503.1:24642656-24649181 GCF_014905685.2 Nematolebias whitei | reverse complement strand
TATATATATATATATATATATATATATATATATATATATATATATATGTGTGTGTGTGTGTGTTTAAATGTGCAAAGAAAGGCAACTCGTACAAAAAAAGTGAAATGCAGTATTATTCCCCACAATAATAAATAATACATTTATTTTTATTTATCTTAAATAATTTGTGCATTTTAAGTTAAGAACAAAATGTCTATCCGTGAGAGCTACAGTATACAGTATATATCACCAGTTTACAACAAAGTTATCTCAGGCTCTATCCAAACCATCAAATGGGTTGAATTTCATTCAGTTTGTTTCAGTTCAATCACTACTTTCCTTTTGTAACTCCATAAGAACCATCAATAATGTGTGTTTTTCAAAAAGCTACACAAGAGAGATTTTACTAATTTATAACATTTCCACAAATTCCACTTCAAATGAGCTTACACTGAATAAGCCAATTACATCATTACCTACATCCAAAGTAACACAAAGCTGCCCATGAGAAAAATCTTGCTCTTTTTTGTAGTGCTAAAGCAGGTGCTACACAATGAAGTCTTGATTTTTTTCAGAAAACACTGACACAAAAGTTGAGAATCCAGCACTTAAATGGCACAATAATACATATCAAGTTTAAACTGGATGTGCATTTATCAAGACGTCCAACAACAGAGGCTCTATTTGTTTATTTGTGAGGTGCTTTCTTACAAACTGCTCTAATGTTTTGGGGACAGAAACTACATATTTTTATAGATATGACACTAAAGGAAATTGAACACACTGCAAATAAGTGAAAAGACGATTTATGTTCCCAGTGGAAGGCCCCCTTCACACAGAACCACATGGTGAGTACATTAGTTTAGCATTAATGTACAGCACCTTGCCAAGTTAGGCTGCAGACACACAGACCGTGAATGATTTAAGTTTTGTACATGGGTGTGAGAGCTACAGTATATAGCACCAGTACAGTACACCAGTATGTCAAAAGAAGTGCTGAAAAAGAGAATCAGGTCTCTGAGGTTAAAGTGTCGGGGATACTAATGTTTTTGATCCAGTAGTCTCTGCTGAAGCCCAGAGCCATTAAACAGCTTCTTGATAAACAGCTTCATTTGTTAAGGAACGTCAGGACAGTCAGTTCAAAACAGCAACAACCTTATAAGAATTGCTCGGCAAGAAAGAAGAACAGACATGGGTAATAAACAAAAATCACCAGTGCAACATAGGAACAAGATGTCTCAAGGGTAGGCCCCTAATGCCACTGTGATTTGTCAGTCCACAAACAAAATTCATGTAGGGTTGCTGGTCTTATAAGAAAATTTAAAATAAAAATCTAAAGCTAATACATAGATGAGTTGTGTAACATCATTACATTAAGTTTAAAGGTTGTACTGTTTATTTCATGATGGATTTCTTCTGAGAATACAAAGGCTAGATTGAGGGATTGTTAAATTAAGCACCTGAATTTAACAAGAAATAGCATGCATCAGTATATTATTGTCTTGCAAACTGGACTTAGACCAGTTTGCGTCCGTGCCTCGGTTTGCTAAACTGCTCAGACGAAGCTATTCCTGAATCTATCTATGTTTTACTATGCTTACAATGTCTTTTCAGTCATAATTTGAGTACCAAGTATAGATCCTATCTATCAGACATAAGCTACAGCTACACTGACAAATGTAAACACGTGTTGTCTCTGTGTTATAAGCCTAAATGTAACACTGAAACAAATAAAAAAGGCAAATAAAGAACACAAAAAGAAGTTAACTCTTTCTAGCCACAAGCTTCAACATGTCACTCAAAGGTTTTGTGTTAGCTTCCTTCCCACTTGACCAGGGGTCTGCAACCTTTATGATCAAAAGAACCATTTCTGCCCTTTCGTTCACTAAATTAAACGTGTCCAGAGCCGTAACCTGCTACAATTGTCATTATCAACTGACCATGGGCCACTTGAAGTGTTTTAGATTTGGCTTTTCTGGCCAGTAGGCATGAAATTCCACCCATCCATCCATTATCTTTACCCACTTCTTCCATTTTGGGTCACGGGGGTCGCTGGTGCCCATGTCCAGCAATCACTGTGCGAGGGGCGGGGTACACCCTGGACAGGTGGCAAGTCCATCACAGGGACACATAGAGACACACGAGACAAACAACCATTCACTCTCTCACTCACACCTAGGGACAATTTAGAGTTACCAATCAGCCTGGCATGCATGTTTTTGGTCTGTGGGAGGAAACCGGAGTACCCGGAGAAAACCCACGCATGCATGGAGAGAACATGCAAACTCCACCCAGAAAGGCCCCTGGACCGGGGTTTGAACCAAGGACCTGCTCGCTGAGAGGCAGCAGCTCTACCAGTTGTGCCACCGTGCTGTCCAGGCATGAAATTATAAAACTAAAACATCCAATGGTTAATATTTATTGATATTTTTACATTTTGAGACAAAAGAATAGACTGGACTCCATCCATCCATCTGTTTCTTCCTTTTTTTGGGGTTGAGGGGGTCACTGGTGCCCATATCCAGCAGTCACTGTGTGAGAGGCAGGGGACACCCTGGACAGGTCTCCAGTCCATCACAGAAGACTGGATTCTTATAAAGAAAAATCATTTACATATTATTTTTGCCAATTCATTTTAAAACTAAAACAATGAACTGTGCAGATGTGATTTTTTTTCATTGTGGAGTAATGGAGTATCCTACTTTGAAGAAATAAAGCATACAGTTAAAGTGAGTATAATTTACTTTGTGTATTGGTACTATTATTCTGCATATTTGCAAAGGAAATGACAGGAAAACTGCAAAGACTAGTATTTTTTTTGTGTGGGTATAACATCCTATAAAATTCTGTTTTATGTTAGTTATGGTCAAAGCTTGATAGAGCTGCTGCAGAGGGACCAAAGAGCCACATGTGGCTCCAGAGCCGCAGGTTGCAGAGCCCTGGTCTGGACCCTGTACTTTCATTCAACTTTTATTTATACAGATTAGTCTCATTGAGTCATGAGGACTCATTTACAAGAGACCTGCTTTAGATGGACAACATATAAAGTACAGACAACAATAAACAACAATAGAATGCAAATTTGAAAAAAAAAATCAAATCAAGGTGCCATATAAAACGAGGTAAAATACTAAAAAGCTAAAAACAGGAACATGTTTGCTTTGATTTTTCTGTTGAACTTATTGATTGTTTAAAATCCCATAAAAAGATCAAAGTGGACAGCTTCAGGTCTTTTTGCAAGGTGTTCCAGGAAACAGGAGCAGAGTAGGAGAAGGCCCTTTTGCCTAGTCCAGTTTGCACTGAGGGGACACTGCAGGTAATGATGTCTTGAGAGTGCACTCTTTAGCTGCACTGACAACATGACATGTAGGAGGAGATGTATGAAGGCATCAGACCAAGTAGTGATTTAAAGATGAAAATGAACCAGTGTGAAGTTAATGATGTCCAGTTGACCAGTGAGTACAGAGCGCAGTGATGGGTATGGCAGTTACAACCAGTTATGAATCTTAGCGCACCGTGACAGACAGCATCCAACATCTGCAGGGTGCTTGCAGTAGCATTCATGTAAATAATGTCACCAAAGTCAACGGCTGGTAGGAAAGTAGCAGCTACCAGTTGTTTCCTAGCATTCAGAGTTAAGAAAGATCTATATCTGAAGAAGAAACCCAATTTTAATTTCAATTTCTTTATCAACTTTTCAACATGTGGCTTAAAATAGAGATGTACATCGACCAAGATAAAGTATTTATAAGAATCCACAAACTCAGTAGTAACACCATGCGTGGGTAAGATATAGGAGGAAGGACTGTTGGCACCAACTCTCTGTTTGAAATCAGTATCCCTTTGGTTTTATCAGCATTTAGCACCAGTTAAGGAACAAATCTGACAAGTCCATGTTCTCCATGACCTACCTGACCTGTCAGAACCGGGCTGAATCACCGAAAATAGCTTTCAGTGTGAAGGCAACCCTCTTAGTATTTACCCTGTATGTTATATTTGCCTTGTACATAAATGAGACACTCATGCACACCCACCACACTATTTATATCAGCCCTGACTCGACTCACTCGAACCACGTCACACTGTATTCATGAGTATCAGTCTTGAATGTTTTCATGATTTGGGCTCAGTTACTGTTGCAGTCTAGGCAAGAGGTCAACATAGTCAGACCTGCTTAAACCCTAGACATCCAAGCCACATCAATGCACATGGACCCCATGTCATGGGTACACTCAGCCCCCATGCTTCACCTAGGATTCCATTATGCTGCAACCATAATAAGCAGCCATGACCATAAACTTGCTCCAACAGAGCAACATTAACTTACATCAGAAAACATCCACATGAAAACACATCTGCAGATATAAAATTAAAGTTTATTAAAGTCTTTGTAGCTGTGCAGAATAGATTAATCATGAATAAAAATGGTGTTTTTTTTTAAAACGTGCCTGTTTTAGGTGTGTGTGGATTCCAGTGTTTATTACTAACCACCTCTTGCAGCTGGGGGAGCCAATTACCTACAGCTGCTCGTCATTTCACTGATGAGATCCCTCTGGTATATAAGTTTGAAGGCAGGCAGAATATAATGCTGAAACATGTCCTCTTCTACAGTGAATACTTCTTGGATGGCTTTCCTACATTGTGTCTCCTCTTTCTTGTCTGTTATTTACTTGAACAACATCCAGCTGAAGTCTTCATTTCCACCAAACCTCTACAAACCAACAGTCCTAACATCAGTAACTCGGCCTTCCGACCAGCCACTCTCGTCGATCCTCTGCATATTTACCTTGGAACTACTCACCTGAGCCTTGGTCCTGGAATCATTGCATTCATCTCCATGATCATGCAGTAAGCAACATATCCTCATCCTTTATTCAGAAAGAACATTACCTGGAAACGATACTCACCATCTCCTGTCTTTCACAGATCCTCTCAACTCCCCCTTAAGAACTTTTCTTTGTCAATATTGTAAATAATTTTTTTTTCCAAACTATTGTTTCCTGTGAATCTTCTTGGGCTTCAGTACCTAAACTCTGAAAATGAATAAGTCGAGGCGAGATTTTCCTGAAAGTCAAAGTTTGATAACTCTGTGTTGAAGCAGCTGAAAGCTGCTCTGTTGAAAATTATGGTTAAAAAAAACAAAAGTATTTGGCAATTATTAATAACATTATCAGTAAATCACTTTTAATACAGTATAATTACTTAACAATAAATTGCTGTAATAATGAAATATACTGAATTTTAAGTGCATATGTGAACAACTTTTCATTTCTTACATGAAACAAGTGACTGATTTTGTTTTATTTTTTAAACAAGTATGTTGTTTTTTATATAAATAACTTACAAGCAAAGTTACAGGCATGGTAGTAAAAATTGGAATGTTTTGTTATACTGAAACATATTCCTGTATTTACGCAAATTTTCAAACATCTTCATCTTTTACAACTGAATGATTGAAACAATTATTTTACCAGACATTAAAAAAAATGGAGAACAAGAAATTTGGAAAAACAAAAAAAATCATAATGATAAAATCACACAGCACTTTAGATCCACTTCCACCACTTCCAGCTACAGCATGTAACCATGAAGCTTAAGAGGGAGATTATCTAAGCTTTTGTTACACCAACTTTTCTCTTCATACCTCGGTGATCTGTCCATTTTTTCATTCACTCAACCTTTATTTATACAGGCTAATCCCACTGAGCCTCTGCACTCCAGAACCAAATAGTTTGACAACTAATTTCACAAAATACAATGGCAAGTAACTGTAAGAAAAAGTAAATAAAGCTAAAACAGAAAATTGGTCACGTTTTTCTCTAAATTAACTTATCTGGGAAAATGTGCTCACAGATGACAGAAACATGAGTAATTGAATTTAGACAGATTTTTCTACCTAATTGAAGCAAGATTCCTGGCTTTGGACTGCTCGGGTGTATGTGTGCGTACGCTTGTGCATGTGTTCTTGCACATGCAACACGTGTAGAAATCTGCCATCATAACCTAATTATTGCCGCAGCTTAACAACAGTAATTAACACATTTCTATCAGACGACAGTAATTTGTGAATTCCATTCCAATCTGGTTCAGGACTAACGCAGTCAGAGGGAGAGAGACCTAATTCACTGTAAAGCTGCAGGCAAAGTTCACTGCAGATCTAGAGAGCTGCGAAAATTGCTTATGGTAATTGCAGTTATTGCAAAACTAGGCTAACGCTTTAATGAAATTTCAACTTTTAATAATTTGTTTTTGTGTGTAGTCCACATAGTTTATCCTCGTGTGTGCGGGGTGTGTGTGTGTGTATATTTTTATTTATTTACTCGGCTGCTCCCTTCTTCAGGGGTCACCACAGAAAACAAATTCACACAAAGGCTTGACAATTGTTTTTATGCCGGATGTCCTTCCTGACACAACCACAGCCCAACGAGCTACCACAGCCCTCTGTGTGGAGCAGAGAGCTGCTATCTAGGGTGCCTGGAGGAGCCGATGGTGGTCTGGGGAGTTGAACTGATGACCTTCCGATGTGTGTGTGTGTGTGTGTGTGTG
>NC_056503.1:24619916-24642256 GCF_014905685.2 Nematolebias whitei | reverse complement strand
ATAGATATATCTATATCTATATATATATATATGTCATCCCTTCACACAAAAACTCATTTTTACCCCAAGTTTAGCAAAAAGGGGCACAAATGCTCCACTTGCTCAATTTATCAAGTAACTTTTAATGCAGCTCATAAATGTGGTTGTGATGGGGTTTTTGTTTTTACCCCAGTGATGTAGTAATCAGCATATTTACAGTATTTATTCATTTTTAATTAAAGTGGCTTTAAGAAGAGTCTCACATGCCTGTGACTAGTTGGTGAATCGCATTCCTGAGGGAGCCTTCCACATTTCTCCAGAATGTCCTGCAATTTTGTGGGGTTTTCAACTTCCTTGCATGATCTGCAGAGGTACACTATGCAGCCTGGCTGGTTAAGTTTTCAACAAGTTAAAATGTTTCTTTTGAAATAATCACAAAAGTAGTCATGGGCATCCCCCAATCCACCTCTAGAGCAGGAAAACTACGGTGTACATTGACACCTGCGTAGGAGCTCTCCTCTGAATGCAAAGCTAAAAGACCATGCCGACAATATTTATTGGAAAACTAGTTGAAATCTGCTGGTTTTTGTTTCAAAAGTGCACTACAGTAGAGTCAGTCATGACTTTGAGGATGGCTACCAAGGCAGGAACAAATTGAGCTGATTGCCTGAACTAAATGATGGCCAAGAATGCAGTTGTGCATGCAGCGCAACAACTAAACCATCCATCCATCCATCCATTTTCTTCCGCTTATCCGGGGTCGGGTTGCGGGGGTAGCAGCCTAAGTAGGGAGGCCCAGACTTCCCTCTCCCCAGCCACTTGTGCAAGCTCTTTTGGGGGAATCCCAAGGCGTTCCCAGGCCAGCTGAGAAACATAGTCCCTCCAGCGTGTCCTGGGTCTTCCTCTGGGCCTCCTACCGGTGAGACGTGTCCGGAACACCTCACCAGGGAGGCGTCCAGGAGGCATCCTAAACAGATGCCTGAGCCACCTCAACTGGCTCCTCTCGACGTGGAGAAGCAGCAGCTCTACTCTGAGTCCCTCCCGGATGATTGAGCTTCTCACCCTATCTCTAAGGGAGAGCCCAAACACCCTGTGGAGAAAACTCATTTCGGCCGCTTGTATCCGAGATCTCATTCTTTCGGTCACAACCCAAAGCTCGTGACCGAAGATGAGGGTAGGAACGTAGATCGATCAGTAAATTGAGAGCTTCGCCTTTTGACTCAGCTCTCTCTCTTCACCACGACAGACCTGTACAGCGCCTGCTTCACTGCAGACGCTGCACCTATCCGCCTATCGATCTCAACAAACAACAACAAAACCATGATTTTCAAAATTTGCAGCACAAAACAAGTACATGTGGTATATCTTGGGTCACAAGCGCTCTGAATTCAATGAAACGGCAACGAAGGGTTCACAAATTTTCTCACATTTTTATCTGCAATTTTGAGTCACCAACTAGTCACCCAACAATCATAGATTAGTGAGATACAAAATCCACACTGTTAGCTGGGATTTTTTTTAAAAACAACTCATAAGTAACTTTACCTTCCTCCCTTCACAGTGAGTCCAGTTACAAAGTTCCAGTTTGCTTAGACCCAGGATGGCTTTGACAGGGAATCCCAGGTTTACGGTGACACTACCTCCTGCCAACAAACTTGTTTCCCTCCACAAGAGATAAACTCTTGCCTCAGATCGTCACTTCTAGATCATGACCAACTAGACTCACTCTCACACAATCATTTTGCCTAATTGCCATGGAAAAGCAAGTTGTGTAACATGCAAAGAAAGTTAAATAGCAACATTTGAATCTACATTTTTATAAGCAAGCAATAAAATAAATTAAAAATGGGGCAAACTTCCCCACAGCCACAAGCGTGGATCACCTCACAGAGACTTAGATATTTTCTATCTCCCCAGAAAACAAACAAACAAAACAAGAGGAGTCTTCACTTAGAAATTATTCACTGGAACAGCTTGAACGAATGTTTTAAATGACATGAAAAGTTGAGTATTTTCCACGTTCTGATTAGCCGTTCACTTAATGTGCCCGTTAAACTCCCTTCCTTCCTGATTCCTCAACATGAAATCTCACTGACTGCTTTCTATTGTCCATAAGACACTGATTACTCATAAGTGCTCCCCTCAACTTCACATTAAAAAATCTTCAGAAAAGACTAGATTTTATAATGACTACAATTTGGTGATGATGCATCTGCAATCAACAAATGTTTCTACTGAGGAGGCATCACCATCAGTAAAAAAAAAAAAGGTTAATGGTGAGCAATTCTGGCAATCTTTGTACATACAAAAGACAGAAAAACAAGTCTCCTTTCTTTTCATCCCCCTCTTCCCCTCTGCTCTCCCTCCCTCCTCCATCCTGTGCCACCCCTCTTTAGTTCTTACGCAGAGATGCATGTTGAGTGATAGGCTTGTGGATGAGTCTGGACAGTGCGTCTGAGGCCCTGGTTTTTAATAGGCTTCTGTTCCCAGTAATTATGCTGACACAATTTGATCAGTGTGGGGCTAAGTATCTTCATCTGAGGGAGATCGGGGGGAATTAACGCTGATGTAATAAGGACAATTTGTCACTATTAAGACGGAGGTGTTGACAGGCACTGGTGTTGTCAGGGCAACTGATGGTGCTCCCTTTGCTACAGTATGCATCCTACTGCATCCGGCGATCAGAGCTGTCAGCCCCCCTTCAGCAATTGATTCCTCGGGTTTTTTGCACAGGCAAACACACATTCAGGGACATACTATATCCACAGAAATATAATAAAGAGAGACTGCACCTGGATGTGATCTAGTACTGAACAATGACACTACAAACTCTCAAGGCACATACAGTTCTTACAACACACCTACTCCCACACAAAAACAACTCAAATTTCTCTGCAACATAGCACGGGGAAAAAAAACAGAATCTGCTTGACTCAAACAGATACAACTGTCATGATTTGTGTCTTTTGTCTTATTTTGTTGAGTGTTTCTCTGATTCTGGTATCTTGGTTTACTTGTGTTTCAGCTTTCCCAGTACTTTTCCCCTCATGTGATCCAGCCCCTCCCTCTTTCGCCTGATCCACATTGTCTATCCTCAGGTGTTTGTCATAGTCTCTGTGTGTTTCTGCTGCCTCGATGACGTGTTTCTTTTGTTATTGAATCGGTTTCATTTATACCTTTGAGCCTCTTGAGTCTGTCTGCATCTTGGGTTCCAGAACCTCCACAAACATGATGACAACAAATCGTTCTAAACACCGAGACACTTGTTCACCTCTATCACAGAGACAGTGGACTCTTAAAGATGTTGACGCCACACTGGAAAAGCAAAACATCACTACATTAAAATGAGAGGATGTGTAGTAGGTGTGGTAAAAATGCACCATAATAATCCATCCGTCCATTATCTGTACCCACTTCTTCCTTTATGTTGTGGGGAATCACTGGTGCCCATAACCAATAGTTGCTGTGTGAGAGGCAGGACAGGTCTCCAGTCCATCAAAGAGACACAAATAGACAAATGAGGCAAACAACCATTCACCCACTCTCTCTCTTGCTCACCTAGGGACAATTTAGAGTTACCAATCAGCCTAGCATGCATGTTTTTGATCTGTGGGAGGAAACCACTCTCCAAACTCCACCCAGAAAGGTCCCCAGCTGAGATTTGATTCAGCAACCTTCTCACTGAGAGGCAACAGCTCTACCAACTCTGTCACCGTGCCACCCACCATAAAGGCTGATCACAATAACTGGCTGTAATTATCGTACCCATCACTGCACCTTGTATTCACTGGTTAACTGGTCCTCAGTAACTTCATGCAGCCTCTCTCACTGGTACATTTTCATCTTTAAATCACTTCTTAGTCTGTTGCCTTCATACATCTCCTCCCACATGTCACTGCATCAGTGCAGCTACAGCGTGCACTCTCAGGACATTATTACCTGCAGTGTTCCCTCAGTGCAGACTGAACTAGACTAAAGGCCTTCTCCTACTCCGCTCCTGTTTCCTGGAATATCTTGCAAAAAGATCTGAAGCTCTCGACCTTGACCTCTCTAAGTGGCTTCAGACATCTGATAAATTCCTGGAAAAAACCAATGCAGACGTTCCTGATTTTAGTATTTTACATTGCCTTACAACTTAGCTGTTTTCTTTGTTTGTTTGTTTTGTGTAAATACCATTTTATTATTTAAATTATTTACTTGTTTTCTCACTTTGTATGCATCATTTTATGATTGTCTACTCTTGTCATCACTCTTTGTTAAAATCAGGTCTCTCTTGTAAATGAGTCCCTGAGCCTCAATGGGATTAACCTGTATAAATAAAGGTTGAATGAATAATAATCACAATATATATATAAAAAAATCTGTGTAATGTACAAACGCCACCAATGCAAAGTTTTACAAAACTGTATTCCACAAACAGATGTGAAACCTTTGAGATTAGAGTTGTTTTAGGATGGCAGTAATATGATTTGACCTCTGTCACATTTAAACTCTGTTAACTTTAATTTGGTCAAGTTTGACCTGAGGTCTTTAAAGCACAATAGATAAGATATTCTTGTTCACAATATTTTCACAGTACTTTACTTCAAAGAAATCTTATTTGTTAAAGATGTGTCAATTGCTAACAATTCCTTATTACAGTTTATTATACGGTAATTAATCTTTATTCACATTTATTCAAAAGGTAAAGAAAACAGTCGTGAGCAATGCCTTTCTAACAAAAAGGTTTAATGTTTTTTAATGACTCTTTAATGACTGTTCATTGTGGATATGCCATCTCTGCCATATTTGTTTTCTTTATTAACCCAAGAATTATGCCAGTCATTGCCTCCTAACCAGGTTGCTGTGCAATGTTCTGTTGCATAGGCATGCATCCTGTTTGACATTTGCCATCTTCCTAAACATTTGTGTAGACCAACAACACCAGACAACCCAACACCACCACCACCCATCCCACCACCATATTTTGAGTAGTATCTTCTCCGAACAGAACTGCAATGGTTCCAGAAAAGCTGTTCAGAACTGAATCAATAAACACGATAAAACATATATTTCCACCTCACAGGTGTGGTATATCAAGAGGCTGATTAGACAGCATGATAATTGCACAGGTGTGCATTAGGTTAGCCACAATAATAAAACAAATACTATTTGGCACTGATAACTGGTGACAAAAATGACCCACTGATGAACTAGACATAGCTCAAGAGGAGTGACTTGCATGTATGTATTTACACTGCTACCAAGAAATATTGCTTTTTAATTACATGTACTGTATGTTTTCTACTTTGTATTTTAATTTTGCTAAAACAAGATTGTTTGAGAAAGCAGAGGTCATAACAGGTAGCAACAAAATAAAAATAAACAAAACAAACAAATTAAAAAAGAATTTAAGTCGATTAAAGAGTCGGGTCTTATCAGTTCTTCTCAAGTGTAGGTGATTTGCCACTGTGACTTGTTTCCCCACTCTGTGGGTGGGATCATCTTTGCAAAGTGAGCGGGCATTGTAACCGTAATCTGACTTCAATTCCTTTAATTTATCCCGGCACTGCTTAAAGGTTCTGGTGTCGCCTTGCTGCGCCATCATCTTTGATATATTGCTGTAAATTTGCTCGTTTCTTGTAGCACCTTCCAGCTCGCCCTGAATCCTCTGATCCGCCAATTGAGACAGAAAGGTTTGAAGCTCGTCATTTGTCCACTGCACTATTTTTAAAGCTTCCATACTGAAATATGAGTGAAATTTGAGTTTACGTAAACTGACTTCACAGTCACGGAGTGTAAATTTCATTATAGTAGGTGCTTATCAGAGAACGCTGTAACCAAATTTAAAGAATCTCTTCCATTGATATTTTCCTCTGTCTTGCAGAGTAATGCAGCAGAGAGCAGTGACGTAGACTGATAATTTTACAACTTCAATGCAAATTCACTTGATAAAAGCAATCAGAGGAAGCTGGCTGCTTGGTTCAATTCTGTTACATACTTTAAAACAGGTATCTAGAAAGCTGGAAAGAAAATGGTGCTCCACTGACATGGAAGAGTTTTATTTTACTTGGAGAGCCTGCTATCAGTGATGTAGCTCCGCTGGCCAATCAATGGCTGCTGTCTGCTTACGTCTAAACGTTCACCTCAGAGCAGTTCGCTTAGAACCACGAACAAGATGGTCCCATAAAATGGTCTGAGTGGGGGTGGGTACTGGCAGTGAGCAGGCCCTTAACTAGTGTGGTGTGCTGCAGAGCCGATGAATGTAGAGACAGTGGCAAAGCAACAATTGATGAGTTGCTTCAGCAAGATCTGAGTCTTTGGTGCTTGGACCTCATGCTCATCCCAGTGAAAAAAATAAGAACCGCATGCAGCATTTGTCACATTTATTATTTACAATCCATCTGATTCACATGACCTCAGACATTTTGCTGTGCAACAGCATATTCTGCTCCAGTACCTGGTCAGCTGTATGCAAATCTTTAAAAACATCTTCCCTGATGCTCGATGTTAAAAAAATACAAAAATGAAAATGACCTTACCTGTCAATGAGTGTCCAAAGACAAAAACGCACCAGATAAATAAGAAAAAAGCAACTCTGTGTTATGAGAAACACATTTCAAGTTGTTTGGCAGATGCACATTTTTACGTCTTTGTCTGCGTATCATTATGCTCCATAAAGAACAGAATACCAATCTGTTTATTGATTGTTTTACTGAGGACAGACATGTTGTCAAAAATATTGGCTACATTTGTCATAAATTAAGCTGAGATTGGAAAATACATCATTATTGATGGCTAACCTTTTAAAAGCTTTTGGAAAAGCTCAGCAGACACACAACGTTCAAATCTTATTACCAATGAAAAAGAACAACGCAACATTATTTTCTACTCAGCCTTATGACCAATAATTAATTCTTATATACTTTTTTTTATAAAAACCTTCCAACAGAATATGCAAATCTCATCACCACACCGACCAAGTGCCTCTGTTATGTAAATTTAAAAAAAGGTTAGTCTTTATCTCAGCACAAGTAATGTAACATTTTATGAATATTATGCTGCCTGGACAGATTATGTAGAGCAAACCTGAATGTAAGCAAAAGGTCTGATAAGCATGGCTTTGCATGTAAACATGCTAATGTTCCTACTGTTTATCAAAGGATTTTGACAATCAGAAGATTATTTTTTTAAATACTCTTTTGCTGCTGCTGCTGCTGCTGCTTGGTGCAATGGTGGTTATACTGCCTGGCCAATAAAAAAGTCACCACCTGGATTTAACTAAGCAAATAAGTACAAGCCTCCTATTGGATAATTACTGCATGGATGATTATCTTTCAGCTGGCAACAAGTTATTTAACCCTAACTGGTGCAATGATTTGCTTCTCATTTCTTAAACAACCATGTCGAAAGACACATCGCGTGGTCGTGGAAAAGATGTCAGTCTGTTTGAGAAGGGTCAAATCATTGGCATCAACCAGAGAAAACATCTAAGGAAACTGAAGAAACTACTAACAGTGGGTTAAGAACTGTCCAACGCATTATTAAAAACTGGAAGGATAGTGGGGACCCATCGTCTTTGAGGAAGAAATGTGGCCGGAAAAAAATCCTGAATGATCATGATCAGCGATCACTTAAACGTTTGGTGAAATCAAATGGAAGAAAAACAACAGCAGCTCTCAGGGACATGTTTAATAGTGAAAGTAAGAGCATTTCCACACACACAGTGAAGGGAACTCAAGGGATTGGGACTGAACAGCTGTGCAGTCTTAAGAAAACCACTAATCAGTGAGGTTAACTGGAAAAAAAGCTTCAATTTACTAGGGAGCATAAAGATTGGACTCTGGAGCAATGGAAGAAGTCATGTGGTCTGATGAGTCCAGATTTACCCTGTTCCAGAGTGATGGGTGCATCAGGGTAAGAAGAGAGGCAGGTGAAGTGATGCACCCATCATGCCTAGTGTCTAGTCATCAGTGCAAGATCTTGGTGAAAATTTAATGCAACACTGGATGGAAATAGATCTTGCGACATTGCAGAAGCTTATTGAAACAATGCCACAGTGAATGCATGATGTAATCAAAGATAAAAGTGGTCCAACAAATTATTAGTGTGTGACCTATTTTTGGTGGCAACTTTTTTTTGGGCCAGGCAGTGTATTTGGACACCGCAAAGTATTATTGGTTATTTATTCAAAATAAGATAAGATTTTTGGACACCGCACAAATAAAATAAAAAAATAAAATAAAATAAATAGCACAAGCAATAATGAAACATAACACAGCCAAAAAGCAATATCATTAATGTTAATAAAGACACAGCTTCATATGTAAAAGAAGGCAAACTATAAGTGCAATAAAAAGAGGAGGATCACACTGTTGTTTGCAGAGTTTGGGTGTACTGTATCTACTCAGTCTTTAGATGAGATAATGAGGACGACGCTTGTGAACAAATGTGTGCAGTGTCTTTGATTATCAGAACCCAATGTCATTCAAAACATTTACATGTATATAAACATTTTACAGGTTTTGTTTCTGTTTAAATTAATTAATTAATTTAAAGCATGTAATAACAAAAGAAACTGGCCTAGATAACCAAAATTGTGATGTATAAAGTATCATCAAGGTTAACAACAAAAAAGGTTGAATCATGTCATCTGGACTTCGTTTTTTTTGTTAAAAAGAAACGTTTCGCCCCTCATCCAAGAGGCTTCGTCAGTCTGAGGCCTAGTCATCTAGTATTACCCAGAAGCCACCCTGACTCTTGTGTTTCAAGCCTGCCTCAGATACCCCTGAAGTCTGGCCTTTTCACTAATGGTTTCAAAAACACAAAGTTTGTTTTCTCAGTCATCCAGGTATATAACAACAAAAAAGGTTGAATCATGTCATCTGGACTTCGTTTTTTTCAAACGTTTTCGTTTTCAAAAAAAACGAAGTCCAGATGACATGATTCAACCTTTTTTGTTGTTATATACCTGGATGACTGAGAAAACAAACTTTGTGTTTTTGAAACCATTAGTGAAAAGGCCAGACTTCAGGGGTATCTGAGGCAGGCTTGAAACACAAGAGTCAGGGTGGCTTCTGGGTAATACCAGATGGCTAGGCCTCAGACTGACGAAGCCTCTTGGATGAGGGGCGAAACGTTTCTTTTTAACAAAAAAAACGAAGTCCAGATGAGATGATTAAAACGGTTTTGTTGTTATATACCTGGATGACTGAGAAAACAAACTTTGTATCATCAAGGTTCATGCTCAATAATCCAGGTAAAACAATGAACAATGTTCAATTAAGTCATCTGGACAGTTTCTTTTGTTGTTGTTGTTGTTGTTGTTGTTGTTGTTGTTGTTGTTGTTGAGAGATGATTAGCCCTCCATCCGAAGGAATTCATCAGTTTAAGTCTCAAACAAACTGTTTACCCCACTAAGCAGTACATTTTATTATATTATCAAACAAAGTTTGCATCTGGACGCTGTCTCCTTTTCACCCTCTGTACATGAAAAATTCCTCCAGGTACGGCCATGGACACTCGTCCTCAGCCTTTACGTCGTCATTCTCTCTGTTGACAGTGTTGTCCTCTGTCTCCTTTTTGGCTTTTTCTCCAAATCTTCGGTCCATAAATGACTCTCTATTCTACGGAGTTGTCCTTTGCTTACGTCATAGGTAATTGGTGCGTTCATGATCTGAGAGCCTTATTGGCTACAAAGATTCAGATGAATGGTTTGAATATTAATTCAAATTGCGGCTGTACTCAGTAGTAACTTCTGATTTTAAAAGTAGCCAAGTACATTACATGGTCTAAATTGTACTTAAGTATGAGTAAAATTACACACTTGAAATAAATACTCATAAAAGTACAAGTACCCCAAAAAATCTACTTAATTACAGTAATGTGAGTATTTGTAATTCATTACTTCCACCCCTGATAAAAAGATGGAAGCAGAAGAAACAGAGGCAAAACAACTCAGGATGAAGGTATCAGCAACCATATCCAGCACCAATTCACCTTCTTAAAACCTCATACAACAGCAAAGAAAAGCTCTAACGTCTCTTAGCCATGACCAAAGCATAACCATTTTACCAGGTGACTAAAGAAGATACAGCGGTCCTCAATACTTCTGATTATCAGGTCAAAATATCCACACTTCTGAGTGACACCACTACCCACGAGAACTTTAAGAGGAACCCAGGCAACACATGCAAAAAGATCATAGACCACCTCCAACAACTTAAAGAGGTCAAGATAATCATTAATTTTACCACTGATTATATCCAGAGGAAGCCATTCCATGTTTGCGGACTTCCTAAAATCCACAAAATAGGAACACCACTATGAAACATTGTCAGCAACATAAACTCTGACATATAATATTGTAAAACGTCTTGCTGGTATTTTACCTCCTCTTGTTGAAAACACCCTATTTCACATGGAAAACTCTATGGACTTTGCAAATGAAGTTGTCACTTCTCTTTTCACTTGTAGCTATACCCACATCAGAGGAAGTAGAAACTGTCAGAAAATGTATTCAACCTGATATGGATCTTTACAACATAACCAATTTCACCCTGGACCAGATCTGTGCTCTGCTGGACCTTTGTCTTTCCACAACTTACTTAAAGTCCAATGACAGGTTTTACAGACAGAAGCATGGCTGTGGCATGGAATCTCCAGTGTCACCAATTGTGGCCAATCTCTACATGGAGGAAATGGGAAAGAAAGCCCGGGACTCTTTCAAGGAAACAACATAGAACCACTTGTTCAGATATGTGGATGAAACCATCCATGTGAAAGAAATAGAAGCATTCAGCACACATCAGCTCTATGGACAGCAACACCAAGTTTACCAGAGAGGATGTCAACAATAACAAGCTGCCTTTTCTGGACTGTTTGGAGATTATGGAAAGAGATAGAAGCCTCAACACTGAGGTTTGCAAAAACCCTGCTCACATAGATCAGTACCTTCTGTTTGAGTCTCACTGCTCACTGGAACACAAACTTTCTTTCATTACAAGTTTACACCATTGGGCAGAACATGTCCCCACAAAAACAGAAGGAGAAAGAAAAGGAACACAAATGCATCAAATAAGCTCCCCAAACCTGTGAACAGTGGTGGGCACAGCTAAACAAAAAGTTAGCTTAGCTAACCCATATTCTGCTAACTAAAAACTTTGCTTTGCTAATGCTTAACTGCTAAACAGGAAAGAAAAATTATGAAAGCTAATGCTAAACCATTAATCGCTAAGACGACTATCAGTCTATGTCACATGTCTTCATCTCCTTCCAGTTGAAGCTGTGTCAATCAATCATGTCTTGTCATGTGTACATGTCGTCAGCTATTAGTGTGCATTCATCTTACCACTGCTTCTTCAAACAATCACATCTTGTCACGTGTAAGCTACATATAGTAAGCCAAGAACATGCCTAACAGACTCTTTGAGACATGCCCACAACAGACAGGAAAAAGCTTGTGAATTTTTTTTAGTGGGCTTAAAGTTGGCTAAACCTAGGTTTGCTGAAGCAAATTCTGCTAACAGTTTCCAAAGTTAGCAAAAATGCTAATCCATTCATCCATCCATGCAATCATTCATCATTTGTAACCACTTCTTCCTTTTCAGGTCATAGGGGTCACTGGTGCCCATGTCAAGCAGTCATTGTGTGAGAGGCGAGGGACACTCTGGACAAGTCACAAGTCTATCACAGGGACACATAGAGACAAACAACCATTCAATCTCTCACTCATACCTAGGGACAATTTAGAGTTACCAACCAGCCTAACATGCATGTGTTGGTCTATGGAAGGAAACCAGAGTACACAGAGAAAACCCACGCAGCGCAGAGAGAACATGCAAACTCCACCCAGAAAGGCCCCGAGCCAGGATTTGAAATGACAACCTTCTCGCTGAGGGGAAACAGCTCTAGAGCTACTGTGCTGCCGAAATACTAATCCACTAAATAAAATATTTGGTCTGCTATAAACTGTTAGTTGATTAGCAGAACTGTGCCCATCACTGCCTGTGGATCCCCAAACTGGGCCTTTGTCAAATCAGCAAAGAAATCCCAAAAACATGATTCAGATCGGAACAGGGAGAAGAGCAAACACAGAAACACTGTCATCTAATATGTTGATGGGGTATCTGAAAAAGAGTCAGGTCCATCCCAAGGACATAACCTCCAGACCCAAACTGAACAGTGCAGAGGAATATTCAGACCTTTTCTTGACAGCTAAAAACTGTTAATGTTATCAATATTAGTAGTGTTTGATATGCTTTGCCATGCAGTTACATTAGTGTTTTGTTTTTTTTTCAAATTGTGCTTTATAAATCACCTTTATAAATCACTTTCCTTCTGAAGGGAAGGTCTACCTCAATCCAAGGAATTGGATTGTGGAATGGTCTAGAGAGTGATGTTAAAAATGCCAAGTCAATGTGTACATTTAAGAACAAGATCAAAGCTGGATTGTTAAAAATATATATATGAAGTAGCTTAGTGTTTTTTGTATTAGAATTAGAAAAAATAGAAAGAGTTATTCATTTTGTTCTGTTACTTGAAAATTATTTTGATTGAAATAATTGTTTGAAAAAAGGGGCAGATATAATAAGATTTTTTCTTCTTTCTGCTGCCTTTCATTTTAAATCTCTTGTATCTTTTTTATATAGTTATGGAATTGTTTTGTACTTTTTTAAATGAATAAACTATATACCATACCATACCATAAATAAAGTGATATGGCATGGTATAGTGTGTTGTGTTGTATTGTGGTCTGGTACGGTACGATACAGTGCGGTGCAGTGCAATGTGGTGTGGTATGGTAGGTTAGGGTAGGGTATTGAATGATATGGTATGGTATGGTATGGTATGGTAGGGTGTGGTATGGTATGTATGTTATGGTATGGTATGGCAGGGTAGGGTATTGTATGGTATGTATGGTATGGTATGGTATGGTATGGTATGGTATGGTATGGTATGGTATGGCAGGGTAGGGTAGGGAAGGTTATGGTATGGCATGGTAGGGTAGGGTATTAGATAATATTTTACCTATTAGTTTATAATAAGACAGAGAAAGTTACATACGTTTTTCTTTCTCTCATTTGAACAGTGCCCTTAGCATTTGCCTATACTGCCTATGCCACTGACTGGCTCTGTGTACAGGTATTCCATTCTTTCACCAAAACTGTTTACAGGAGAAATTCATGTTACCTATGAACTGAAATATGTTTGAAGAAGCCCTCTGTGAAGAAGACATGCTTCAGTCAAATAGCATAGATAAGTGAGATAAAAGTCTGTAAACTGTTACATCATCCGGAGATTTCATGTTCACTCCTTCCACAGTAGAAATAGCTCCAAGCCTAAAAGAGGTATATGATCTATCATCAAGTCAAATGGACACTGACATAACCAAACAGGAAGTGAGCTGTATGGCACCATTTCTCAAACAAACGCTGTTGTGACTTTTGTAAGTCAGATCTGGATTAGCACACTGAGTTCTTGGGATGATTGAAAAAAAGTTTGTCTGCTTTGTTTGACAGAGAATTTGTTTGCAGTCAGAAACGCAAGCTCATGGTACGTTATCTGGACATCTTTGTTTACCAAACACATTTACTTGATATGCTGTGATGTACAATATTCAAGTAGGCCTGTCACGATAATAGATTTTGCTGGGCGATTAATTGTCTCAGAAATTATTGCGATAAATTATAATATTGTTTGAAATTTGACAATAATTAGTAATGTCACATTTAAGAAGAGATGTTGGTTTACTGTTGTGTGTAGTACCTTTTTTACCACTAGATGGCAGTATAAGACTGAACCAAAGGATGGATAATGAGGGAGCGAGCAGCGTGTCTCTTTAAGAAAAATGGGAGGGAGGCCCCTTGAAGTGACATGGGCTGTCTCTCTTCGGTTCTCAAAATGGCAGATGCTCTGTGTGGTTTGAGCGCTTTAGCATAGCATTTGTCACACAAAGTTTTTAATTTAAAAAATCAGTAAGCAAATTCTCAGCTTCTTTTTGCAGAGAAAAACAACTTTTTACACAAAGACACTGGTTTCAACCGTGAATTTTGGAGCTTCGACAAGACAGAGGTTTTTTTCCTGAGGTCGGCCTGTTAGCTTAGCTCGTAGCTTAGCTTCTCATCTTAGCTGCTTTTAATGATCCAAAAACGCGATTTTGGAAGGTTAAAACAGATTTTGAAGAGATAAGGAGGGGTCAGTGAAGAGCACCAGAGTTGAGCCTTTTGTCATCCAGTGTCCAGCAGAAAGAGAGACACGAAGAAACAATTAAGCCGATAAATGAAAACGAGTGCGATAATTTTCATTTATCGTGCAATTAATTGATTTATTGTTTATTGTGACTGGCCTGTATTCAGGCATTATCTGGACAGGTATTTTCTCTCTTTGTGTGAGTGTGTGTGTGTGTGTGTGGGTGGGGGGGGGGGGGGGGCAAGGCCGGATTAACCATATGGGCAACTGGGCAACTGCCCAGGGGCCCATGGTCTCTAAGGGGCCCAGGGCAGTGAGGGCACAAGCAAAATATCTGGTTATCTCCTGCTTTACTTGGAGCCCTGCGCAGCACAGAAAAACTGATGTGCTTCCGCTGCATTTGTGCAGCCCCGCCTTCTCCCAGCGCAGCTTCTGCAGCTCTCGTTTTTTTTTTCCAATCGGATCCTCGACAACGTGACCTGTCAATCAACTCAGAAGGCGTGTCAGTAACTGACCAATCGACAACCTCAATTTGTCCCAAAGGTAAATGCCCCTTACCTGCTGACAAGCCCATAAGTTTTTTTTCTTGAGAAATATGGTTTTAATTAAAACAATAAGTTTGTATCTGTTGTGAGATGATTCTAGCAGTTTTGCAGATTTTTAATCTACTTAATTAAGAATAGTATGACTTAAAATCATTCATCAAACAGGAAGGAAGGGTTATTATCCCTCATGTTACTACAGTGAATGTGGTACTTTGCTGTATGGCATCAGAGAAAGCTGAGCTTAAGTTATCCACATAAAGTAAAATGGCATCAGCATGAAAAGAAGAAATTTTAAGTTTGAGATTAATCCAGTTTCTGATGTCTGACCAAACACTTTGTATTGACATGAAAAAAAAAAACTTGCTCGAGGGATTCATCTTCTAATTTACAAAGGGCAACAAATCAACATCAAATTTAAATATTCTTTGCAGAAGCATGGCTACAGATATATATATTTTTTTTTAATGATTCTCCTTCACTTTAGGAGATTTAGGTCATTTGACAAATTTAGAATGAGCAGAAATCATTCTGGTTTTATAATTTATATTAGGAGGTTTCTTGAAGGAATCTTTGTTATAATCAATAAATCCTTTGTCACAAACATTCATTGATAATCTTATTGCATTTGAAGTCGACTAAGTTACAGTTATTTAATTTTAATTTGGGCATCAAATCGTCACCTTTGAATTTATAATATATTTAATTAATTGAATCAGCTGTTGGTCAGGTTACTTCTTGTTGTGCCATTAGCTCTAAAATAGTTACTGAATCAAGTGTTTATTTCCATCCATCTGCGGGGGTAGCAGCCTAAGTAGGGAGGCCCAGACTTCCTTCTCTCCAGCCACTTGGACCAGCTCCTCCAGGAGAATCCCAAGGTGTTCCAAGTGTTTACTTATGTAGGTAAAACTAGATGTTAAACAAACATTAAAATACACCAGACTGCAGGAAATGGCATCTACTTTATTCAAAATTTTCTGGGGGAGGACCCCCAGATCCCTCCATCAATGTGTCCCGCACACACACATTATAAATGCTTCTGACACCAGTGTCCAAAACGTTACTAAACAAGTACACGTATGGTGTCATGAGGTGTTCAAAGTTAACGTTCAACTTAAATTAGTCTTGATGATTTGTGTCATTGAGCATTTGGAGTTTTATATATAAAAATACACTTGATAGTTAGAATTGTAAGTATATTTACTGTATATTATGGTAATTTATTCTGTATTTTGCCAGATTATGATGATTCTTGGGTCGTGATGATGGGGCCCTTGAAGATTGTTGCCCAGGGTACAGCGAAGTGTTAATCTGGCCCTGTGTGTGTGTGTGTGTGTGGGGGGGGGGGGGGGGTAGGCTCAGTCAGCACCTCCACCATGTGCTGTCCAGCTGATGTCAGGAAGGCAGAAGCTTTACCATCGGACAGACAACCTCCATCTACACTCTGCTGAAGGCTTTCAATCTGTGCACCCACCCTGTTCTGTTTCTGACTTCTTTCTCTTTTGTCTGATGTTAGCTCTTATAATTTGCTTCTTTCTCCTTGTTTCCTTCTATTTTTATCACCTCTAGCTTTCTATCCTGTGCTTTCTTTGCCTATTAATGTCCTCTTTCCTTACGATATATACTTGTGATTCTCTCTGTGCTTTTGTCCCTTGCCTTGTCATTCTTTCTCTGCTTCCTACACTTTCGCTCTTGTCTCTCCTCATTTGTTTCCATCTCTTGCGCCCCTCTCACCAAGCATCCTTTCCTCTCTCCTTCCTCTCATTTTCAAAGCAAACACTGCCTCTCCTTGTCCACAGTCAAAGACTCTCCTCTGTCCTCTAGCCAGTGTTTTTAGACAGCCACTGCAGGCCTGCCACTCAGTATGCACGGTGGCCACATGGCTCAACAACGGCTCATTTCAACCTCAATTTCCCCCGAAATGAATGGGAGCGCACCCCGGTGCATGCTGTGTGCCTTTTAATTGGCCCAAGTTAGATTCAAATCATTAAACCACTGATGTCGACATATCTTTGCCGCGCCCATTGCACAAACTCTCTCTTGCTCTCTCTCCCTCACACACAAACACACACACACACACACACACACACACAAGCACACAGTGTTTCCCTCTTTGGCTGCCAGAACATAAACGTCTTATCTCTTGGCCTCAACCGAGCACAGACGCCATGAATATTCAGCAGCTTCCATCTCCGTTTTAGCAGACAACAGTAGGCACATGCACACAATTGCCAACACGCACACAACACACACACACGTAGGCAATAACAGACAGACACAGAAACTCACATGCAGACTCACAGACAGGACCTTTCTACTGCATCCACTGCTTCCAAATGGGCATTGTTTACGCTTTGCTGAGTTTAGCTCGTTTGTCTCCTTCCCCTCATTTGCTCCATATGAACAATGTATTTCTGAGGATTATTGATTAAAATCCACATAGGAACCTGCTGGTGCAGTTCTTATAACGTGCAGATATCAGCCCAATTCTGCAGACAAGAAATCGACTGTTTATAACATTTGAATATCTTACCTATATCCAGAGTAGGAAAGCATGAAACAAAAAAAAAGAAAGAAAGAAAGCGTTAGATTTGTGCCGTGATATCAAAACAAAACCTGATCAGAGCAACAATATATTTATGCAGTATAAGCATGAAACGTATGATGTATTCTGTAAAAAAATGATGATCATTTGCACAATATCTTTATTTACTTATTAAAGAGATAACTCAGCTCAGGTTTGTTATGTGTGGTTTTATGGAAATGATAATGAAACATTGCTACAAGAAACATGACAGAAGTAAAAAAATAAAAGGCTGCAAAATTAAATGATCCCAATTAGAAACAGCTGGTGGAACATTGTGCAACTAATATGGCTGCCTGACCAAAGATTGGTAAGAGGACTGGGTATAACAAAAGCATTTCAGTGAGGTGAAATCTCTCAGAATGAAGATGGGCAGAGGTTCACCAGAATTTGAAAAACCTCCTCTAAAAATTGTAGAAAATTCTTTAAAAAATGTTCTTCAGCCAAAAAAATAAACATAAAAAAAAAGAAACAAGTCCCATTATTTACAGTTCATGATAATGGTAAACATGGTCCTGTCCCACCCTTTTTAAAAGTTTTGCTGCCATGAAATTTAAAATTATCTAATTTTTAGGCAGGTTTTTTTTAGCCTATAATATATATATATATATATATATATGCCCCGGCCCCGACAACATCAAAATTGTGGGTGGGGTAGGTGAAACACCCACACTTGCCCCCACCCTCATTCGCCCCACTCTGGGCCCATGAGCAAGGCCCTTAACCCCCACCATGTGCTCCCTAAACAGGTCTCTCTTGAAAATGAGTTCTCGTGGCTCAATGAGACTAACCTGGATAAATAAAGGCTAAATGAAAAAAATATGTTGTAACAAATGTTTGGTATGTCTGCTACGTTTCTTAGTGAATGAAATATGGACTTTTGAAATTCCACTCATTGCATTCTGTTTTTATTTACAGTTTACACCAAATTTGTCTTAAAATTGTATCTTATTGAGATCTTAACAGGTCTATAAAAACAGGTCTCTTGTAAATGAGTCTAGGTGACTCAGTGAGACGAACCTGTATGAAAAAAGGTTGAATGAATACTATGTTAGATATCTTTCTGAGCAGCCACAGTTTGAAGGGATAGAGTTTAATTCAAACTGGGTTGACAAGATAACAGATAGTCTCAAAAATAGCAGTTCTTACAAACACTTTTTTACAAACCGCTACTGAAGCTGCACCAAAAGTGCTATGGCTAGCTGCTGTTGCCACTATTTGCACTTGCAGGTAACTCAGCCGATTTCATTGACAGCGAAACAACGTGTGTTTGAATTAGAGTGGGTTTAAGATGGCTGCAGTTCACTTTGGGTTTGGACCCACTAAGATTACATCTTATTTTAAGACTATTTTTTCCCCCACAATTCAATTTCAAGTCAATTTATTTATATCAGAGTCAGAGTCAGAGTCAGAGTTTCTTTATTGTCATTCGCACCTCATGTGGTACATGTGGTGGAGCGAAATTATGTACACAAGGTCCCAGTTACATCCAACAATAAAATGTATAAGAAAAACAGTAATAACATCTAAGATATGAACTAAGAAAAACATCAACTAAATATACACTAAGCACTCATAACATAAAACATTGAACATCAGCACAAACATGAACATGAGTCTGTGAGCAGATGTGCACGCATGAACACATCAACATTGAAACAGATCAGCAGCAACATGAAACAGATCAGCAGCAACATGATATGGTTTTTCACAGTGATTATTCTAGTTAGAGATTCATGAGTCTAACAGCCTCAGGGTAGAAGTTGTTCCTCAGTCTAGTGGTTCTACACTTAATGCTCCTTAACCTCCTTCCTGAGGGGAGTGGGGCAAAAAGTGTGTGTGCTGGGTGGGTGGGGTCCTTCATGATGCAGGTGGCCCTCTTCCTGCATCTGGAGGTGTAGATGTCTGTGATGGTGGGGAGACTGATTCCGACAGATTTCTGTGCAGCCTTCACCACTCTCTGCAAAGCTTTTCTTTCTGCAGCTGTGCAGCCTCCATGCCACACATTGATGCTTGAGCACAGGATGCTCTCCACTGCACACCTGTAGAAGGAGGTGAGGACTGAGCTTCCCAGACCAGCTCGCCTCAGCCGTCTGAGGAAGTAGAGTCTCTGATGAGCTTTCTTGATCAGGCTGGTGGTGTTGTTGCTCCAGCTGAGGTTGTCATTCATGTGTACACCCAAGTACTTGTAGCTGGAGACCACTTCCACCGCAGATCCTCTTATGTTCAGGGGGGTGTAGGTGTTTTTGTTCCTTCTGAAGTCCACAATCATCTCCTTTGTCTTCTTCACATTGATGTGAAGGTTATTCTCTCTGCACCAGCTCTCCAGGTGTTCCACCTCCTGCCTGTAGCTGGACTCATCATTGTTTGTGATGCATCCCACCACCGCTGTATCATCTGCAAACTTTACAATGTGACAGCCTGGATGGGTAGCTGCACAATCATATGTGAGCAGAGTAAACAGGAGGGGGCTCAACACACATCCCTGAGGAGAGCCAGTGCTGAGGGTTATGGTGGAGGAGGAGAGGTTGTGGATCCTCACTAACTGTGGTCTGTTTGTTAAAAAGTCTAGTACCCAGTTGCAGATGGAGGGGCTTAGTCCTAGTGTGGATAGTTTGTCCATCAGGGTTTGGGGGATCATGGTATTGAAGGCGGATGTGAAGTCCACAAAGAGCATACGGACGTAAGAGTTTTTCTGCTCCAGGTGGTTGAGAGCAGTGTGGACCACAGAGGAGATTGCATCCTCTGTTGATCGGTTCTCACGGTATGCGTACTGATGAGGGTCCTCGTTGATGTTGATGGTTGTTTTGATGTGAGTCATGACCAGTTTTTCGAAGCATTTAGTGACTATCGGGGTGAGGGCCACTGGCCGATAGTCATTCAGACCAGTCACTGTAGAGCTTTTTGGGACTGGGATGATGGTGGCAGTCTTCAGGCAGGTGGGAACTGTCTCCAGGGTAAGTGAGGTGTTAAAGATGTCTGCCAGCACCTCACAGAGCTGATCAGCACATTCCTTCAACACTTTTCCGGGGATGTTGTCTGGGCCAGTTGCTTTGTGCGGATTAATCCTCCTGAAGGTACTCCTTACTTCTGCTGAGGTCACGCTGAGATGCTCTTCATCCGGTGGCGAGGTGAGTCTGGTGCTGGGTGGTCTGTTTGGGTCTTCAAAGCGTGCATAGAACTTGTTGAGGGCATCAGGCAGAGATGGGTCTTTGGGACATTGTTCACTCCTTCCTTTATAATCTGTTATGCACTTAATGCCCCTCCACATGCTCCGAGGGTCTTGTGAGATGAATTGACCCTCGATCCTCTTTGCATATGTGGCCTTGGCCCTCTTAATACCAGCAACCAGCTCTTTTCTTGTCCTACTCAGCTCCTCTGAGTTTCCAGACCTGAAGGCAGTGTTCCTGGCTTCCAGCAGGGTACGCACCTCTGCATTCAGCCAAGGTTTTCTGTTTGGGTAGCTTTTAACATTTCTGATAGTGGAGACTGTGTCAGTACATGTACTAATGTAACCCAGTACTGAGGATGTGTATTGGTCAAGATCAAGCGAACCTCCATTTTCAGCAGCTTCTCTGAAAACATGCCAATCTGTTCGGTCAAAACAATCTCTCAGTATGGGGCCACTGTCCTGGATCCAACATTTAACTTTCTTTTGAACCGGTCTGGAGCGTCTCAGCGGGGGCATGTAAGCAGGAGCCAGGAAGATTGAGATGTGGTCTGACAGTCCTAGGTGGGGGCGGGGTTCGGCTTTGTATGCATCTTTTACGTTCGTGTAAACACGGTCCAGCGTGCGGTCTCCACGTGTCGGAATCGTCACATGCTGATTAAAGCTTGGGAGACAGTCCTTTAGATTCACGTGGTTAAAGTCTCCGGCTACAACGTAAAGAGCCTCGGGGTGTTTGTTCTGCAGCGAGCTGATGATATCATGAAGCTCCTGTAGTGATTCATTAGCATTAGCGTCCGGAGGAATGTAAACAACTGTGATAAAAGTCACTGTGAACTCTCGGGGTAGATAATGTGGCCGACATTTCACTGTTATTTGCTCCAAAGCCTTCGAGCATGAGCTATTTACAACAGTACAGTTCGTGGACCAACTTTTACTCACGTAAATGCACACTCCGCCCCCCCGTGATTTCCCCGTTAGCTCGCTGCAGCGGTCCGCTCGAAAAAAAAGTCTGTCATCCAGCTGGAAGACTGAGTCCGGCGTTTCGTTATATAGCGCCAAATCACAACAGAAGTCATCTCAGGGCACTGAACAGAAACATTCACATAACAAACAAAGTCAGTTAACATTATTTATATGAGAATCAGTTCCTCCAAATCCGAGGCCATGGTCTTGAGCCGGAAAAGGGTAGAGTGCCCTCTCCGGGTTGGGGAGGAGGTTCTGCCCCAAGTGGAGGAGTTTAAGTATCTCGGGGTCTTGTTCACGAATGAGGGAAAAATGGAGCGTGAGATTGATAGGCGGATAGGTGCAGCGTCTGCAGTGAAGCGGGCGCTGTACAGGTCTGTCGTGGTGAAGAGAGAGAGCTGAGTCAAGAGGCGAAGCTCTCAATTTACTGATCGATCTACGTTCCTACCCTCATCTATGGTCACGAGCTTTGGGTTGTGACCGAAAGAACGAGATCTTGGATACAAGTGGCAGAAATGATTTTTCTCCACAGGGTGTCTGGGCTCTCCCTTAGAGATAGGGTGAGAAGCTCGATCATCCGGGATGGACGCAGAGTAGAGTCGCTGCTTCTCCACATCGAGAGGAGCCAGTTGAGGTGGCTCGGGCATCTGGTTAGGATGCCTCCTGGACGCCTCCCTGGTGAGGTGTTCCGGACACGTCCCACCGGGAGGAGACCCAGAGGAAGACCCAGGACACGCTGGAGGGACTATGTTTCTCAGCTGGCCTGGGAACGCCTTGGGATTCCCGCGGAGGAGCTGGCCCAAGTGGCTGGGGAGAGGGAAGTCTGGGCCTCCCTACTTAAGCTGCTACCCTCGCGACCCGACCCCGGATAAGCGGAAGAGAATGGGTGGATGGATGGATGGATGGATGGATGGATGGATGGATGGATGGATGG
>NC_056503.1:24588521-24619906 GCF_014905685.2 Nematolebias whitei | reverse complement strand
GATGGATGGATGGATGGATGGATGGATGGATGGATGGATGGATGGATTTATATGAGGAGCCTCATCTAAAAATTGTAGAGTTCTTTGAAAATTGTTCCTCAGACCAAAAAACATAGGAAGTCCCATTAAGTAATTATGTTCCATTATTTACAATTCATAATAATGGTAAACATGGTCCCATTTTTTAAGTTTTGTTGCTGTGAAACTCAAAACTACCCAAGTTTTTAGGTAGTTTGTAGCTTTAACCCTAAATTCACAATCTTTCCACAGAGGCCTAATCCAAAAGATTTCTACCATCTCAATCAATAGAACACCGAACTGATCAGCTTTTAAACCAATTGTTCTGACAGCATCCTAAAACGACTTGAATATAAAAAGGGTTTTAAAAATGTAACAAGAGTTTTTAAACAATACAAACGTACTCAGCTTGTCAGAAATGAGCTTGATGAACATGATCAGTCAGGAGTTAAATGAAGAGCAGCTTGATGACTGAGTACTCATGGCTTTGACGGACAACCCTCTGTCTAATCAGATTTAAATATTAACAATTGTTTTTAAAAAAATGTAAACCAGGTGCGTTTCATTTCGCGTACAGGACCCAGCCAAGGAGCCCCTCCAAGCTCTTTGACAACACCCGCTTTGAAGCATTTTACTCCAAGTTCACAAATGCCCAATCCCCCCATGGATGTTGTCAGAGATGAAAGAGGCAGCATGCACTGACGCTCTGTCCGCACCGCTCTTTCTCATTCTCTCTGGAATAGAGAGAAAAAATAAAGTGAATACTCAAGTAGCTCCTGCACTCTTCAACCATTTTACAGCACCTGCTTTGATCTCCTTGCAGCATGCCGCCGTCATAGTAACGAATCAAAACCTCTGTGCCTTTGTATCAGAGGCTTCTCTCCCTCTTTTGCCATTAGTTTGACTCGCACACGTTTATTTGCTTGTCTAAATCATCCCTCTTCTCACCCCGTCTCCCTCTGTGCATCTGTACTTCTCTTGCCCTCCAGTTGCCGGGAGGGTTTTCCTCCTCGTTTAGCTCGTTAGCGTGTGGCAGCCAGCAGGATCAATTACCGGGGAATGTGAGCTCACGTCTCTGTATCATTACCCAGCAAAAACTGTATTAGTTCAGTCTGAGGGAAACACATGGGCAGAAGACAGTCTGATTATTATACCAGTCTGTGAGCCAGTCAGCTGCTGCTCTTTAGCAGCATCTGCATCTTATTTCCAGCCTCGCTCTGCTCTCTCTTCTGACAGGAAGCGTTAGCTTTGACCCCAATTAGAAATCACTTTAAACGACAGTAAAAGCAGAGAAAACCTTCCCAATGTCACAGTCAGATTAATCAGATCACTGTTCAGTGTTTAACACTGTTGCAGTTTATGTTTTCATTATCCATTTACAGCAAGGGAAAGTGCAAAGTTTAAACTACACAGAAGGCACTTCTGCTTGTAGTTAACAAAAAATGTTAAAATAAAAGATCTGCAGAAGCCTTCAAGGGAAAATTGAAACTTAGGTAGAGAGATTTTACAATTTGCTCATGGTTTGGTTTTTGCTGTGCAAAAGTTGTCCAGCTCAGATAAAGAAGCTTGTCTTTATACTTTAGTCACATCACACAGTTTAAAATTGTTTATTCAGATACTTTTTACTATAGCACTTTGTAGCAAATCAACGAGTTCTCATTTCTTAGGGTGCACAAAGAAAATTCTTGGGATAATTTCTTTTGTTTAGTTTGGATTTTTTTGTACGTGGGGTTCTGTAGATTTGTTATAGGCAGTAAGTATTTTATCTGCAGTGGGCAATGGTAGGAGCAATATCTGTCAGACAAATCAGAGAAATCCTTGAACATTTCACCTAAAGGGAAATCAGATGGGTCAGATCCTAAGCAGACTTTGGCCATCTAAACTAGTGCAAATTAATTTATGTAAATCTATTCTATAAATCATTATACTTGTTTAAGGTGGGGGGCAAGTTGCATCAAATATATAATTGAGCATAAAATACTTACCAAACTGTGGCAATCCCTGCAGAAATAAAACAGCAGAAAAATAAATATTTATATTGTAATTTTTTTCTTCTTCTTTCAGCTGCTCCCTTCTTCAGGGGTCACCAGAGCGAACTAAGTCGCACAAAGACTTGGCAATTATTTTTACACCGGATGTTCTTCCTGACACAACCACAGACCACCGAGCTACCACAGCCCTCTTTGTGGAGCAGAGAGCTTCTATCTAGGTCACCTGCGGGAGCAGATGATGGGGGTTAAGGCCCTTGCTCAAGAGCCCAGGGTCGGGCAAATGAGGGTGGAGGCAGATGTGGGTGCTTCATCTATCCCACCCACATTTTGATGTTGTCAGTAATGGGAGTTGATCCAGCGACCTTCTGATCACAGGCTCATCTTCTCTAACCTCTGTGCCACCACTCTCCATAATATTGTAATTATTGTTTGTAAATATTGTTTGCCTGAGCGTCTTTAAAATTGAAGAAATTGAAGATGGTTTTTGAAGAAAGCGCCTATGGAGTGTCGTTTGTAAAGTTACAGTCAAAAATTAACATCAATATTTTGGTTTATTTAGCCTGTAATAAGAAAAAAATGTTAGTTTTTTCAAAGTCATATTTTCACCATGTTATTCATACATTTATAAATGTCATAGTTCCAAATTAACATTTAGGTGTAAATTGAATATTTAATTTCCTAAATATTTATTTTCAAAACTAAACTTTTAATTTCCAAACTAAATAATTAATTTCTAAGCCAAATATTTAGTTTCCAAAATAAATATTTACTTTGCTAAATAAATATTTAACTCACCTAAATATTTAACTTGCAAGCTAAATATTTAATTTGCAAGTTAATATTTAGCTAGCAAATTAAATATTTAGTTTAGGAATTAAATGCTTAACTTAGAAATTAAATGTTTAGCATATAAATTAAATATCCATCCATCCATCCATTATCTTTACCCATTTATTCCATTTTGGGTCATGGGGGTCGCTGGTGCCCATGTCCAGCAATCACTGTGCGAGGGGCGGGGTACACCCTGGATGGGTCGCAAGTCCATCACAGGGACACATAGAGACAAACAACACAAACAATCATTCACTCTCCCACTCACACCTAGGGACAATTTAGAGTTACCAATCAGCCTAACATGCATGTTGTTGGTCTGTGGGAGGAAACCGGAGCACCCGGAGAAAACCCACGCATGCACGGAGAGAACATGCAAACTCCACCCAGAAGGCTCCTGGACCGGGGTTTGAACCAAGGACCTTCTCGCTGAGAGGCAGCAGCTCTACCAGTTGCACCACCGTGCTGCCCTAAATTAAATATTTATTTTGTAAATTAAACATTTAGCTTAGAAATTAAATATTTAATTTATGCCTAAATATGTAGTTTACTAACTAAATATTTAACTTGTAAGTTATATATTTAGTTTGTAAACTAAATATTTAGCTTGTAAATTAAAGATGTAGTTTGGAACTATGACATTTATAAATGTATGGTGAAAATATGACTTTGTTTAAAAAAAACAACTCTTTTTTTCTATTAAAGGCTAAATAAACCAAAATATTGCTGTTCATTTTTGACTGTAACTTTCCAAACGGCACCCCATAAGCACCATTCTAACAGCTGCCAGCTTGACCTTTCACTGAGAATTTCTCAGATTATTAAAACTGAAAACATTTGGTTGCTTTCTACAGCAAGATGCTGACTGCTCCTTTTTTTTTTTTTTTTAAACAAGACAAAAATCTTTTTGTCTCTTTTCATTTTGGGGGGAGGGGTTAGTGGTGGCGCAGAGGCAAGAGAAGGTGGGCCTGTGATCGGAAAGTCGCCGGCTCAACTCCCAGCAACGACAAGATCAAAATGTAGGTGGGAAAGGTGAAGCACTCACACCTGCCCTCTGCTCCACACAGAGGGCTGTGGTGGCTCGTTGGTCAGTGGTTGGGCCAGGAATTCAGTTCAATTAAAAAATCCTTTATTAACCCCAAAGGGAAATTAAATAACTTCTCGAAGGACGTTGGTCATAAAAATAATTCCCAAGTCTTCGTGCGAGGTAATTCACTGTGGTGACCCTGGAGGAAGGGAGCAGCCGAAAGAAGAAGAAGAAGAGGAAAAGAAGTTTTCTTTGTTTTTGTTGGTTGGTATCTCAAACTCTAACGTTTATCAGTTCACCCACCCTCGCCTCATCTCCATCACAGTGCTAACACAGAAAAACACAAAAACCTGAACTCACAACTCCAAATATTCTGAATTACCAATCAATGTAACGTTCTTGGTTGTTAGGGGTTAGCAAAAGCGCTAAAGTATTGTAAATTGAAACCTATGTTGTGTGTAAAAGTCAGATTCTTTCAGTTGTTCTCTACTTCAGCGGTCACCACGGTGAGCTAACTCACATGGAAGATTTGGCAATTTGTTGCCAAATGCCTGATGCCATTCTTGATGCAACCTGGACTCAAACGCGCAACCTCAGGATAACAAGACCGCAGCACTGACCACCAATCTACCGAAAGAACTTTAATTGACCTCAGTGTGGAAAACAAGAGTTCAGGTCCGACAGGACTGAAGTGCTAACGACTAAATAAAGCAAAGACCAAAGTGTAATGCTGCCATCTTCAAAATGTTACAAACCACTGTGAACCCTTTACACAGCTCTGCATCTTCCATGAAACTGTTCCTGTGACACCAGTGTGATGATACTTCTGTCAGAGGTGCCTCAGGCAGCAGAGGAGGTGCTACAGCCAACTGCTGCTGTTGCTTTTAATAAATTTGAATGTATATTGTAACAATAACAGGGTGGAACTGAATTATTCTGTTATTTAAAGAAGCCAGTTGAAAAATAATGATCACAAACACACATTGAAGGCACAAATCAAACTTAAAGCTACCAAAAATTTCTTTAGTGAAACTCTTGACTGGTTTATAATAATTTATTTCATTATCATTTACCGTCCAGATGACACGATTTAACTTTTTTGTGATTTATTTATCTGGGTGATTGAGCTTTCAAATCTTTTTTTTTTACCTTTTTGGCCAGGTTGTCCTCAGGCTGATTCTGTGAGTAGCAAGTTGGTCATCAGGTTTACAACATTTGATTGTTGTACATGATGATTGTTTTGGATGGATGGTGCCTTTTTGTGTAAAGTCTGTTTCTGGGAATGCCACAGCTGGCTGGCTTGACACACAATAAGGAGGTGCTATTTATAAGACAGATCTTTGAGGCAGGCCTCGGACTGATGAAGTCTTTCGCATGCAAGACGAAACGTTTCTCCCAAAAAGAAACCGTTCAGATGACATGATTCAACTTTTTTTCCGTTGTCATTTATCTCCGTTTCTGCTTTTTACATCAAAAAAGTTGCATCTGTATTATTTTGTTCTCTACTGCTTCACTTGTCTTTTTTATTTTTCTTCCTTCTTTCTTCCCATATACTGGTCTCCATTTTCATTTCCCCCCTCCTTCTCTGTCAGTCATTATTATTATTATTATTTTTTGCTTCTTTCCTCTCGCTGAAACAGCAGACGTCAGGGAGTGATCTAGGCTCCCAGACAGCTGCACATCACCATCTGTCTGAGAAAGCTTTCTCCCATCTTATCTTCCTCTCCTCTCTCTGCCTCTCTGGGCTCATCTGAATATACAAAGTGGGTGCGGGCTGATGTAGCCTGTCACTGATGTCAGATTGTGGCACAAATTACCTCTATTTGATCGGTAATAGGAGCTATTTAGTGTCAACCATTGCCACGCTTCTTCACGAGAGCGGCTGGATTTTACTTTAGAACTGCTGTGAAGCTCTACTGAAGCAAGGCACGATGCATCATTATATATCACGACTTCATTGAACGTTCTAAACCGTTAAAAAAATATCTCAAGTGTGTCAGTAAAATATTGTTAGCATCCGTAATGTTCCAAACCTTGTTCATTGACGCAAATGGATTTGAAAACCATTTTATATGCGTTTGGTAAAAACTGTGAGTAAATTAAATTATCTCAAGTACATTTGTTAATTTGCGTTACAATGTTGTAATTATTTCTAGACAAAAAAAAAAGTGTGTGTGGGGGGGGACTATAGTTATCCAGTAAAGCAGCATGCATGGCTGCTGGTCTCAGGATTTCTGCTGGTCTAGCTGCTGACTGTTTACTTTGGGAAGATTTGCAATGGGTGAGCACAAATCTCAGCAGGTATGGGGTGGGGGAGGGTAAGAGGTGTAGAACATCCTCGACTACTTTCTAGTCAGTCATGAAACAAACAAACAAAAAAAAGGTTTGCCACATCTCATTTTATACTTCTGTCTTTGAATCTTGAAAATTAATTAATTTAATAATGTAAAGTTACATATACATGGAGTTGAGAGGTTATGAGACAACATTTTTAGGTATTATTCTGGACAACAAACTTAGTTAGAAGCCTCATATTGAATATATTAGAAATAAAATTACAAAAACTATTGGGATTATTGTTTAAAATAAAAGATTTAATAAATGTAAAAGGCTTGTGTATTATATACTCTTCCTTGGTTATGCCCTATTTGTCATATTGCTCAGAAATATGGGGAAATGCAAGTAAAACAACTATTGACATATTAGTAAAGTTACACAAAAAGCAGTTAGGCTTATTAATAAAGTGGGATATTGTGAACCAACTAATACTCTTTTTATTTAAAGTAATTAACATTCAATGACATTGTTTATATAAAAATGCTGGAAATAATGTATAAAGCACTGAATAAAAGTTTTCCTTCTGGAATTCAGACATTATTTACCGGTAACTTAAAAGAGAGTAAATATAATTATGTGGTTTGTTAATATTTGAACAAGCTAAAGAGAAAAGTAAAGTAAAATCTAGATGCATTTCAGTTATCGGCGTGAAACTGTGGAATGAATTGAATGATGATCTCAAATTATGTGCTCTTTTGGTGAGCTTTAAAAGAGCCTTAAAATGTAAAATTATAAATGCTTATACTGTTATGTAGATGTATATATGTATTGTGTAACCATGTATGTATGTAATGTGAGTATGTGTGTGTATGTACAGTATATACATGAATATTTAAATATACGGTAAATGTCTGTATGTGTACCTTTGTATATATGTATATGGATAGTACCGTCTTTTCGGTCATACGCGTCGCACTGCCATATAGGTCGTAACAGTTCAAATATGTCTAAAAAAGTGGAAAAATCCATAAATAGGTCGCTTCGTCATATACATCATATCTATCATGCGTAACCGCTGATGCGAAGCGTTTGTTACGCGCCACCGCTGACAACCTGTAAATGTGGGCCTGTGTTGTGCCAAAAATCGATTGGCTGCTAATTGGCGGCCGCAGGTGTGTGTACGGGAGGACTTTAACAATAATTTAACAAGTTTACACTTAAAAACAATTCATGTTTGCTTGAAATTATAGCAAAGGTGTGTCTCAGTTGAACTTTTACTTAATAAATGCACTTTAATGGCCAAATTAGCTGCATTTTGCTGAGGTGGTGCAGCGAAATGAAGATGGTTTGACGGTTGTTCCAAGCGGTGAGCAGAACGAAGCCGATTGTGTCAATAACAGCTGGTGAACGTTCTCAGTCATCCAGGACATGGTAAATTCAAAAAAATTCAAGACAAAAATAATAAAGTATAAATTATAATAAGTAAATTCTAGTTGTTTTTCTCTTGAACTTTTTTGAATTTGTCATAGCCACTTTTACCTATTACATGATACAACAGCATGCCCTTCTACTTAGAATGAATGAAACCAGTCATATCTAATTGGTTTAGAAATATGGGAAAAAATCCATAAATATGTTGCTTTGTCCTATAAGTCGCATTAGTCAATATATGTCTAAAAAAGTGGAAAAATCCATAAATAGGTTGTTTCGCCGTATATATGTATACGTATACTTCTACTCTGCTTCCATCTAGTGGCTGAAAATGGTACTGTTGAATTTTTTTTTTCAGTCAGAATGAATGAAAACGGTTATATCTCAGCCAAAAAAGTTGGTTTATAAATATGGGGAAAAATCCATATTGCTTTGGCCTTTAAGTCGCAGGGAATGCAAATTATGCACAAAATGTGATTTATAGGCCAAAAAGTACGGTAGATATCTGTCACTGTGTAGACTGCTGAGTCTATGAATAGGGTAGGCAAGTATAAACTTTGGCTTCAGCCCATGCCTTTTTTGGTAAATGATTGATTTACCATTTTATATTGTTTTCCTTCTTTTTTGTAATGTTTTTAATTTACCAAAATAAAGTTGAACTGAGTTTATCCATAATCATGACGCTCCAGTGCAGTATGTCTTTAATGTTTCATGTGAATAACTGAAATACTGCAGCTGGACTTCATAATGTGATGCTTAATGTAGACAATAACCAGTTGTTTTATGTAAGACATGGCCACATGTCCCAATAAAACACAAAACGATAGTTTACTAAAATGAAAATCATATTAAAACAGTATGTGACAGAGTAGAGAATGATGCATGTGTACATGTAAAACAAATATTTCAGCTGAAAACTTTAGTCTCATTTATTGAAGGTGAAAGGTTTTGAAACCCAGAGTGGGAACTGATGGTTCTGGACTCAAGTCTTTCAATAGAAAAACTGATTTATTTACTGAATTAAACAAAATGCTGACGTGGCAGCAACAACAACAGACACCAACTTGCGGGGATTAGACACGAGAGCGGTGCAGAGACAGGCACAGACACACGGACACAAATTCCATTCATATATATTTAGTGTTTGTTAATCAGAATGTGTAGTTGTGAATAAATTTTACACCTTGTAAACCAAAATCAGACCGGCCCACCGGGAATTGGGCCTGCTGTAAGAGTTGTACATTTTGAAGATGGAGGATGGCGCCAGCACTTCCGCGGCTCGGGTTAGCATTACTTCATGGTTTAGTGGAACAAAAACAAAATCAATGACCAGATATACATATTTAAATGCACGTTCGGTAGCACTGGCACTGTCCTCCATCTTCAAAATGTAATCAGTAAATAGACCTATACAAAAACAAATAAATTGCAACTTGTGTAATTATTTTTTATTAATACTATCCCATTTATACACAAACAGAAATTCTTATATTTGGCTGCACAACGATGTAATTCTGAAACATTTTGGTTTACAGGGGGCAAAATGAATTCACAACTACACACTCTGATTAACAAGCACTAAATGTTTATGACTGGAAATTGTGCCCATAAATAAAGTTTGCAATGCAGAACCAAAGCCAAACACAAAACATGGGGAATCTAAAGACAAGACTAACAAACACTTCAGAGACAAGGCTCAGGTGTGAGTGGGCGGGGAAGGAACTGAACCAAACGCAGCAATTATGGGCGAGTAAAGAACAGAATAACCAAACATCATTTCAAAAGCACAGACCACGATATATATCAGATGATGTTATAGGTTCAAGGTGACTTTTTTGTCATTCACATCACATGTGGTACATGAGATAGAACTAAATGGATACGCAAGGTCGCAGTTACACCCAAAAAATTTAAAAATATAAAGTTTAAAAAAGAAACAGTATACAAGGATTTAAGATATATGCTAAACAAAAATACTAGAATATAATATAGTGTATTAAACAACAGACTGAACACAAGTCTGCAGTGAGCAGATGGGTACGAATATAGCAGCTTATGGGTAAGAAATCAGCAGCACAGATAATCACACACAGATAAAGTATTTCCAAACGAAGTGGCATTACAGTGATTTTTCTCTTTTATTCTACTTACAGTGATTATTCTGGTTAGAGATTCATGAGTCTAACAGCATCAGAGTAGAAGCTGTTCCTCAGTCTAGTGGTTCTACACTTAATGCTCCTCAACCTCCTTCCTGAGGGGAGTGGGGCAAAAAGTGTGTGTGCTGGATGAGTGGGGTCCTTCATGATGCAGGTGGCCCTCTTCCTGCATCTGGAGGTGTGGATGTCTGTGATGGTGGGGAAGCTGACTCCGACAGACTTCTGTGCAGCCTTCACCACTTTCTGCAAAGCTTTTCTTTCTGCAGCTGTGCAGCCTCCATGCCACACATTGATGCTGAAGCACAGGATGCTCTCCACTGCACACCTGTAGAAGGAGGTGATGCCTCCCTTATGAACGCTTATACACTAGGGTTGTGCATTTCTAGCTTGCTGATAATATTTGCATGTATACACTGTCAATGATTCTATTTATTAGATATGTGAGATAAAACAATTCAGTCTTTAATCACAAAGCAATGGGATTCAATCTGAGTTTTGTTTCAACACATTAAGACTAAATGCAATACATTATGAGTAAATAAAAAATGATTCATTCTAAAGAAACAGAGTGATTCGATGACAGTTGACAATTAACACGAGTTTTGGTAAAATTAGGCAAATTTTATGGGCTCACAAACAGGTCTTGTTTTAAAATTGCAAAATTTTATTAACCCTGACTCACAAATAAACAATACACTAAAATGATGTCTGGTCCAAAAAATAACTCACAGTTGTGTTTAACACTCTTTCAGGAACTTTGCAGCGAACAGCAAAATGTATTTGCTGCACCCTAAATAATAAAATCTCAAAATAACTAAAGTTAACATTTTCTTTCTCAACTAGTAGTTAATCCACATGATGAGGTTGAAGCACACATTCAGCAGTGTTTGTTACTGTTTACAGCCACAGCTGCGGTTTACCTTTTTCTTTCTTTTTTAGAAGAAATTACTGCTAAACAGACAGAATCAAACTATAAGAAAATAAAAACCAAGACAAGGAATCTGCTTTTCATACTTATTATGCATTTGAAGTTAAAACTGCAAACATGCTCTACCAACTGCATCGTGCACATGTGCACCCAACAATTGGTGCATATCAGTTAATTCCCCCAGTAACTGAACGTCACTGTAAAACTTAGTACACACATACTGTTTCTGCTCTAAAAGACAAGTAACCCAGACTAAAGTGCAACATTTAAATTTTTTTTTTTTTTTTTATGATATGAATTATACTTTGCTAAATGAATTTGGAATCAGATAAAACTGCAGTATTTGGGTCAGAGCTTTAAAAAAATTAGAAATTGGAATTAGAAAAAAAGAAAAATGCAATCAGTACTTTTTTTTTAGCAATGAAGGTTAGTTTTTGTTTGTGAACTGGCAGAAAGACATTAGTTGTAAATTGATCATTAAAAAAGGCAAAAATTCAAAGACAAAAACTTGTTTGTATTAAATAATAAATGCTTCTTTCACACGACAGTAAAACGACTGCAAACATCAGTAAACCTGTGATGCTAACAGCTGGCTCATCATTCATTAGCGTTCATATTGTGCATCATTACCACTGGACGATCCAAACAGTGGAACTGTGCTTTTTGCACGAAAAATAAAAGCTGATCTATTCTTTGATTGTGCCACTTTCACAAACGCACACATACACGCACACACACCCAGAGAGATTAGTCACTTCTCTCTGGAAACATGAACAGACAGTGGACCACTTAACCAGCCTAATAGGGGTGATTTCCAGTGTAAGATTTCATTTAGCAACTGATGACAAGCCTCACACGTCTCCTCCCAGCAGAAAAAGCGATGATAGAGACATTGTTGCCACAGAGACCTGGAATAAGACACTCCAGCATTTGCATAGAGCTTAATTGGATCTACTTGAGATTGCAACCTCCTTCTACTTGATGTAATTAAAGCGAGAGATGTGGCTAATTAAGATGACGGTGAGAAGTGAGAGCGCAGCAAACACTGCAGATGTAACAGCAGAGGCAAATGACAGTAAATATTGACAGAGGAAGTTGATTGGGAGTGAACACTGTGACAGAGTGAAGACTGTTAGAGCTGGAACGATAGTCAGCTTTCATCACTGATCATTTAAATGCGCACCCCGTGATAACGATATACAGCAATACATGAGTGCACTTCTTATGCTATGTAGCTTAAAAGAACATTTAAGTCAGAATAGTGATTTTTATTAAGTGTCATGACAGTGGCACATTTAGTGATGGGTGAGTTGATGGAAGGACCCAAATGCAGGCGCAAAGGATGCAGTTTCAGGAGTTTAGGAATGTTGTACAAAACTAAAGTAACATAACTAAACCCAGCCGGTCAAAGCAGATGGCCGCTTGTCCTGAGCCTGGTTCTGCTGGAGGCTTCTTCCTGTTAAAAGGGAGTTTTTCCTTTCTACTGTTGCCATTGTGCTTGCTCAGGATGGGAGACTGCGACGAAGAGAAGATTCAACGACTCTGCTGCCTTCCTTAGATAGAGAACTTTACTAATTGTTTTTTGTATGTATGTGAATGTTTCTGTTCAGTGCCCTGAGACAAGTACGTTGTGAATTGGCGCTATATGAACAACTGAATTAAAGTAAACAGGGGAAAAACAATGTTAAAATGCATTTTAATAGTATGCACTGTAAGCCCCAGCTTCATTACTCTAAATATTTTCTAAAACGTACCGATTTCTTGTCTTTTTGTATTTTCTTCTCTTTACGCACATTTGTTAGAAAAACACAGGGATGCCCATGCTGCAGCACTAGGTGGTGAGATGGTTTTCATTAATGACGTTTCAAAATACAGAGAAGGAGCATGCGCAGCTTGACTATACGTTATCCCAAAATTATTTTCTTTAAGTACAGGTTTTAATCATTTAAGCCCTCGATCAGAGCTTGACAGCAGCAGGATCAGAATATGAGATATGAGACAAAAAAATAAAGAAAATGGTGAAACCAGCTCCACATGTGTTTGTGTTGGACACACCTTGATAATAAGCATACACACAATAAGCAGCTAAATCCTTGTTTTTCAGTAAGGATCTGTGGTTTTGGTTTATTTTTGAGGGGCTTTTTGTGTTTATTTATGGTTTTATTTTCCCCTTTAGGTTATTATGTCTGCCTGTTCTGTGCTTTGCTCTGTTCCTCTGTTTCTCTTGTGCCATCAGTCAATTTCTGTTCCTCGGTCAGCTCTTACTCCTCAAAAAGTTTTTCTTATCCGTCTGCCACACCCACCTACACTTGCTCTATAACTCACCAGTCACCGCTGCATTCACCTCCCTCATTAGCCCCAGTCCATATATGACAAAAAGATGGGAAAAAGAACTGGAAGGTCAAAGATTAAGATGTCGAGCTTCTCCTTGTAAGTGATATGGATGAATAAGTTTAGAAATGAGATCATCAGGTTGAAGAACTAGGAGATAAAGTCCGAGAGGCCAGACTGAGATGGTTTGGACATGTCCAGTGGAGGGACAGTGAGTTTATTTGTAGCAGACAGTTAGAAATGCAACTGCCAGGAAAAAGACAAAGAGGAGATATATGGATGAAATTAAAGAGAACATGAAGATAGTTGGAATGAAGACAGAGGACGCAGAGGACAGAGTCTGATGGATTCGATGACTTGCTGTGGCGACCTCTAAAAAATGGAACAACTGGAAGAAGAAGAGCTAACATGCTTTTCAATCTACTCATCAAATACATTTTTCCTATTGTCCTTGTCTGTGTATGCATGTATGCGTTTGTCTGTATCTGTGGCAATAAATCTCATGGACTAGTGGACAAATTTGAATGAAACGTTCAGAAAGTCATCAATGGATGTACAAAGTACATCTACAACCAGTAGTTTATGTCAACCAGTCCGATCTCAGTTCAAACCCTGGCATGAAAAGACGCAGGTAATATGCATATTGTCTTTAGAGCTTTTGTTTTTTTGTTTGTTTGTTTGTTTGTTTTATGGGCTTTATTTACTTTTGGGCTGTCTCAATAACAGATCAAATGAATACCACCTCTAGAATTAGTCACCTTCTTTGGGAATGTTAACAGTAGTTAACTCCACACAATTGGGCTTTAGATTTATAAGTAGTTTAAATGAATTTCTTTAGATAAAGATAAACAATGGTTAGCCAACCATATGACGAGTCACTAAAAGCTTAAGCATTTAAAAAAAACATAAAAAAATTAATTCTACAATCAAACCATATATAGCAAAAACCATGAATGAATAGTTGTAAATGCTGTTCCATTTCAAATGAATGGGAGTACAAACTACAAAAAAAGGAAAAGGATATAAATCAAAGCCCTAACATTACTTCGAAAAGTGCAAAGACTTTAATGCAAGTTTTTAAACTAAGAAACAAAAGCTAATCAGATGTGGATGTTCAACCAATGACATTTTTCTGATAGTTTTATTTCAATTCCTCCAGGGGTCCGTGAGATATGTTGCTAACAAGTAGACAAGTCTGACTCCAAAAGATTGATTTTAACGTATTTAACATATGTCAAAGTTGATTCAACAGAAGGTTAATGATTCACTTCTCTTGTCAATGAGAATTGCTTTTAGGTAAATAGGTTCCTGGCTGGAGCACCTAAAGTCCTTCACACATATGTGCACCTAAAATAAATTTCTCATTAACTTACAATGACACTGCAAGAAACAAAGCTGCATAAACTTTTACTGAAGAGTAGGATTTTCCTTTGAAGCATGTGCAAAGACAATAAGATGTCATTTGTTTTTAATTTACTCAATTTCTGCGTCAAAACAAAAGAAAAACCTGGCAATGATCTATGACATGAAATCTTGGTGCTGAAAATTGGTCGCACTCTGGCCCCGGTCTTATTACAGACTTGTGCATTAGATTTAATCACTGAATGTGATTCATTGGGTTTAATAGGAGCCACTCAGCAAAGCAGGGCTGGCAGCACACACACTTTTACCTTTAATTGAATTTTAATCTCTGTTTGCGGTCACAAACCATGCAGTGTGCAGTAATTATCTATTAACGACATTATTGGATTTATATGGAAATGCCCAGGCAGCAAACTGCAGTGTGATCATGAGCAGACATTGTAATCAGCAGATGCTGGTTGGCAGGACGGTGGCTTTTGTTTCTAAAATGATCCTGGCCCTTTGACAGAGAGGGGAGCATGTGTGCAGCAAGCAGATACAAGACAATGGCAAAAACTGCCTCCGTGCTGCCTATCTTTCCTGTGATTTATCTCTGCTTCTGCCTGTTTGTGTTTCTTTCTTCCACCCCCTTGCTTCTCTTTCTGTCCTCCAGTGGTCTCATTAGGGTGGGTCTGTGAAGGCAAGGTGAGATGGTTACTGTGACAACAGCAGAAAATGATGGGCCAAGTGGCGGAGAGCACGATATGTGTGTGTTTGTGTGTCCAGATCAGTATTTGTAACCACTAGATTTTGTTTTGGGTTTTTATTTTATTGATTTGGTTTGTATATCCTGATAAGCTTCTTGGAAGCTGACTGCAGCTTATTGATGAATATCACTTGTATAAAAAAAGAAGAAAGGGACGCAGGAAGGAGCACCACATCAAGACCCAAGACGGCAAAAGCACCAGTGCATAATTGAGTAGGCCATCCATTAAAGTCCTTATCTGTTTCAGAAGAATTAGGCTCAGTGGATAGGCTCGCTGCTGCAGAGTGCCAGGAAATGATGGGCAGCACCGAGGGGCAGAGCTAAGATTAGACCACAGTGATTGACAAGTTGATACAACCAACTGGAGAGCTGCCATTTCTCCTTTAAGATAGTCTCCTTACAGTAATGAAGCAGAGTGTGCCAGCGCTACATGATGGCATAAACAGCCAGGGGGATAAAGAGTAATTTAAGGACATTTTATGTGATTATTTTCTCTTGGTGTGTTTTACTTGATCTGTGTCTCGGGCATGGAAAGAAACAAGACAACATGTCATTTGACAAACCCATTCACCTGTGATCTTTATTGACTCTTTTAACATGGCACAAAGAAGCAGTAAAATGCAACCCAAAGGTTTAAAATCCTGCGAGCAGCTGAAGAGACGGAGCAAACAGCATCGTGGTAAGTCCCTATCTGCTGTGTCCTACCCTGGTGATGACCTTTGCAATGCCATATAGCTCTGCAAGGCTGTGATAAGACCAGCTGGGTGGTGACAAAATACCCTTGTGGTAGACACAATACCTACACAGGAGACAAGGACAGGGATAAGAACACACAGGGGCAACCAGCTGGTCCTGGAAATATAGTTTGACTGAGGTCAGAGGTTCACTTTCTTTTTTTGACAGCAGGATGTGTTTACAGACACACAGGGCAGCAGGGAGGTAGATCTATGATTATGATGCCCCTCAAAAACTCTGAAGGACTCTGAAGAAAAATGCTGTCAGAGATAACGATACTCTGCGGAAAATCTTAACATAATGATTTCCATAAATAATAAATATAAGCTTTGTCCTGACAGAAACATTTTTTTAACAAAAATAAACTTTATTTGTAATTTCTAAATATATTCTCATAAACATGACACTTTTTCTTGATATATTTCCATCCACACAGGAATGCAGAAAATGACCTAAAGCACATATTATAACAATACCAGATTTATATGTGGTGGTAATACTGCCATAAAACACACCAAAAACAGGAAACAAGGCACCCTTATTGAGCATGCATCAGGAAGGCACATAACGTTTATACATTGGGTACTAACAATAAAAAACATAACACAAAATAATACTAATGAAGATGGGGAGGGAATAAAGAGCAAGAATCAAATCTTTTTTGTGGACTGATGATCAGAGTCAGCTTTACTGTCATTGCACAGAAACACAACGAAATTGCATTTCAGTACAGCCCATCCAAAGAAACACAAACAAACAAATAACAACAGACAGGGTAAACGGGTGTCTGAGACTGCAGCCACACTGAGAGGCCCTCACACTGTCCTGTTGCATGTGGAGTGGGTGAAGGTGGGGGTCCCAGCACAGGCCGTCCAAGTGAGCAACGCAGCCACTGGCACTTTTGCATCTACCTAGGTTGCTGCACAGGGGGATGGATGAGGGAGGCCAGCAAAGGCGGTGAATTTGAGGGGATGTGGTCTGTGAGCACTGATAGGCCCTCCCCCCTCCAGCCATAGTTCTGATAAGAGATGGTGCAGTGTTTATCAGCCAGCTCAGTAGAGCTTTGAATCAGGTCCAAGTCCTTTTTTTTTTTTTTGGGGGGGGGGGGGGGGGGCATCTTTTTTTTTGCATTGCATTTTGCAATGAGAGACCAGCTGACCAGATCCATAATTTATAATTTGGACTGTATGCAAAAAAGAGGCTCTGTAAAAAGGTTCACAAGACAAAGAGCAGAGCAGGGAAGGAGAAGCATCCGCCTTCGCCGAGAGCAAGAAGAAAAAATAAAAGTGGAATGACTGAATGTGATGAAGTGATGAAGAGGAACTTCTATTTTGTGTGACACTATAAAACAAAACCAAAGAAGTCTTCTTCTTTTAGCTTTTTCCTCTTCAAGGGTCTCCACAGCGAGTCATCCTCCTCCATCTCACTCTGTCCTCTGCATCCTCTGTCCTCACTCCAACTACCTCCATGTCCTCTGTAACTGCATCCATATATCTCCTCTTTGTCTTTTTCCTGGCAGCTGCATTTCTAACATCATTCTACCAGTATACCCACTGTCCCTCCTCTGGACATGTTCAAACCATCTCAGTCTGGTCTCTCTAACTTTATCTCCCAGTTCAACCTGTGCTGTACCTCTGATTATCTCATTCCTAATCTTATCCAGCTACGATATATGGTCTGGAGACAGTGGCACTGACAAAAAGACAGGAGAAAAAACTGGAAGTGTCAGAAATGAAGATGTTGAGGTTCTCCTTAGGAGTGACAAGGATGGATAATATTAGGAATGAGACCATCAGAGGTACAGCACAGGCTGAAGAACTGGGAAATAAAGTTAGAGACTAGACTGAGATGGCTTGGACATGTCCAGAGGAGGGACAGTGGGTATATTGGTAGAAGGATGTTAGAAATGTAGCTGCCAGGAAAAAAGACAAAGATGAGATATATGGATGCAGTTACAGAGGACATGGAGGTAGTTGGAGTGAGGACAGAAGACAGAGTGAGATGGAGGAGGATGACTCGCTGTGGCGATCCCTGAAGAGGGAAAAGCTAAAAGAAGAAGAAGAAAATCTAATTTCTGTGAGGCCCAAGGCTGAAACGGTAGAAGACCTTCATGTATTTAAAAAAAGCATTCCCATGTAAACAGGACTACAGTGTGAACAAACATTAAACATCCGTGTTAGCTCTGTGTAAAAAAATTATCTTCCTTAGCTCCACAGGCTAAAATTCATTTTTGCAGACAATAAATTATACTGCACATATACACTACATTCTGATATATACACGTCATTCCAAAGGGACAGAAATTTAAAAATATCTAAATTAATTTTTGTAAAACAGGAATTTGGATATAATAAAATGGTCCCATGTGAAAAGGCAAAACACGTTGAGAGGTTGTTGCCAAAAATGTCTTTTTCAGCATTACAGTAATTAGCTTTAAAGAATTCAACAAGAGTCGGAGGAATGTAGAAAATTAAAGATGAAAGAAAAAGATGAAAGCTCGTGTGTCTGCAATAAATGGAGCAGAATATGTAAAAAATAAAGCACATGTTGTTTGACACACTGACACACTATGCTTCCCTTTAAAGCTCTGCTGTTCTGATTCGGTTATCTCCTGTGAACCAACCTGCAGTCAAAAACGTCCAACACACACACACGAGCGCTGACTTTGTCATTAGCAGAACAGAAAAAGAACCAGGATCAGACTGAATGACTAGCCACACAGATAGCCCCTCCACACGAGGCGACCCCAACTGAAGCAGAGGTAATTTGATTATGTAGCAGCTGTCACAGATGGCCTTCACTGCCATGCTTTATGAGTCTCTGCACACACAATAAGGGTCCCAGAAGCACAAACAAGCATGTGTCCAAAGGCATACTGAGCATACACCTTCATTTAAATACATTAAAAACTGTCAGGGCACCATCAGTCCACATTCAGAATATAAAAGAGTACAATTTCAGAAGATGTTACAAAAGGTAATCAAAAGTTGCTGAACTCAAGCTGTCACAAATTACAACTTATTTGGTATTTGTAAAACCTCAAGTTTTGATCTGCAATTTTATTATTTTATTTTTATTCTTGTTCTTGTGATGCCTTTTACATGTATGACCAACGAGTAATCCAAGTGACTGTTAGTAACCGTAGCTAAAAGGTTTCACAGAACGTATGGGTATAAGTTTCTATTATGCTATTTTATGTGGCATTTGACTTTGCATTCAATCTTAAAGTGCTTGTGACATCAGATTTTTGTGATATATACAAATGCATTTTTGGAAAGTTAACAACAGTAACTGTTTATATATATATATATATATATATATATATATATATATATATATATATATATATATATATATATATAAATCATGCTTCTGAGGTGACCAGTTGTTGAGAGACTCACATGTGCAGTAACAGGAAGTGATGACAAAGGGGAAAGGCTGTGTGTGAACAGGGCATTGCTCCGATGATTAACAACACAGACAGCCAAGAAGAAGCTGACGTTTCTTTAGATTTGTTTGAGTCACTATCCGAGAGAGACAAAGAGCAGTTAGAGTTCGTAGCAACAAACGGAGTTCCCCTTTTTAAAGAATGCTTCCCCTTTATTGTCACTTCCTGTTTCACGTTGGACATGTCAATTAAAAAAAAAAAAAGCCAGTTGTGACAAAACTGGTAAAATCATGTTTTATTCCATCCATCCATTCTTTTACCCGCTTCTTCCTTTTTGGGTCATGGGGGTTGCCAGTGCCAATGTCCAGCAATCACGGTGCTAGAGACGGGGGACATCCTAGACAGGTCTCCAGTCCATCACAGGGACACATAGAGACAAACGAGATAAACAACCATTCACTCTCTCACTCACACCTAGAGACAATTTAGAGTTACCAATCAGCCTAACATGCATGTTTTTTGGTCTGTGGGAGGTGTTAGTATTTTTATCTAGACTAACCCTGGGTTTTTGATCTACTCAGAGACAGGATTGTAATGAAATTATGACCCGGTTCTGACTGGTTTAAACGGTGCCAGCAACTCTAAAAAGAGTCTCCCAGGAATTCAATATCCATCAAGGAATAGAGTTCTTAATTTACTTGTTATTTCTTTACTGGCTTGCACACATCACGTAGAAAGGCTATTGTGCACCGTATCATTTTCCTGACACGTCATAACACATAAGATCCTGAGATCACACTTAGCCCAGCCCCTTATCCATGTGATAGGCTGTGCTCCCCTTCTGTGAAGGAGGAGTCTAGGCTCTATATATCTGTAATGCCATGGGACATCCGGCCCTTCCGGTTTCTTGATCTCGCGTCGAATTGTATCGGAGGCCAGCGCTGTTACTGTATCTTTTTCCTGCCTTGATTCAATACAATTGGTAAAACTGAATTCAAGTTTTCCTTGATTTATTGATAGCGTGGGTTACTACTTCTGAGGGAGGCCAGAACTGGGTGCCTCTGGAGCTGGAGGTGGGCCTGGAGTCTGGGATAAGACCAGCAGGACACACAATGACCAGCAACAGAGGAACCCAGAGTAACTCGAGAAAATCAACACATGCATGGAGAGAACATGCTAACTCTATCCAGAAAGGCCCCCAGACCGGGATTTTAACCAAGGTAACCTGCTTGCTGTGAGGCAGCACCTCTACCAACTGCGCCACTGTGCTGCCGCATTCAAATAAAAAAAATCTATCTATCTATCAATATATATATATATATATATATATATATATATATATATATATATATATAAACCACCTACAATTACAATTTGAATATCAACAGAAATAAGATAGCATGAAAAAAATAATTTCAATTAATGTTCAGGCAGCCAGATCATTTTACTTCTATTGTCCACAAAAGAAAAGTATAAATTTCTGAACAATAAAAAACAACTACCAGCAGGAAATTGAATGTGCAAATCAAGCAGAAGCTCAATAGTTGCAACTTGTTCCAAATCCTCTAAACACTGATTGCACATTACAGACAATTGTAACAGACCTAGACAGAACTTTGTTAATAAGGAGGAAACAGACTAGAGGACACACACACACACACACACACACACACACACACGCACACACACACACAACAAGGCAAAGCCATCAGGTCGTTTCTTCTCAGGCCGTTTTCATTTCTCATCATTTCTTCACATTCCTGTCTGTAACAAATTTTATGAGAAAAAACTGAAAAGGGGCCTGTCTGTCAGAGAGTCGTGCTCGCACCAGCAGCACATCTTTCCTTGTGAATGAGACGAAAACACATCTGATGACAAACGAGTCAGGGTGACAGTCACTCGGTCAGTCAGAAGATAACAGGTCAATCAGTCAGTCAGCAATTTAGTAGGTCACTCGGTTAATTAGTGACAGTACACTGGACATGTGGCTGTGTTATTTAATAAGCAGGCCAGCCAGCCAGTCAGTAAGTCTTTATTTGAGTCAGTCAATTAGACATCCAGCCAGACGGTCAATATGTTAATCAGTGACTGCTGTCAGTCAGCCAGTCAACATGATGATGATGAGCCAGCAGCTTATGAAGGGTAATGACAGCAGCGCTTCATCCAGATGTTTCTGCTCATTTTCTACACTGTGACAACATGCTAATAAAACACATCTGTCAACAGACGGATCATAACCTTTTCAGTTCTGCTAAATTTACAGGGAAGAAGGGAAAGAAGGAAAGGTTGGCCCTCTTTAGAGATAAAAGTCACCGTATCCCCGAAGAAACACCTGCTGGCCATTCGAACGGATCAAAAATTAGCAAGCCGTTGGAAACTGTACTCTCTTGTCTAGTGCCGTGTTTTGACGAGGGGGTGGGGTGGAACAGACTGCAGAATGGTGAGAACGAGAGAGCGAGAGAAAAGAGAGCAGCTCTGTGAGGTCTTTTCTGATCACATCCACAGAGCACATCAAAAATCAGAGGCAAAAAATGTTCGCTTTCATCGCCTGAGAGTCGTTTGCTGAGGGGAATTGCACTTCGTCGTTGTCTTTGAACAGTTCTGTGTGTGCGTGAGCATTGGTGAATGTGTCAGCAGCGTGTGTGTGCATTTAAGATGACACAGGAGGTGGCCGTGCTTACAAAAAGAGTGGCATATGGTGCCTTGCTTTTTGGCAATCACAAGTGACAAGTGAGCAGGGGAATCACTAGCAAAGGTGGGGTGTGTTGCAGGGTTGGGGGTAGCAATGGGAGGGCTTTGCTTAACAATCTCATCTGCGTGTGTGTGTGTGTGTGTACTTGCGTGGGTGTGTATGTACTCCCAGCCTTAGGCGATACAGTGTTGCTTTATGTAGATGAATGTGGAACAAGTCTCGCCATTTAGCTGCGTTATATAAACACATTATAACAATACTGAGCAGGAGCTCCGCGCAGAGCGGCTGCAAACGCAATGTCAACAGTTGCCTCGGGGCCCATTTTTCCTTTCTAATGTATTCAGATTGCAAGATGAAAATGTTTCACCAAGTCCCACCAACCCCCTCCACCCACCATTACCACCCTCACACACAAACACCCTCCTTCTTCCAGTGCTAATTGCGAGCACTATAAGGCAGCAGGACAGCTTTTTTCCACTTTATTGGCTAGCTAGTGTCTTCTACTTTAACAAATGGTTGATTTAAATACACTTTGGCTTCACCCAGCTGGTTCACAGTTTTACTTTATTATTGGTTTGTCTAATTAGGATTTATGTTATTTCCAGTAAGTCCCTCAACATATTATTAAAATAAAAAAATTACATGTAGCACAGTACTTTGTAGGTAAAGATGGGTTTAAAATTGATTTGAAATAACTCTTGTCTGGTGGTTTCCTTTTACAAATTGGCATTTTGTAATCTACTGAATGTGATTGTATTGTTTCACAATTGATTTCAATCTATATCTGTTTTGACTTTGTATTTATGATTTGGGCTGTTTTTGTTTGTTTGTTTGTTGTCTAGTGTCTTGAGATGGCTGTACTAGTAAACTGGTGATACATGGTGGCAAAATATAATAAAATATACATATTTGTAAAAGTATTCGTAAAAAGCAAAAGTATTTGTAAAAGTATAAGTAACAGTTTATTATGTCAAGCTTGATTGAATATGTACCCCCATCCTGGTTCTGCTGGAGGTTTCTTCATGTTAAAAGGGAGTTATTTCTTTCCACTGTTATCTTTGTGCTTGCTCAGAATGGGAGACTGTGACAAAGTGAAGATTCAATGCAATCTGCTGGTTTCCTTAGATAAATAACTTTACTAATTGACCTTTTATGTAAGTGAATGTTTTTGTACAGTGCCCTGAAACGACTTCTGTTGTGACTTGGTGCTATATAAATAAACTGAATTGAATTGAATTGAGTTGAACTGAATAGTCACTTATGCCACCAGTCTAAACCATTTATGACAAAGTGTACAGTACGTCTTGCACCACATATTCTACCTCAAATGTAATTTCCTATTCAGCCAATCCTTATTTATTTTGCTAATCAGCTTTGTATTCCCTTCAAAAATATATATTTTTATCATTACCTGACAACTGCAATAAACTGAGGAACAACACGTTTTCAGAATTTTACACAAATACAATAAATAATATCTGTAAATGTGTAGTCAAAACCTACAGACAACGGCAAAGATTATGTTTTATAACTTTGACCTCTACTCTAAACAAGCATATGTATTCATATGTCCGCTGGTTATATAAGAAGCCTTGACTCTCTGGCCAATGTAGAGTCTAATGGTACGTTCCAACTGAACTTAATAGTTGTCATTTACAAGTTCAAAATAGGAAAAGTCTACTGGAATGCACGCAAAGTCAGAATACTAACTTGAAAAGTCTTAGCTGTTTCCAGCTCATACTTAAAATTCAATATGGCTGCCTCGCATATGAAATGTGCTAACAGTTGAACCCGGGGAAGGTCTGTCTCTTGTAATAACTAGAAATGCTCTGAAAAGCTTAATCAAAGGATTCCCATCAGAGATCAGATAGTACTGACATGTCATTCCAGTTGAAAATGTCACATCAACAATGAGTCAAGTCATACACATGTATAACTTAACTTATTGTTTAGAGCACATGGCACAAATGACCAAAACAAGGTCCAAGGGCGAAAAGTGTCCGTTAAGAAATAGTCTAGGCATTATAGAAGTGATGTTCTGTCCGATAGAATAGAGTATAAGTAGTTAGTATTAGAATAGTTATCATTTACTATTACTTGATCGGTTCACATCAGTTGAACTAAGCTCATAGGCCAACGTAGTTAGTTTTATAGTATTCTTCAGGCTTACAGAGCAATTTGTTTTCAGAAACAATACAATGGTGTGAAGGAATGTTACATCAGCTTATAATAAACCTCTATTCTTTAGCATGACACTGTTAGCATAGTTGATGAACAATATTCGCGTTACAAAAAAAAAGTGCTGTGCTTTGGCTGATAGCACTTAAGCTCAAAATTTATCCCTTTGTTTGATTAGTGCATTTCGTGGGTCCAAACGTTTACTCCACTCCAAGCGGATAGATCTGTGCTCAGCATCAGACACAATCTATTTATGCTCAGCACACAAACGTTTATGTAGTAACATGAACGTGGTTGGGCTGAGAAAACTACGACAAATGAAACAAATATATCATGCAAGGAAAGAGATTTAATAGCCATTGTAGCATTTTTTTTTTCTTCAAACCAATTTGGTCAGTTATAAGAAAATAAAAATTTAAGCCTGAAAAAATGGTTTAAAAATTAAAAAAATTAAAAATGACATTTGTTTTGCTGGCATTTGACTAAACTAGAAGAAGGCTTTTGCCTCTTTTTACCATACTCTGTTCTATGACTGAGTTGATGGCTGCCAAGGTACTAACGAGAGATGTTCCGATAGATCGGCCACCGATCGTGATCAGCCGATTCCCGTTAAAGAGTATGCGATTGGCTGATACTGATCAATGCCTTTCAGTACCGATCACAAAACCGATCACCTTTGCAGCCTGCAGAGGTCCGGTGGTATATACAGTATACTTTTGAGATTCCATCAGGAGGTTGGCTTGAGGCACAGCAGTGAAGGCTACCTGGGACAGATCTGGTTGGCAGGCCGTAGACTGAGGAAGTCCTCTGGATGGGGGATGAAACGTTTCTCGCTTAAAGAAACTGGTCCAGATGACACAATTTAACCTTTTTTGTTGTTATCTACCTGGATGATTGAGCTTACAACACTTTTTTTTTGTTTGTTTTGAGATTTATTTGACTTTCTGCACTATTTAGCCTGTTACTGATAGCAAGTACATTTAAGTGTTTTTCTGTTGTCCTTTTCACGGAATAGTTGCTGCATTGTGCCTGCAAGCTTTTTATACTTTTTGTCTTGAAAAAGTAAATAAAACATTTTTGTCCAAATTAAGGTGATTTAAGGTTGCCATTTTCCAGATCATGTAGCAATTAGCACTCATCTTAACCAAATCAAAAAATTTGCAGCCAACCCATGTGATCGGTATCGGTGATCGGCAGCAAAAAAAACCTGATTAGAGCATCCTTACTAACTATTGACTAACTTCTTCCTAACTATCTGACAGAACACTTCAAAAAATCGCTGGACTATTTTTTAGGCTATTTTGATCGAAAATATATGAATAAAAATCTGCTTTTTAGTAATGACTAATTAAAATCTACAATGTATGTACATTTCTATGGAAAACTAAATTTAAAAAAGCTTTTTTTGTCTCAACAAACAATAGTCCGCTTGTGATTTCAAGGACATAAACTTGAAAATGACCGGTAATTGCAAACACTGTAGGCTTCTGTGTGGAGCAGCTCTGTCTGAAGCAGGGCTGTAATACCTTGCTGTCATGGTCCCTCTGGTTAGCTAGTCGGCATGTCCCTGCTCCAGGTCAGGCTGCATGGTGATCTGGTCAATGTTCAACATGACTGAAACTAAAAACCACAGAATAACCATCTCCCACAGAAAAATAAAATACAGAAAGCCAAACTGTTTCATTCATGTGGTATTTTGTCCTACAATTTATCAAAATGTGTATTAACTTGTTGAAAAAACGTAGGATGTTTAATTAGCCTGGCACATGATCCATTTGTCAGAGCTCGGAGTAATTCAGACTGAAGCACATCAGCTGGCATCAGCAAAATGACAGCTATTGTGAATCTTCATGTGCAAGGCCACCATGTTGATTGTTGCCTCACTGTATGGCCAAGGCCTCCTGGACACTAGAGACTATTTTTAGCACAGTAATGTGTGTGGGAGAGGGGCGGGGTGTTAAAAGAAACTATAGAAATAAAACAGTAAAGAGAATGGGAGGTGAAATTGCATTGACAACGATGCAACAATCCAGTACCAGAAGGATGACAGGAAAATGGTATGGGCAACCAAGCAACTAATAAGCTTGAACCTCGGCACACCGCATAATGCGACAGCTCATTACTGCCCTATTAGGGCATTACAATGCCTTGCTTACTGAGGTTTATTTAGGCAAAGATAAAAGATACCCTACTGCCAAAGAAAACAGGAGTTGAAATTGGATGAGAATTTGTCGAATGTGCAGGCTCTGAAGCAGTTCAGTCAATTTAAAAAATCTCCATGGGTGTGGAGGGGGGGGGGGGCGCCTCCAACTTAGCATGTGATTCTGACAATATGGAGCTGATTTTATTTTTATTGTCTTATTATCGGGCCGTTAAGGTTTCCTTGGGGAATAGTATGACTGTTTTCGCACCACAGAGCCATACACACTATATCCAGTGGTTCATTAGTTACACCATCTGTCTAATACTACTTTACTTGGGATGCTTCATGTGTCGCCATTCTCAGTGTGGACGACATGCGTGATTGTTTTGATGTGGGCATGGTAAAGTGTATCATCACAGAAATCAGTTCATACCAGGCACACAGGCGCACTGAAGTACAAACAATACAGCCTTGAAGTCTAAAAACAGAAAAGCCTAATGTCCCTCCTGCCGCCAGGACACTTTAATTTCTTGATTTTATTTTAATTCCTCTCCTCCCATATGCTGCCTACGTGGATTATCACATGCTACTAAACTCTGTTTAGATCAGGCCTGTGGTGATTACTTTAAATACATAATACTGGGTGCTGGGTGTGTTTTTAGGCTTTGTCTCCACAGTTGCAGGGCGACTTCAAACAAAGTTCCTTTAGTTTTAAAGTACAGTACTTAAATGTTGTGTTTCAGATTCAAATCAATGTTTAGATCTTGCTGATTGTGTCAGATGAGCTCATTCACATCTGGCAAAAAATATTACAATTAAATATACAGGCAAAGACACATTTTCTGATAATGATTATATTAAACAACAAAAACCTGCATCTGGCTGACACAACCCTGGTTATTCTGATAAACTGCAGCAACGTTTGTTAATGTGGAGTACAATTTTAACTTGATGGTAAAAATGTGCAGACAGTATGGTAGCTCAGCTGGTAGAGCTCCCGTCTCTCAGCGAGGTCGCCGGACCGAATCCTGGCTGGCGATCCATTCTGGGTGGAGTTTGCATGTTCTCTCCGTGCATGCGTGGGTTTTCTTCGGGTTCTCCGGTTTACTCCCACAGGCCAAAAACATGCATGTTAGGCTGATTGGTAACTCTGAATTGTCCCTAGGTGTGAGTGAGAGAGTGGTTGTTTGTCTCCTTTGTCTCTATGTGTCCCTGTGATGGACTGGAGACCTGTCCAGGGTGTCCCCCGCCTCTCACACAGTGACTGTTGGAAATGGGCACAAGTGACCCCCGCAACCTGAAAAGGTAGAAGCGGGTAAAGATAATGGATGGATGGTTGGTTGGATGGATGGATGGATGGATGGATGGATGGATGGATGGATGGATGGATGGATGGATGGATGGATGGATGGATGGATGGATGGATGGATGGATGGTTTGTTGGATGGAAGGATGGATGGATGGATGGATGGATGGATGGATGGATGGTGAATCATTAAAACATGACAGCCTAATCAATTTGTCTATCTCAGATTACAAGATTACATTGCACAACTTTAATCAAATCTTCAGTCCAATGTAAATTAGTTTATGTGCTTGTCTCATTATTACGGTACTTTAATATTCCTCTGGCTGTAATTATTGTTTGCCACTGGCATGCAGCAATATGTCTTTGTCAACCCTGCAATATACTCTAGTGTCAGTTATATCAATTTACTTTTTTGAGTATCCAAAAGTTTAGTTTGTGAATAAGAGAAATTTATGACAAAATACTGATGAGATAAGCACATTTCATATTATGCACCATTTGAAAAAGCAGGGGTGGGGGATACATGTGTTTGTGTGTACATCTGTGGCTGAGTAATTTTTGAAAATTACCGCCACAGCTAGGTGAACTCAACAAACAAAGAAATGACTACAGCTCTGTCAGATTCACCGTTATGGAGCTGTTTGGTGTGGTGGTGGCTGAGTACTGTTCCAAACACATTCTCTGAGCGCTACTCAATTTTACTTCAACTTTGGCATTAACTGTTGTCCTCAACCTTGCCTGTTAGTAAACTCCCTCATGAACCACTGGATGTATGGTATTTAAATAAAAACATCCCAGAATGTAATCATTGCATACACTTATTAACTTTTGGAGTCAGCTAGGTAACTTTAACAAACACAAAAAGGCTGTAACTCAGTCAACTTTACAAGTACTGTATTGATACAGTTGTTTATTGTCGAGCTAAAACTCAAGTCTGCTTTTGACATCATCCAGTCTGATTTGTGCCACCTCAAACTTGTCCTAAATGCTGACAAAACCAAAGGGATGTTGTTTTCAAGCAGGAAGTTGGTCCCAGCAGTTCTTCCTTCAATTTTATCTTTAAATGGTGCTCCTATTGAGTTTGTCGACTCCTAGAAAAACTTGGGTATCTTGGTTGACGCATCTCAATTTTAAGTACCACGTGGAAAACTTGGTAAAGAAACTGAAAGTTAAATTGGGTTTCTTTTTCAGAAATAGATCCTGTCTAACTGTGAATACTAGGAAACGCCTTGTAATGGCAACTTTCCTTCTCTCCATTGACTACGGTGACATTATTAACATGAATGCTCCCTGCAGATGCTGGCCATCACGGTGCACTACGATGCATAACTGGCTTTAACTACCATACCCACCACTGCACCCTGTATTCACTGGTTAACTGGTCATCATTAACTTCACATAGACTCTCCCACTGGTACATATTCATCTTTAAATCACTTCTTGGTCTGTTGTTTTCATACATCTCCTCCTACATGTCTCTGTGTGAGTGCAGCTACAGCGTGCGCTCTCAGGACATTATTACCTGCAGTGTTCCCTCAGTGCGGACTGAACTAGTCAAAAGGGCCTTCTCCTACTCCGCTCCTGTTTCCTGGAATATCTTACAAAAAGATCTGAAGCTCTCGACCTTGACCTCTCTAAGTGGCTCCAAACACCTGCTCAGTTCATGGCAAAAACAATGCAGACATGTTCCTGTTTTAAGTTTTCTACATCGTCTTATAATCTACCTGTTTTTTTAATTCCATTTTATTTTCACTTGTTATGCTCAATTTGTACGCATCCTTTATGATTGTCTATGATTGTCTTTGTTGTCCACTGTTGTCATCACTCTTTGTTAAATAAATCAGGTCTCTCTTGTAAATGAGTCCCAGAGGCTCAATGGGATTAACCTGTATAAATAAAGGTTGAATGAATGTAATAAAATTTGGAGTGGTAACAGCTGAGACTCATCTCCATTACATATTAAGGGCTCTATACCTTGCACATTTTTGGCTAAAATTATTTAATTACGTTCATGTCTGTTTGTTAGCTAAATATTCATTAATAACTTGTTGGAGTATAATGAAACTCCTAGACAGCAGTCATTAGATGTAAATCTACAAGTCATTAACATTTGGATATTGAGAAGATATTGAGCTAAATTTGGTTTGGTAGTAGCTGAGTGTCATGCTAATGGTAAATGATTGTACTTATATAGCTACTTTCTATCTTATTCAAGATACTCAAAGCACTTGACACTACAATCTGTGTCCTCATTTACCCATTCATACAGCACTCTACTAGATCTATACCAAGACTAATCAGAGCTTTATCACATTCAGACACCGATGGGACACACATCGGAGGCAATGAGGGGTTCAGTGTCTTGCACAGGGACATTTCGGCATGTGACTGCTGGTGGAATCGAACCCCCAACTCTTGCATTGGAGGACGACTGCTCTAACCACTCAGCCACAACCTTCCACATTATGCTCAATATACAGAGTGATACCACACTTTGCAAGATCTCACTATATTTACAAAATTTAACCAAAGCAGCTACAGTTCAAAACTCTGCTGACAGGCAGCTGACATGCATTCCTTCAAGAAAAAAAAGTAGTTTCTAAACCTTGACTGAAATCTGTAAGATGTAATACCACACCTTCCAGTGGTCATCCAGATATCCAGTACTGTTTGTTCCCAAATGTACAACTCTGTTCAGATTTACAATAAACCCTCAGAGAACGCAGTGCTCATGCTCAAACACAGCACCCATTTTCTAAAACGCCGCATGTTGTTTCACATATTACCGATACATTCAACAGAGGCGTGTTTCTATCAGCAGGCTCATACATAAAGAACATCAGGGTTGGTTTATCCACCGTGCTGCACTCTGCTGATGTGTGGCCACAATACTGTTTGCAATTGTTTACATTTGAATATTTTAACAGCCAATTATTGCAGCGGCACAGTTTATCTGGGGGGTGTAATAACGTTGTTCAAACAATCACTCACACACAGTCTGATTAATGCTATAGTTGAGGAGGGATCTGACTTTCTTTGCTACATCATTTCTGAGCAGAGGAAGACAAAAGCAGGAAGAAGAAGAAAAAAAAAAAAACAGTCTCCATTTTGTTCCTTTCCAAGGACAGGGAGGAGAGAAGACACTTGCACAGAATTTCTCCCCATATATGTCCAGTTCACTGAGAGATTTTTGCCAGTCAGGCACAAACATCCACACACCCTGCACACAGTAATAAACAGTTATTCAATATACACAGAGGGAGGAAAAACGGCACACACAGTCCTAAACACACCCTCAGCCCGGGTCGAGGTAATATTCACGCATAGGTGGAGCGGTCCATTCGGGCTGAGAACACAGGGGTGCATGTGAGCACACAGGCCCTTTTTGGTTTGCTTTTAATGAAACTGTGGTGTAGTCTGATAAAGGGCAGCCATCTATCTGCACCCACCCAATCAACTCTGACACTGTTTCCAAGGAAACGCCACCCGTGGGAGCCAGAAGGGGAGGGTGGGACCTTGAGGGAGCATATTCTCCTGTGCTGTCAGAGTGCCAGGAGGAAGGAGAAGAAGATTGTGGAGTGATTGAAGGGTGGAGGAGTGGAGGGAGGGAAAAGATGGAGAGGTGGACGGAAAATAGAGGGGCTATGGAGGAGAGGCTCACCAGCCTTTAGAAGGGTTAACTTTAATCAGAAATGACACACCCCAGGAAAAAAAGAGAACAATCGCAACAAGAATTGCATATTTTCACAAATACACCAGCACAGAAAGGCGTACTGTGTGCATAAATACCACACAGCATGCATGCATATATATATATATATATATATATATATATATATATAT
>NC_056503.1:24582957-24588121 GCF_014905685.2 Nematolebias whitei | reverse complement strand
TTTACAGGAACATTCACATACATAAAAGCCAATTAGTAAAGTTTTTTTTATCTAAGGAATCCTTGTGTAGATAGAAATGCATGTGTGCATGTGTGTCAGAAAAATTTGCGTTTATAAAAAATAATTAAAGTTACTATTTTTTCAAGATGTGTGTACAGATACAAATAAACAAGAACAACGTGTAAAACTCTGCATGTTTTTCATATTGTAAGTATGAATTATGACCGGATGTTCTTCCTCTCAGCTGATTGGTCAATGTCATGTCAATAACAAATTTAACAATCCAATCAGAGAACAGATGGGTTTGGCTGTTGGGGTGATATTTTACTGAGCTGCAGATCCTGGAAGGGAAGTAATATTACTTTATGTGTAGGGAAACTAAATCATTGTCCAGATATACAGTGGTGCTTGAAAGTTTGTGAATCCTTTAGAATTTTCTATATTTCTGCATAAATTGGACCTAAAACATCATCAGAATTTCACATAAGCCCTAAAAGTAGATCATTTCCCTCAATAAATAAATGACAAGTATACTACTTTTGTCTTATTTGTTTAACTGGGTTCTCTTTATCTACTTTTAGGACTTGTATGAAAATCTGATGATTTTTTTTAGGTCATAGGAAATTCTAAAGGCTTCACAAACTTTCAAGCATGACTGCTCCCTACGCAACAATTTGTATATTATTTGCTAAATGGTTTATGATGCACAACCAGCTGTGCATCATAAACCATTTGGTATAGCAAATAATGCTAATTATAATATTTAAAGGCTGATCAATCCTTGCAGAGATGCATACCACCTGCTGTATTTCAAGCCAGTTTCAGATATGATCATCTAACTTTGAGAAATTACAAAGTTGTCAGAGTGTGTTCGCTCTCAGCTGTTACCAAAATGTGCTCATTATCTGTGAAACTTACTGAGTCATAGACATTTTTGTTAACTGGGGAAGCCATCTTGAATTGGATTGACTCCAAAAGCTAACCAGATGTGGATGCACATTTCTAAAAGCTTCACTGCAATCCAATTTGGATTTATTATTGTTTTATTATTTTACATCTTTGTAAAAAATGTACGTGAACACACGGACAAAAGCATTATCATCACCTTCACCTTTTGATGTGGGTGATAATAATAAAAAGACAAAACACTCCATTTCCATATAATTTTATTTCAACAAACTTTGAGAGACAGAAAAGGTGAGCAGCCGAGATTACGATGCTGTTCCATAACTGGGCCCACTGCATCATCATCATCCAGCTCACTCAAATAATGTCCCACGTTAACAAATTAATCGTTCATCATATGGCTCGTGTAAATATTCCTTCATCTTGATTTATTAATCTGCAGCATACAGCTCCTGACACTTTGTGTTTGAGTCTGCATGTTAACTAGCGCAGTGTATGTTCATGTAAATGTGCTCTGAGAACGTGCTGAAACAGTCTGAATAAAAATAAAAATTATAATGTTGTAGAAAGCTATGTACTGTTTCTGCTATAAAATATAAGTAAATTGCTTAAAGGGAGAGTTAAAATCTTTCAAAGTGGAGAAAAAATATTCTGACCAGATTGATAAGCTAACACAAAATGGATTGTTGCTGTTTTAAAACAACTAAACTCAAAGATTTCACAGCAGTTATTGTGAATGCTATTTAATAAACTTAAATATTTTGTCATGATTAATTTTGCATTACCTCGCTACTTGGCGGTTCGACTTTCGCGGACTCGCTATATCACAGTTTGTCAACACATATTAATTTTTTTTAATTGTACAGGACACATGATGGTCAACTTTAATATTACTCACGTGATTGGGACAGTACTACAGTACTGTACAGTAAAAAGTTAACAAAAAAATAAAATACTTAGGACAGGGGCTGCCATTTTGTAGTTCTCTCTCAATAAGCCTATACTGTATTCTCACTCATAATGACTACATTTCCCAGAAGCCAACAGGACCCAGCCTATAAAGCCTAATTTCCTTCTGAAAAACTTGAGGGAACGTTTTGATCTGATCGGTAAAAGTTTGACGCTTATTACAGTGACTTCGGCGCCCAGCGGATGCAGAGAAGCTGCACAGGGCCCAACGAACTGGACCAGAATCAGAGCAGAACCAGACCTCCAGACCCATCGGTGACTCTTGAGAGCTGGTAGCCGGTCCACGAAGACTTCCGAGCGGGAAGCGCATCGTCGAAGGTCTGGCACTCTATCCAAAGCCCATCAGGACTTTTTTCATCCAGACGTGGACTCAATCGTCTACATACGATCTCGCGCCGGCCAACTGAAGGTCTGGCCCCCACAAATTGTGCTTCGGTGCTAAAGGGCTGCAGTGAATCGGATCAGAACCAGACCCTCAGACTCAGCGGTGAACTCGAGAGATCCTTGCCGGTCCACGAGGACTTCCAAGCAAGGACGCGTCACCATAGGTTCTGTGCTCCACCGGGACTTTTTTGATCTCTCGGGTCAGACCAGAACGAGAGCCGCTCCTGTTCTGCAGAGCTGATGAGTAAAATTTAACAGCTTGTAATTATACATTATTGTATTTATGTTGTTTAAATGACGTAGGTTTAAGAGTTTAGAACATTGCAAGAGTGTGGGAAGGGTTAATAAAGTCTTAAAATATTAAAAATAACGTGGCTACTTTGCAGATTTTCACTTATTGCGGTGTTGGGGGGGAGGGGGGGGGTGTCTGGAACCTAACACCTGCAATAAACAAGGGACTACTGTACACAGTTGGGCTTGGAGTATGTGTTGTGAATGACCGTCAGCTACAACCACAACAAATATTAGCTCAATATTTGTCAAATCAACCATTTACTAGAATCACTTTCACGTTCGGTGGCAGGCGAGGTAATATTCACGCATGTCAGCATCGGCCCTTTAGGATTATGTTTTCCCTTCCCGACTTTTAGTCAATCACCTCCAAACAAAGCTGAGTAACCCCAAACATTATTTTACAAGATTTCACCCCAAAGCCCAGTTTTTGTTCATTTAATCTGGCAGGGGAATAATGACTAACGTGCTCGTTCCGACACCTCGCCGGACCACATACAGTATATTTTACATGCGTCGGTTCACTTCACTGCCACACAACAGACACAACACGCTAAAGCCATTATCATCATTACCACCCAGCCACCATGCTTAAGAAGATGTCTACGCAGCAATAAACTACAGCGAACCTCTCTGTCCCACAGCCACTGGCACCAATTAGAAGGTGTAATCTCTGCACATCTATCTGCCTGGAGTCCTGAGCACAAAAGCTGAGCAAAGAGAGTGTGTGTGTGGGGGGGGGGGGGAGTCGGAGAAAACACCCATAATTATTAGCAGGCAGGGCTCTCTGTACTGGAGCCCTGATCACCTTCTTTGCACAAGTTCTCATTTTATTTCTTTATATTTTTGCTTTCTGCAACCACATGACGCACACACACACACCTCCTGTCTTGCCTTATAATTTTGACTTCATGCGGACAGCTACGAGCAGCTTTTGTTGTGCTCTGTAATGGGAAGTTGTAAAAAGCGGAGAATTCCTTGTCTGTCTGTGTCTTAATGCTGTCATCCTCCGTCTGCTTGGCGGCTGATTACAGTCTGTGTACTGTCTCGCTCTGTAACGCTGACTTAATGTTATTTCAGCGGAGCAGAGCCATCGCAGCGACCCAGATGTCCACATAATATAATCTAATCTAAATTGATTCCGACTCTGGATTGGCTAATCCAACACCACTCTCTTTAATCTGATGTCTAATAGGCGACATCTGGACAAGGCAACATGAAAAAAACAATCTTTGATTTACTTAGGAACATTAATGTTGTGTGTATGGTGTTTTCATTTGCATAAGCCTTCATTTCACTGCATGTTAACAACCAAACAACAAACCGCTTTTCTTTGACACAGTTCTACAAGAACCCACAGCAGTGGAGGCCCAAAGCCAAGCTTTTAATGAATAAACTGTAATAATGTCCACATTACATTATTTTTGGTGTTCTACTATTCTTTTTTTTTTTTTTTCAGACTAACAGAAAAGGACAGCTGAAGGCAGAGAAGGGTGATGTACGTCTTGAATATGCTCAATAATTTTATATGAAATATCAGTGTTTCCCCTAGATCAGTTCCATTCGTTGGTGGGGCGCTCGTTATATTTTATTTTTGTCATCGGGGTGGTGGTGGTGGGGACGGAGTCATGTTTGTGTTGTCCACCTGCTAGCTTAGCGCTAGGTTACTGCTGATTTTTATTGACAATGCTGCGGAGTGGAGGGAGACGGAGTCACGTCTGTGTTGCTGCCTGTTTTTATCGATGGGGTGAGGGAGGAGAGTGGTTAGCATTTCTGCTAGCACGTTTGTATTGCGACCTGCGCTACATCATATCAGCAGTTGTCGACGGGGGTGGGGGGTGGAGTTCAGTAGGCAGGGTGCTCGGTTCTGCTGATGGGGCGAGCGCCCCGCTTGTATAATGGTAAGGGAAACACTGGATATATTAAAGTATTTTGTCAACTTTGAAGTAAAGATTGTTCTGGCAGTAATTTGGTCATGTGCATGTAATGTCTGTGTGTGTTTGTCTGTCAGCAAAATATTTTATAATGCAGGAACAAATTTTGTTGAAACTTCCAGAAATTATTCACTACAATTACATCTACAAGTAACTAACTTTCGAAGTCAACCCAATTCAAGATGGCTTCTGCAGCTTATTGACCTTAGTAAACAAAAATATGGCTACAACTCCGTCAATTTGTGTGTTTTGTCCTGTCGTTTCTTTAATCCTTGTTTCCTGCACTCCCCAGTTTTTTCCTCCTTGTTGTTCAGCTCCTGTCTCACCTGTCTCTTATTCTAATCACTTCAGGTGTTTGTCGTTTTTTTCTCATTAGTCTCCCTATATATTCAGCGTCTCTGTGTTTCTCCTTTGTCCGTGGATTGTGCTTGCAAGCCTGTCCTGTTTGTTCCTTCATCATCTCCTTCATTCATTCAGGTCTCTCTTGTAAATGAGTCCCCGAGGCTCAATGGGATTAACTTGTATAAATAAAGGTTGAATGAATGAATGAAAATTTTGCTACCCCATCAGCCTTTTGTTTTGTTTTTGGTTTAAATAAATAGATCATCTTTATTTTACCTTTGGAGTCTCCTGTGTAAGAGTACCACTGCCTGCAGCTCCTCCTCCAAGATGGCCGCTAA
>NC_056503.1:24572416-24582947 GCF_014905685.2 Nematolebias whitei | reverse complement strand
TCTCGTTCCGGGTCTCATACAAATCTGGGTTCCCCTCGGTTACGACATCCTGTGTCTGCCTGCACATGGGTTCAACATAAAACAACAGATAATGTCAGTTTTACAGAAAACAAGTTCAAATTTGGTTTAGTAATAGCTGAGAGTCAATCCCAACTCATACTCAGTGCATTTAAAACGTTGACCTTAACTGATGGAGTGAACTATATTAGTCTGTTAGCAAAATATCTCCTGAACCAATTGAGATTGGTTTTACTGTCAGAAAGTAACCACAAGATGTACAAATAAAAACAGATTATCTTCTGGAGTCTCCTGATTTAAGCTAACCACTAAAACTAACTGACATTCCCAAACACAAAAATGGCTGAAACTCAGTCAGTGTTATAGCTATTATGGGAAAATGTGGTGTGGTAGTAGCTGAGCATCGCCCTCAATACAGACCTAGAGTACTAATGCACAAAATGTTTTATTTCTTTTTTATTATTATTAGGATTTGTCCAAAACAGCTGAATCTCTTGTCATTTCTTAAGAAAAGTCAATCTTCATCCAAAACTGACATGAAAGGTGGCGGGTGATATGCATCACTTTAAGAAATGCTAGACTTTAATTTATAGCCACATTTTGAATTTCTGTATTTTTGTTTGTTTTCTGCTTTAGTTTCTGATCTAATTTGTTGTTAACACAATGAAAAAGAAAAGAAAGTTCAACCACATTTATTTAGATTTCAAGAGCTTATTTAGGTTTACTTTGTATGATGAACTTTTTTTTTTTACAGCTAAGCAGATAAAAAAAATTAAAAACAATTTCACAAAAGAAACTTTACAACATGATGAGCGTAGCTGCCTGGTTTAAGAAATATTCATTACATGTAATTAATTAGATTTTTCTTATCTGCATTCAAACTAAGATAAAAACCTTACATGTAAATAAATCATTTTTGTGCATTTTAAGGTTGAATTTGTATGATTTAAAAATATTAAGATGCTGTTATGCATTATTATTTCTGAAGTCATGAACAAAAAAATAAATTAAAAAAATCAGGGATTAGAGACCAAATTACTCAGCCCTAATCAAAGACATAGTCTTTTTGTTTAAAATTTTAGAAACTCACATTTAAATGATGAAAATTTAAATTATAAATGAATTATTAAAACGTTACTTATTTCACTAGACAGCATGTGTCTCTCTGCATTCACACCTCTGTGGAAAAAGAAAAGAATAGGTGCACGGTCTATTTCTGCTCGTGTCAACACGTACCGTTAATGGTATAATGGATCGAATCATCAATAATCAATGGGCTGAGTGAGCAGACAGAGGGCGCTTCCCTTTGTCCACCTTGGAGGTGTTACATGAACCCTACGCAGAAGTTTTCTGACCGTTTCGAGCAGCTGTTCTTCTCAGAGAGCATAGCAACAGACCTGTCTGTCCTGTTAAAATAGGATTGGATTTTGTGAGGCCGACTCAACGCCACAGATACAATACATACTTCACTTCATTGATTATGCGCCCGAGCCCCTCAGAGCCTCGGTTTATAAGCGATGTCTTCCCCTCTTCGCCTTGCTTATTCTCCTCATAGCTCCCATTTTCAGCCTCGCACTCAGATTTTGAGTCATTTGCTTGCTACTTGTTAAATATTTAAGCCCCTCTGGATTTAGAGACTTCCATTTTTTTGTATATTTCTATTGTTTCTCTCTGTATTAAAATGTTAATGTGACATGGGCTTGAAAGATACGCTATGGCCACAAGACAACCACAGCAGCCACATTGCAAAAATACCACCAACATAAGGCCGTCTCTTTTCACCGACTCTTTATTATAGTAAAAACTTCCAGGACCGAGAGCGTCTACATTTTTATGAAAAGTCACGCTTATTTACAAACAAACAATCAGGGTTATAATCAAGTGACAGTAGTTGACCTAAAAAGGCTGGGTTTGGTCTTTATGTGTTCAGTACAACCCAAACAGCTCTCAGTCTTGTTCCTATGTGTTACAGGAGCAGTGTTCTTTTTAAAGTCATATAAAAATTGATACTGATTTTTAACACATGCCTACAAAAAAAAAAAAAAACACGATTTCACCTTTTTTTTTAATTTTACATGTAATTCAATGTGGAATGCTGCGTGACCACATGAGCATGTTGAAAATGTTCCAATATCACACAGGAAACATACAAAACATGTGCCTTTCCACATGTGAAGTTTGTGAGGTAAGGCCTTGCATGTTCATAATTTTTGAATAAATATAGCCTACAGCCTGAAATATTCCCAAATCTTTGATGCTTGTAATAATTTGATTTTTTTATTATTATTTAATTAGCTATTCTTATTGCTGTCAATTCAAAGAAAGAAAAGTGAAGAAAAAAAAACATTTCACATTATATGTTAATTGTATGTATAATTTAAATAAATAGTTATTGGACCACAAACCACAAGTCACATGAAACTGCATTTAAATAAAAATAAAAAGCATATGAACATCACATGTTTTGACATGATTTTATGTGTGTTTAACATGTAAAATGACCACATAAAATAAATATTTTGCACATATGCCACGTTTTCATAAAGAAAAACATTTTAGATACAAGTGGCACATGTGAAACAAAAGCTTTGCTCAGAAGTTGTTGTTTTTTTCAAGAATTCAAAAAAAAAAATCACAAATAAATTTGTGATTTTCATGGTAAAAATGGTGAATTGGAGGCATGTATGAGGCACATAATGTCTTTGTGAATTTGTAGCAAAAAGCACATGAACTTGACATGTTGAAAATCATGTCTTTATTTGAGGACACATGTTAAATTACATCCATCCATCCATCCATTATCTTCACCCGCTTCTACCTTTTTGGGTCACAAGGGTCATAGTACCATATCCAGCAGTCACTGTGTGAGGGGTGGGGACACCCTGGACATGTCTCCAGTCCATCACAGGGACACATCGAGACAAACAAGACAAGCAACCATTCACTCTCTCACTCACACCTAGGGACAATTTAGAGTCACCAATCAGCCTAACATGCATGTTTTTGGTCTGTGGGAGGAAACTGGAGCACCCAGGAAAAACTCAGGCATGCACGGAGAGAACATGCAAACTCCACCCAGGGGCCCCCGGCCAGGATTTGAACTGGGGCGACCTGTTCACTGAGAGGCAGCAGCTCTACCAACTGAGCCACCGTGCTGTCCTAAGTTAACTCATGACAAGTAAAACAAAGTTTTGTAAATATTTTTTTGTGTGGATTTGGAACAACAATCCATGAACTTCACATGTAGAAAATCATATTTTCACTAGTTAAAACATGTTAAACGTGAAACAAATATTTTTTACGTTTCTTGTGCGGTTTTGGAACATTTTCTACATGTTCATCTGTTCACATGATTTTACAAATGTGATCGCTACACGATATACAGTGTGTGAAACACATGGTTTTCCTGTAAACACAGGATGAACTGAGTTTCGTTTTTTACATTTTGAATCCAAACTGGTATTTATTTTCTAATTTAGGTTTGAGTGGAACATCTTTGAGTAAAGATCTTTGTTGTGGATTTTTTGTTGTTGTTGTTATGTTAAAGACATCCTGTTAAGTATTAGTTCTGTGAAGCCAGGAGACATTCAATGGGTCCGATTTGCAGGGCCCAAGCCTCCATGGGGCCCTAAGCAAAATTTGGTTTGGGGCCCTCTGTTTTTGCTAATAATGTGGATTACTGCAATCAACAGTCCGATGATCAGGTCATCCGCACCTAACATAAACTCATTGCAACTCTAACAGCCCTGTTTACATTATCCTATATGTATATGCAGGGGTGTCAAACTCATTTTCATTTTGAGCCACATCAAGCTCATGAACGTCCTCAAAAGTCCGGACATGGCAGCATATATTAATAAAACTACCGGTACCTATAAACATACTAGTAAAATATATCTTTCTCTGAATTTGATGACTACTTCTAAAAATTAAATATATTATATTTGAGTAATTTGGCATTATTACCATAAAAACTGATTCAATTTGACTGATAAATTAATATTGAAGCTCTTGACGTTCTGTTTCTGAGGCCCTCTGTGTAGAGAATTGCAGAAATGGTTATGACGGGCCAGATTTGGCCCACGGGCCTTGAGTTTCACACATGCTATGTTATTATAAAAAATAATATTATTAAAAAATATTATTGTAAAAAAGAATCACAATGTTATAATGGAATTGTGTGTAATAGAATCATAGAAATCATTATTAAAAAAATAATAATAATTCAGTTCCACTTGGTGGCCCCCTAGTGGCTCCAGGGCTCCAAGCAGCCACTTCGTTTGCTTATGCCTTGGGCCGGCCCTGCCGATTTGCATTAAAGAAAGAAGAAAATCACACTTTATACTTCAGTTTGGTTATCACATCCCACATCAGAGCTCAGTGGATCCGACAACATGGAGTCCACACCATATTTCTTTCAGCAGAAGTCTATTACTGTCCAACAACACATTGGGAGACCTTTAAAATGCAGATACCAGAGCAGAAGAGACTGAGCAAACGGATATCCTGAACAGCATGCAGAGACAAAACAACATAGTGAAAGCTGATGAGTGATGTGTGGTTTTATAGATGTGCACACAAGAAAAATATCCACTACATAGTGTAGAAAAGTGTTAAGCAAAAATAAAAACCTTTCAATCCTTTTATATGATTTTTTTTGTTACTGTCTTATCTACAACATGACAGTTATTTATACACATTTTCTTAAAACCAGGTGTGACCATGAATCTTTTCTTCCAGTTTCTTCAGCAGCAAATATCAACCACAAATCCACTCTCTATTATTTCGAAGTCGCTGAAATGCTCAAATTATTTTTAGACAGGCAAAATGTTCAAAATAGCGTGCTCTCGTTAATCTATTTTTTAACCTAGTAAATTTTAAACTACTCAGATTATGGGTTATCCTGGATTATGCAAAGAGCCCTGCACAAAAACACTTATCAGTTCCTTTTCTTTGTCTGCCCAGTGATATTCATTCCAAATCCCACAGTGTCGTATCTTTGCTCACAGCTGGCAAGTGTAACTAAAGGATTATGCAAGCAGCTTCTACAAGCAAATAGATTTTTCCCTACTTCAGAGGAAACTGCTAGTTATGCAGCGCCTATCTGTCCGCCAGGCATGCACAAAAACATGTCTCTTTTTTCATTTTTACTTACTTGTTTCAACTCTACGTGTCAGAGAGCGATGGAGGAAAAAAGAGGGAAGACTAAACAAAGCATGCACCAAATCAAGAGGCCTGACAACTTTTAGTTTTCAGATAAACCCACAGAAAACCACAAGCGTGTGCACGTCTGCATCTAGTGTGTTTCATGAGAAGAGCTAAACTTGTGACCTGAATTAACATTTAAACTTGTTATACATTAAAGTTTTGCTAACACGCAAACACAGTTGTCAGGTAATGGCCAGGTTTTATACAAAGATCTCACATGATCTTTTAGTGCTCAGAGCAGGGCTTAATTTGTAAACCAATTGATGCTGGAACACAAATAGTGAGCAGGCTGGCGCGGGGGTGGGGGTTGTCTGGTACTCCTCCCTCAGAAAATTTTGAATAAAGTAGATGTGATTTCCTGCATTTTGGTGTATTTTAATGGGTTGTTAAGCATCTACGTTTACTTACGTTTGTAAACTCTCCACTTCTGTCAAGCATCCTCCACACCTCCCCCTTACTTGATGGTTCTGAGCCCATCACTGTCCCTGCTCATTGTTATCTGACTCCTAGAGCTGTCATTTCTAACCCAAACCCAGAGTCCAGCCCCGCCCGACCAAAATTCGGGCCGGGCCATAATAATGTGCTTAATGTGCAGGCTGGGTTGGTGTTGGGCTTTCTATTGCGTCAGGGATGCGCGCGGCCGACAATCCAATTATATGTCAACATGGCTTGACATACTGTCTGTCACCAGCTGCACGCGGCCATTTGACCGCACGCTGACCGGCTGGTTGAAAGAGGTAAAAAGTTCAGTTAGGCTTCAGATGGGCTACTGCCAGCGACCCATCACCCAAATGGACGTTCATTCAGCCGCTGCACTCAGTGGACGTGCACGGCCGACTACCCATACAGGTGAGATCACAAAATATCTGACATGTCAGAGCAGGGTTCAATGCAGGCAGAAGCAGGGGAAGCATTTAATGCGCTTTGACGGCTCCTCAGCTCTGATCTTCTGTTCTCTTTACTCCGCCGTGTGCGCCCACCCACCATTAATAATAGTCGGTGGTATAAGCAGTCAAAGCTTAATTTAAAATGTTGGGGGTTTGGACCTGTAATTACTGTTAATTCGTCAGATAGGGTGGGGTTCAGAGATGATGTCTGCGGGCTGGGGCCAGGTTGGATTGGATTTTTTTGGACCCGAGTGCAACTCTACTGACTCCACACGTGAAGCTCCAGGTGTCTGCCTGCAGCTGCCTGTGGGCTCCTGCCTGGTTAGCTCGGCACTCACCCCCACCACTCTTTTGGGGCCGAGATTTTTTTAAGGCTAGACGCAGAAATTCTTACTTGAAGAGGCAGCTTGTGGCTGTTGTGTTTAAAATGAGTGTTTATGTAACTATTTTCAGTTTACATATCCAATAAGTTTTATTCATTCATTGCAGTCATATTTGATCTTAACTTTATTAGTAGTAAGCCTTATAGTTACCAGATCCAAGCAAACTGTTACAGAACACACCCTGTCAAAATCAGAGAGTTCCCAGATCTTGTTCTGGCAGGATCCAGCTCAAATTAAAGCCTGGCTCAGAGTATGTGTTGTGGGTCAGTCTCAGCTACTACCTCACCAAATCTGAGCTCAATATCAATAATTATGGCTGACTTATAGCTATTTGGCTAACGTTGATTCGCTGTGACAGCTTTCTTGAACTGGACTGACTCCAAATGTTACTCAGCTGTAGATGTACAGCCAGCAATAATTTTCTGAGTGTTTCATTAAAAAATGTCTAGTGGTTCAGCCGATATTTTGCTAACAGACACATGATCACACACAGACAGACAAAAAGTTACCAAGTAACATCATTACTTGATAAACAAACTATCCTTTTAGTAAAAAAGACTAACTGCATATATTATGCAACTGGGCTGACACAAATTGTTGTTTTATTTTTTGGTTTTTAATTTTATTAATTTATTAATTTATTTTGTTTGTTTGTTTGTTTGTTTGTTTGTTTGTTTGTTTGTTTGTTTGTTTGTTGGGGGGGGGCTCTTTTATTGTAAGATCCATACAGAGCCTTGTCTATAGACTGCAGGTATTTTTCTGATTCACTTCATAGCTTCCTGACTGTTCTTCAAGGAGATGTGCATACATTAGCATTCATCAGGAGCAAGAAAACACAGAGCAATCTGGGACAGGTCCAAGGCCGTCACAAATAAAGGAGCTTTCTTTAAATACATGGACAGCTTTTTACATTTCAGGACCCTCGCTGACCTCTAATATTTTTGTGATTATTGGAAAAAATGTAAATGATTATTAAAACACCATAAACACTAAGAATAGGCATGACCTTTCTCACTTGTTTTTAACTCCCCAAAGGTTTCACATTCTTGTATTCTGACAGGGTCTTAGTTCTGATTTGATTTTATATTAATTTGTCTTTACATTTTTATTTTTGTATTGTTCTGAAAACTATAATGGAAATGTCAGCATTCCTCCTTTTTTTTGTTACAAACTAGTTCAGACATTGTTAAACCATTAGGCTGCAAAGAAGTCTGAATGCCTTGTTATTCACACATATGAACCCATCACAAGCAGATTTTATTCAAAAGATATAGTTATTGATGTGTTTTTTATGGTCCCTGACTACTACATCTAATTTACAAGTGATTTTATTTTTCCCCACAAATAATACAATTCTTAGTTTAAACATGTATTGGGTTTGTTCTACTTTAAATAAAATATAGGTTTATGAGCTTTACAAATCATTGCATTCCATTTTTCTTTGCATTTCTCACAACGTCACAACTTTGTCAGAATTTGAGTTGTAAATATATTTAGATTGTGGATGATTAATTGGAAATAAAATCTGAATGTGTAATTAAATTCAACAACGTTATTTTTTATGAGAAAATGACACTCTTGATTCAAATACTAAAGCAAGTAGCGTTAGTAAGTGATGTACTGCTTCAGTATTTTCACCACATCCATTGTATAAACAAATGTTAAACAGAATGAAAAGAAGATTGTTGTCACTCAAAAGGAGCTACACTCGACAGCAGGAGAAGATTTTTAACCAGTGTTTACTTGCAGGGTCAGACTTTCAGGACAGATATACAGGTAGTACATGTATGAAGCCCAGTCACAAGAATCTGCCCCGAGCCGTGTGTGAAGCTCATTTTTTATACCTTATCCGTTCAGAAAAGCTCACAGACTCAGATACATCCTTGAAGCGACAGCTGCATGTTGCAGCCTCACTCACTCATCTTTCTACTAACCTGAACATATGATTCATGTGCAGAGTTAACATTCTCAACCATAGTAGTTAAAAACTTCCATAGATTCTGACCAAAAATTCCCTAACAAAGACATATGATACATCGCGGTTCAAATTTTGCGGGCTCACTCTTTCACAAGTTTTCAACGTAAGATTGTACACGACACACGATTTGTGATGGAGAAAGACAGACCCCCACCCCCTCCTTTCTCTTTCTGAGGATGTCTGTCACTGTGACAGATATCTTCAGAAAGAGAAAGGAGGGGGTGGGGTCTGTTTTTCCGCATCGCTTCTGTTCAGTCTGTGGGAGCTGATATCTGAGTGAACGGCATGAGTTGTTTATTTAAAATAATAATGTGCGACCTGAACCGCGCCTTTGATCCAGCTCCTCGGCGATCACTGAGCGGGCCATGCTACTGGGAAATGTCCCAGTGCTCCCGAAGGCCAGTCCGCCCTCAGGATTGGCTCAGTAACCGTAGCATCAGTCTATCTGCTCTCTTTTGCTGTGCTCTTTTAGCCTGTTTGAAGAGTTTAGAACATTGTTAAGAACATTGCAAGATTGTGGGAAGGGTTTATAAAGCCTTTATATATATAAATGCTAAAATAAATGTAACGTACCTACTTCCTGGATTTTCACCTATCGCGGAGGTGTCTGGAATGTAACCCTTATGATAAGTGAGGGACTATTGTATTCATAATTCGAGAAGCATTAAAGTATGTCATTGATTTAGCTGTTGGTGAAAAATGCAGAAATAAATCTCATCTGCAATATAACTGAACATGAAAGGAAAAGAAAGGAAAGGAAAGGAAAGGAAAGGGAAGGAAAGGAAAGGAAAGGAAAGGGAAGGGAAGGGAAGGGAAGGAAAGGAAAGGAAAGGAAAGGAAAGGGAGAAATATAGTCACTTCGTCTTGGAGAAACAGACAATTACACTTGCCCTAGGAGGCCGAGGGAACCTGACCACGTTGCCATGGAAACTCAAGTACAGCAGAAAGTAACACAAAAATCAATTCAGACTGAGCTTATCTCTCCTGGTCTCTTTCCCTTCTCATATCACAAGGGCTACAAAGCACACTTCTACTCTAAATCACATTTTAACTATTGCTGAACTGTTGCTGCACCAACCTGAACAAAAAGATCTATTTATTCTACTTTTATTAAACTCATCTTGAATGACAAATGTGGCTCATTGTGCCTGGAAAAGAAAACAAAGAGCTCTAAAAACATTTCTCAGAAGTAATGAAACAGAATCATGAATGTTCAGTGATAGAACACAAATCAGTCTAAGACACGCCTTTCATTCTTGCTCTTTCTTGCTTTTCTCTGCGCCCCCTTCACTCTCTCACTCAGAGGGGTTGCAGCAGCTGTACGCAGGTGATAAGAGTGTGCAGTGATGGGTGCTCGCCTCTGATTGGCTGCTCAACTCCCACGCTGATGTGAAGATTGCAGGCTGCGTCTGTCAAAAGGCCACTCCGTTCATGGGTGTCACCTCATGACGTCACTGCCACAAACAACAATCTGAGCTGAAAGCCTGTGATTTACACCTTGTTACTATTGATGGCTCAGTAAATACACGCTTTTAGATTCATGAGCCCATTGTGAGCTCAATGTGTGTCTGTTAGCAAAATAGCAGTGGATTTTGGGTGGGTGGATTTTGAGGAAATTTATAAAAGTCATCTACTCCTGGGTTAGCACAGTTCAACATGGCTGCCACAGTCAACTGACCTTGAAAGCACAAAAATAGATATGGTATTACTAATTTTACAGAAATTAACTTAAATTTTAGTGTGGTTTGAAATATAATTTTATCAGATAATGTATTAATTTAAAAAATAAAGCTAAAATAAATATATAAAAAAGCTAAAAGAAAAAATATATATGAAGTAACAAAAAAGGTTGAATCATGTCATCTGGACTTCGTTTTTTTGTTAAAAAAGAAACGTTTCGCCCCTCATCCAAGAGGCTTCGTCAGTCTGAGGCCTAGCCATCTGGTATTACCCAGAAGCCACCCTGACTCTTGTGTTTCAAGCCTGCCTCAGATACCCCTGAAGTCTGGCCTTTTCACTAATGGTTTCAAAAACACAAAGTTTGTTTTCTCAGTCAT
>NC_056503.1:24565829-24572016 GCF_014905685.2 Nematolebias whitei | reverse complement strand
TTTTTTGTTGTTATATACCTGGATGACTGAGAAAACAAACTTTGTGTTTTTGAAACCATATATGAAGTAGCTTAGTGTGTTTTTGTATTAGAGTTAGAAAAATTAGAAAGAGTTATTCATTTTGTTCTGTTACTTGAAGATTATTATGATTGAACTAATTGTTTGAAAAAAGGGGCAGATATAATAAGAATTTTTCTTCTTTCTGCTGCCTTTCATTTTAAATCTCTTGTATTTTTTATATAGTTATGAAACTGTTTTGTATTTTTAAAATGAATAAACTTTATACCATATACCACATACCATAATTTAATGAAATATCTAGATCTATGTATCCTTTTTTGTTATTTAAAATGATATTGTATTTAAAAACGATCTGATTCTGTTTCCGGTAGAAAATGTAGTTTTAGTTATATGCCTACAACTCAAGATGGCGAGATAATATTGGTTGAGAGCTGGATCACATGATAGAGTGGGGTTTCCCATTCGTAGATGGTGGTGACTCCACCTGGGAGGTATGGCCGAGCTCTGAAGAAGACGGGTTTCCAGTTTACGCTCTGGGCCATTGTTTGTGATCGCATGGTGGAGTTACAATGGCCCAGGGCTGTGATCTTTGTACTTTACATGTGGCTAAAATAAACTTTCTGAAATGGATGACGAGTGCTTCTCCTCTCCCTGCTTCAGATCAGAGCATAATTTAACAGGTTGTAAAGGAGGCTTATTCCTAACCAGGCTGTATGTTTTCTTTAAAACGTCTCATGAACCACTGGACAGATTTCATTGAAACTTTCAGGTATTAATTACTAGATGTACATCTCAGACTGATTACCTTTTGAAGACGACCTAATTCAAGTTGGCCACCATCGTCGAAGGACCCAAGAAAACTCAAGTTTAGCAAATGTGCTGAAAATGTATGTGGTTAAAGCTGATTGGTGTGAAAAATAGTTTTCAAGTGCTATTCATTGTGTCGCACCTTTGCTTACAACTTAAGACTAACTGTATGAGTCAACCTTGCTTGTCTGTTCGCAAATTATCTTGAAAACCACTACATACATTTCGATTAAACTTTCAGAAAGTAATCACTTGAAAAACATTTACAGCTGATTAACTTTTTGGAGTGAATCCAATTGCAAATGGATAGCACAACTAGTCAACATAGCAATGACAACTGCTTTAACTCAGTAAAATTTACAGATATTGAATTAAAATTTGAGCTGAGAGTCAATAACAATACCTACTCTGACTGTGCTGTCTGGTAATATTACATAAAACTCCTAAAAATATTTTCCCCCAAGGTTTGGCCAAAACGTTATTTCTTAATATAAGACGATCTTGGTTTAAAAATCTGGTATGAGAGGTGGCAGACGATATGCATTCCTTTAAGAAATAATAGGCCTTTAATTTTGTATAATTGCCATGTTGCTGCCAGTTTAAAATTTTGATTTGAAAGTACTCTGTCTTGTTGTTCACTCTCAACTAGCAGTATACCAAATTTTAGCTCAATATGGCAAAAATTCAATAAGTTATAGTCATTTTTGCTTTTAGATAAGGTGGCCATCTTGGATTTTTGATTTGGATACAGTATGTGGTAGGGAAAGTTCTCAACTACAATCTCATCAAATTTCAGCTATATATGTGTAAAAAATAGCTGAGTTAAAGCCATTTAAATGTAGCTTTGGTGGCCATCTTGAATTTTAAAATTTGAATTCAGTATTTAATGGGCATTGGTCTCAGATACCAAATTTCAGTGGAATAGCTCTAAGAATGGCTGAGATATCATATATTTCCTTTTTAGCTAAGGTGGCCATCTTGGATATTTGATTTGCATTAGGAATGTATAACAACTCGCTCTCAGCAACAATCAAACTAAATTCCAGCTCAACATCTCAAGGAATGACTGAGTTATAGTCAATTTTGTGTTTGCTGAGGTAGCTGTGGCAGCCATCTTAAATCAAAATGGCTCCAAACATTAATTAGCTATAGAGATGCAGCTGATGATCGTTTTTTTCAGGGATCTCTCCACTTTAAAGTCATATGACCTCACAGCAGCAGTTAAAGTGAGGTGTTCTGTAAGGCATTTTGCATGGGACAAATGATGTCTTTGTTTGCAAATTATGTTACCATGGTAACTTGAAATGCCAATAAAAGTGATAGCATACATCACAGCACCTAGCCGGTCGTTTTGATGTAACATTTGTGAAGGTACAAGTTGTGGTTCAGGCCACATTAAAGTTGACGGAAGAGCAAGATATAAATAAAGTTAAGAAACCTGAAGTCAGGTGGATAATAATAAGTGTCTGCCACTTTACAGTACTGTAGAATCTGTCAGTCCCCAATAAATTTAAAAAAATCACCCAAAAAGACAAAAATCATGAAGCAAAGTGTGGCAGAAATGGACTACCTATGACTCATCTACCCAAGCTGTTTTCACCACAGCCACTTAGCAGCAGTCTGCAGAGAGTTTTGGTTTTTGGATCTAAGTTGTGTGAAGGAAAGGTGAGGTCAAAGACAGGCTGCAGGCATAATCAATGTGTGTTAGTGCCTGCGTGTGTGCCTCAATCTAGAAAATGCAGGGAAGCAGAAGTAGAGCCTGCCTTAAAGAAAAATAATGATGCTTTGTTCATACATCAAAAGAAATATGGTGAGTCACCTTGCAGTGAAGGTAGCTGGTCATTCGCTATTGACAGATTCAATTTGGACAGTTTCTTTGGGGGTAGTTAATGGTTTATCATGAAGAGCTCATCTACAACTTTTTTTATATAAAATAATATTTGCTAAAATGTTTGAGTAGAGTGAGCAGTGAAAACAGCCTATTTCGAGTGATTTTGATAAAGGTGAAATAATAAATGTTACACAGTATTAAATAGTAACAAAAGTGAGGAAAATATCAAAGAACAAAAGCTGAACAATTTCAAAATTTAACAGATGTAAGATTTATTTTGCTTAAAGTAACTTTACAAAGTAGAAATAGAACTGCATTTGAAGAGAAAATTCAAATAGGTTTAAGCTGGTCCTATGGAGTCAATATCTTACATGCAGAAGATAGCTCCACCAATGGCCTTAGTTTAGATAAATACAAACTAGTTATATCAGGACATTGGAGCTAATGGTTAGTCTGAGCAGAGCCAGTACCAAAGTACTGCATTCTTAAAACAATTCACATCTAAAAATATTATAGTGTTTCATGTAAATGCTATTTTACTAATAGAAAAGAAAGGCTTTTGAAAATGAACATAACAGCATTCAGTAGAATTGCAGCAATTTTGTTTGTTCTGCAGTGCTATTTGTGGCCAGTTCTGCCTAGCATATTTTATTTTACCAAGGGTTTCATGGAAAAACTTCTGTAACAAACAGCGGGCCAAAAGGGTCTTCAGTAAATACTAATAATCTTTATGTAAATAACCACCTGATGCTAAATGTAAAGGTTTATAACACGATGCTTGTGTGAACAGATATATATGTACTTGGTGATTGGAGATGTTTAAAGACAGCCAAAATATGCATTTAAAATATCCCTAATCTGACCCAGTTATTAGCTTAACTCTTCAGTGAGAATTAATTTGATCCTCTAAATTAAATTGGTTAAATATGTATCTACTGCATTTAAGATATCATCCTCCATCCATCCAACCATTATCCTTACACGCTTCTTCCTTTATGGGTCGCAGGGGGTCACTGGTGCCCATGTCCAGCAGTCACTGTGCAAGAGGTGGGGGACACCTTGGACAGGTCTCCAGTCCATCACAGAGAGACAGAGACAAATGAGACAAACTACCATTCACTTTCTCACTCACATCTAGGGACAATTTAGAGTTACCAGTCAGTTTTTGCATGTTTTTAGTCTGTGGGAGGAAACTGGAGTACCCAGAAAAAAAAAAAAAAAACACGCATACACAGAGAGAACATGCAAACTCCACCCGGAAAGGTTCCCGGACAGGATTTGATCTGGCAACCTTCTCGCTGAGAAGGAACAGCTCTACCAACTGAGTCATCATGCCACCCATCAACTTCCCCTACAGAGTCACAATTCTAATCAGTGGCGGCTGGTCAATAGAGGGCGCTAGGGTGCCGCCCCACTACTCAAACCACTCACATATTACCTTGAAGACTTAAAATTTAAAATAAAAATGAAATAATAAAATAAAAATATTTCAAAATAGATGTATATATTTTTTAATTGTGTAAGATAAATATTTTATAGTTAGTGATGAGTAAAGTTGTATCTTTCAAAAACGTCTCTGATTGATGATGTGTTTCCGCCCTGGGGGCGCAAGAAACTTGGCCCATAGACTCTCGTTAAAAGTTCTACATGCCCAGTAGCTCCCCTCCAATACAAGAGATAGGAAGATTCTGGGCACACCACTCCTGCGCCCATAATACGGGCGCACAGTATGGCTCATGCTTCTGGTCCCAGAACAGATTTTTTGGGGGGTCTTTGGTCCTGGAACAGATCGTGCAGTGACGCTCACAACCAGGTTATGTTGCAAGTAGGCTTTAAGCCAGCTCTTTCTCTAATGTCTATGTTGCCATTTCTGACTGATATGCCTCTCGACTTTTAGATGTCTCTGCTTGTGAAAAAACCTTCAGCTGACTGTGAATTCTAAAAGTGGGAACTGGTGAGTTTGTTGTTTGTTTGTTTCTGGAGTTAGCATGCTAGCGCTAGCCTCCAGGTTATTGCATTGGTCTACATTTATTTGAATGTGCTTATGAAAAATACTTATCAATCATTAATACTTTTCTATACTAAATGTCACTGATGATATTGTTCTACTATTTCTGAACACCTGCATTTCTATTGATCTGTATAATCAAAATAAGCCTCTTGGAATAAGTAAATAGCTCATAATGTTAACATTGAAGCATTTAAATTGAAGGTACATTGAAATGGTGAAAGGCTATTGCTATATTGTGTTCTAAGATACTAAGACCTTTAATATTAGGAATATTTAAGAGTACTAAAATAATGAGCTTGATTACATGTATTGCTTATATTTATGATGGTTTTTGATATTGATAAAAACCAGGGTTATTGATTGTTAGGTCTGTTTCACACAGGCGAGTTTCCTGTCTATTGCTGAGGATGGCGAACTAACCCTATTGAAGATGGAGATCGGATGAATTCCCGTAACGCCTTCCAGTGCGGTAGGAGATGCTTTTAGCCTAGAGCTACATTCTCATTCTCACTCTGGACTGTATGTCTATATACTATATTATACTATTTATATATATATATATATATATGTGTCTATTTTGGAGTTATAGCCCCCCCCTGGAGAAAACTCCACCAGCCGCCACTGGTTCTACAAAGTAGTCTCTCGCTACTTTGCAGTTCATCTTTCACGGACTCGCTCTATCACGGTTTGTGGACGTCCAGCACTTTGCATAATATGTAATAAATAAATAAATAAAAATGTGCCTCCATTTTGTAGTTTTCTTTCATCAGGCCTTCAACTGTTTTGCCAGTCTAAAGAAATACGTTACCCAGAAGCCATCATTTCACTTCCCATAGGTCTACATTTCTTCCAACTGCTGCTTTCTGCAAATGGAGAGAAAGTTTTTCAACTGAAAGTCAGAAGTTCTGTAAAGAGAAGCTCACAGAACTGGCAGGAAAGTCGCAAACTCAAGCTGGATGGGGCTTCATCATGCAGCACCTGGACTTTTTTCATCTATTGGGACGGATGGAACCGAGCCGCTGTTTTTCTGCAGAGCCCTTGTTAAGTTAAATTTAGTAGCTACATATAAGTATGTTGTTAAAATTAGTAGGTTTAAGAGTTTAGAGGACTAATTTGTGGGCTTCATCACATCAGGATAGTCTGAAGAAACGAACCAAGTCAGAATAGAACAGAGTTGGACCAGAACCAGAGCTGTTGCTGTTCTGCAGAGCTAGTAAGTAAAATTTAGTAATGTATGCTGCTAAAATGACATAGGTTTTAGAGTTTAGAACATTGCAAGAGAGTGGGAAGGGTTTCTAAAGCCTTAATCCAGTATGTACTCTATATAAATACTAAAATAAACTCTTACTTACATACTACCACTTGTGTACATAATTTTGTTTGGTAATAATAAAATTTACTTTACTTGAACCTGAACTACTGTATCCCTACTTTACAGTTTATCACTTATCGCGGGAGACAGGGTACAGAACCCTCACGATAAAAAGCTAAAAAAAGCTAGTTTCATTGTTTATATA
>NC_056503.1:24545063-24565729 GCF_014905685.2 Nematolebias whitei | reverse complement strand
ATATATATATATATATATATATATATATATATATATAAACACACAATGAAACTAGCTTTTTTGAAAGAATGCATATTACCACCTCAAATGCCAAAATTTTAAACATTCTTGTGCTATCTGTTAGTGTTCAAAATATGGGTTAAGTATGATTCCACTCTAAATTTTAGCTCCAAAATACTATTAGTTGCACATACAATAAGTACTTCTGATGGTTTCATTGTAATCAAGTTGGAAGTTAATGAAATATTTGGCTAACAAAAAAGTGCCTACAGCTGATAAATATTTTGTCCTGAATGTTTTGTCATTACCCACAAATGTTCAAACTTAATTTTACAGCCGACAGACAAACCTAAAGTATATTAAATATACTCTAGATTTTTATTAAACCTAGAGTAACAAAGTGAGTTGTGCTTACCTTTTTAAGTACCCTATAAATCATGAAACAACCTGACGTTAGTCTTTTAGTCTTTAGTCTTCAGTTTTTTGGTATGTTATGAAATCATGGCAGTTGGGGTTTTGATAGAGTATCAAGTTGGAGGCCATTTACAATTTGTGCCACTAGATGTCAATATGACTCACTTTACAACAATAAAACAATGGTTAAATTTTTTTTTTTTTTTGAAGAGTCACTGAAAAAATAAATATGGTATTTTTACGTATTAGTAATTGAATAAAACCACAGACTCCTGAATTTCATGATGTAAATTGAGTCTTGTTACACATCCTTCAGACTTAATCTCTGCTAGCTGAGATGATTTACCGCTATGCCACAGGACACATAACACTGTTTCTGTAGACTGCTTTAAACACTTTAGTACACGTAAACTGGATATCTAGTTAAAGTGTTCTGAGATCAGAATAATATGTTCTATTCTGAAGTAAGGGCATTCTATTATATCTCTTCATCTGATTGGTGTCCAGCAGGTGTGCTAAAACCATGATCATGTCTAATCAGTGTTACAGATGCTTAGCATGGGGCCATGGGCTCCGAGGCGCTGTGTGAAAGTTAAATAGGCTCAATGTGATCTACTGTATTTTTGCAGATTTACCACCCTAGGAGCAGAATAAGAGCACATATTAATTCTTGATTGGATGGAAGACGACGGAAAAAAACAGAAGGTAAAATCCCTATTAGGGTCAGTGGGGGGATTTCAGTTATTAAGTGCCTTTTTTACACTAATCAGTCACATTTAAGATGGGATCAGACGTTGTCGCATTAGGCGAACGAGCCCACCAGTTTGTCTCCGTTTAGCCCAGTGCTTCAGCTGGGAGCATATGGACATAAACCCCCGCCACATGTCACAAAAATCCACATGCAGGAGAGTTTATAAACAGAAATGATTGCATGCTCCGACTGTAATTAGCTCACACCGTGCCTTAAACTAATCTGTGTTTTGGCCTAAAGCCAAGCTTTGGTCTGGCTTGGTTCCAGTCCATTTATCCACAGTCATCTTTAAAGCCATAGTTCAGATCTTTTGAAGCAGAGTTCTGTGAAAAGGTTATGGACTGAAAATGTCTTTCTGTTGTAGATAGCTCTTTGAAGGACCTTAGTTTAGTTCTGGGTGAGGTGGCAAACTAATGGCTAGTCCAGCTAATGGGCAAGCCTGATGTCGATCGCTGATGCAGTCTCAAAAGTTTTATTACAGTTTCATAAAAGCATTTTTATATGTAAACCTTTACACCACTGTCAGTTCCCCATCACAGCAGAAATATTGTTCATGTTCATGCTGGGAGTGCCCCAGGCTGCATGAGAATATAGCTAGCTACAGCAACAGCTATTTGCACTATGAGGTTTGTGAGATCAGAGTTGGTTCAGAACGGCTGAAATCTACTTTGGTCTTGACCTCACTCAAATCAGCCTTTAGTTCATCAATCTGGTCACATTTAAACTATTTCTTCTAACTGAAGAAGTTTAAAAAGCTATAATATATTAATTGTTCATAAACATCCAACAGTGCCACACATCAAAACATATGAAGTGTTCCTTCACGTTCTGGAAATATAAACTCTTACACTTGGCTTTACTGCAAATACAACTTATCATTTTCTAACTTTTCTGAGCAGGTAACATAAAATACTCTGATATCTTACAAACTAAAAACATAGTTCTGTTTCTTTATTTTTATTTTTGTCGGCTTGTGTGTGTTACCTTGGTAAGACTCTTGTTCCAATACATATCAACTTGTGAGAACCCACTTCCACAGAGGGGGACCAAAGCACGATCCTTGTATGTTCAAATACCATTTTTGAGTTAGGGTTATGTTTAGGACTAAGGTGTGAGTTTGGGATGGGTTATGTTTAAGGTTAGGTATGTACTGGTAATGGTTGGTTTAAGGTTAGGTATGTACTCGTAATGATTAGGTTTAGGGTTAGGCATGTACTGGTTATGGTTAGGTGTAGGGTAAGGGTCAGGGTTAGGCTATAGAAATGAATGAAAAATGAATGGAAGTCAATGCAAAGTCCCTGTAAAGATTGAGAACCACACACGTGTGTGTGTGTGGGGGGGGGGGGGGGGGGGGGGGGTGTCTGTAGCATATGAAAAATGCCTTGACACATTTTGATTAAACTTTTAGAAAGTCATCACTTAAAGCACACCTACGACTCATTCCCTTTCAGAGTCAGCCCCATTCAAAATGGCTGCCACAGCTAAGCAATCTTATCAAATATAAAAATGACTTTAACTCAACCAATTTAGTGTATTTGATATATAGCTTTAATTTGGTGTGGTTGAAGCTGAGAGTCATCCTCAACACATACTCTGAGTTATTATTGCCTTAAATTTTTGTTCAAAATGTTGGCACTGTCTGTCAGCAAAACATCTAATGAGCCACTGGACAGTAATGAATGAAATTCTCAGAAGTTAATCATTAGATGTGCACCTGAAATTAATTTACTTTAGAAGTCAATCTAATTAAAGATGGCCATCACCACTGAATAAAATTAGTCTACTCAAAACATAATGAGCTAATTTTGGTGTGCTAATACCTGAGTTATTCTTAACTCGTTCTTTGAGTACTTACCGACACATTTTAAAAGAACACACTATATAAAGGGACCAAGATGATCTAGAGGCAGGGCAGCTGACTTGGGACCAGAAAATCACAGGCCCAACTCTCTGCCATGCCAACATGTTGTGGTGTCCTTGAGCAAAACATCTAATCCCTAATTGCTCCCTGGGTGCTTACCTGCCTACTGCTCCACCTGGGTGTACCTGACGTGGAATGGGTTAAATGCAGAGAACTAATTTTCTCATTGTATGAGAACATACAACGATGACAACACATAGCACTTAAAACTTATACCGCATGAGATTGTGCATTACTTCATTTACAAGGTTTAACCAAAAAGGCTGTAATTATCCTGAGCAGCTGGTACATAAGTTTAATATCCACAACTCACTGTTTTTCAAATATTTGCAGCTGAGACATTTTGTGAAGTCTAATTCTGATTAACAACAAAGTCCATGCTCAATAATCCAGGTATACAATCCAACATTTTTCAGTCAGGTCATCTGGACAGTTTTTTTTTTTTTTTTTTTGTGCTGAAACGTTTTGCCTTCGGTCCAGAAGGCTTCATCAGTCAAGGAAACACAACAAAACAGATTCTTCCCCCAACAACTTACTCCAAAGTGGAACAAACCAGTTCTGCTTGTGATAAGATGGTCTCTTTGGTACGCCCCCTCCTCCATTGCCGGCCCTCTTTCTTGTTGACAGTCTTGTCAAACTGGTTCCTTTGTACCCCTCTAAACATTTTGTGGTTAAGATTTTGGAATACAGGTCTGATACTAAGGGGGCCCTTATCAAGATCTATACACTGCTTAGTTATACCATGAGACCAGTTTGGACTCCCTTAAACTGAAATGGAAAACAGACTTGGAGGAATCCATATCAGACTCAATCTGGCAAAAGATCATTCAGACCATTTACTCATCCTCAATCTGCCTGAGATATGCTGTAATTCAATTCAAGGTGGTGCACTGGCTGCACTGGTCCAAAGACAAGCTGTCCAAGATCAAGGCTGACCTGGACCCCGCATGTAATCATTCTAAACAAACTCCAACAACATTCTTGCATACATTCTAGACCTGTCCCAAACTGCGGACCTTTTGGCAATCTATTTTTGACACCTTCTTTGTGATATGTGGCAGAACTGCGCACCCATCACCACTCATCTCACTGTTCGGGGTGGTCCCTGTGGATACGTCCTTCAGCAAGTACGAGAAGGATGTGATTGCTTTTGGCTCTCTTCTGGCCAGGAGACTTATTTTGTGCAGCTGGAAGGACCCACAAACCCAAGCATGTCTACATTGGATAAGAGAAGTGATGTATCATATTCATTTAGAAAACAATAGATATACCCTGAAGGGTTCTGTTAAAGATTTTGAGACACTTGACAGCCTTTTGTGTTGTATGTGGAAAACGTTTTAACGCCTGTTTAGTTTGTGTGTGTGTGGCTGATCCAGTATGGGAGAAGTGGGGTGGGAGGGCGTTTTGTTTTGTGTGTTCTCTTTTGTTGTTGTTGTTGTTGTTGTTTGTATGTTCAAAAAATAAAATTAAATAAATAAAATCAATAAAAAGACGTTGATTTAAAAAACAAAACTGCTGTAATTCCATCCTTTCACATCAAATAGGGATCTTGGTGTTAAACTAGTGAAAAGTGGAGGATGATATGCATTCCTTTAAGGCATGTTAGGCCTTTAATTCTATAACAAATCCTTTTAAGATGTACAGCTTATATATTACTATGGACCAGATTACTGCAGTGTACTGACAGTACACTCCTCTGAGTCGGTGCTCGTCTGAGCTGCTGTGTTTAGTCCAAGGCAAAAATAAAAACCCATCCTCCGTAGCCAAATTGCCTATTAAAGATGAGAGCATGTTCAGTCTCCCATTGCGCCCAGCCATCAGCACCCTAATCATTGCCTGTCTAAACAGTCTAATGTCTGCCATATTGCAAGTGTTTATTAGTAAACACTGATGGAAGGATGCCCGACTCAACAGTTGTTGATTTCGTCTCTCCGTATGGAGCATCAGCTGGGAATCACAGCCACTACGCCAGAATGTTGTCTGCTGTTCAGCCGCCCATCACTAAACAGATTGTCTTATTGTTCTGTCTGAAAAGTAAACACTGTAAATCAGTGCATAAACCTTAAATGGAACACGGAACACGTCTTTTTCTCAGATTTTTCCACTTATGAGCTAGAAGAACAAAAAAAAGTGAAGCAGAAGGAAGGAGAGCAATTTGCATTGTGTTCCAATAAAATTTCCATGTCAATTGCTCTTCTGCTGAGCTAGAAGGATGCTTCAAAGATCACCTTAACTTTAAGATACTTTTGGGAAGCCCAGTCCTAGATTGATTTCCCTCCATCTCAGTCTCAGTAACCCTGCAATCGATCCTTATCAAATATGTATTACGTCCTCAAACCCTGTAAGATGGAGACTTCAAACGGCAACAGCTCAAAGGGAAAGTCAGAGGAGAGAGAGCTTTTCTTTCGTTCTTTTCAAATGAAAAACCTCTTTTAATGAGCAAAGTTGTGAACCCACCGAACAAAAAAAAAGTGAGCCGTACCATCAAGAAAAACCCACCTTACAAAAGAAGTTTTAAAACTAATATCCTACCCATTTTAAAAGCTACAAGATTTAAACTTTTTCAAAATAACACAGAATGTTTGTGTTCCAACGCTGAGGTTCAGAAATTACAAAAGGTTTCATATTCAGCTAAAGACACACATTGTTGATACAATCCATAACCTCTGATATTTGTTAAAAAGGTCTTGTACTTATACAATTCTCCCAGCTCTCCTCCACACATCACTTGTATGTTACAAACACACCAAATGCATCTTTCAGTTCACGTTCTTGTAAGTTTCTGTGGCAGCAGCAGTGTGATTAATGCACACAACTATTGATTTTTTTGGGTTGTTTGCAGTTTTTTCTCCTATAACAGTGCAAATCCAAAGCACCTCTCACTTTGCATTCTCTGAATTTATCAAATCACTCTCGCATGCACAACAAATGCTGTATTATATGAAATTAAATGCACCAAAAAACAAAAACAAGTGCTGAACATCCCATTTCTTTTAGCTTTCAGGCAGCTGGATGAGAGTGGACAGGGAAAAGGAGGTGCAGTGAAAGACAAGGGTCAGCATTTCACTAACTGCTGATCTGTGTGGGAGGAGAAGGATGAGGAGGGGCCATGGGCAAAAAAAAATTAAAAAAAATCATAGGCTGGATTGTTTTCATAAGGTTTCACTGCAGGATGAGTGGAGCATTGTGTGAAAAACACATATATGTCCTCTCGAAAGGTCTCTCGGAAACATGTAAATAAACTTGTTCACAACCAGATCTGCCTCCCAACAGTTACGTGGTAACATGCAGGGATCAAGCACTCCTGCTTGAGCCATGACCCACTTTCTCGCTTCCAAACAACAGAATCAACAAATCGGAGAAATTGAGAGCATGTGGTGTAAAAATCTACAAGGAAAATAGGAAGGGAAGAAGAAGAAAATGGAGGACAAATTTGCTTCAATGTGTTGTTTACTAAATAATACCGCTTATCAACACCCTTGTATTTCAAACCTTCACTCTTTTTGGTTTTCTTAACTCTCTTCTCGCTTCCTTTCGTCCAATCTTCTCAATCCTGTCTTGCTCTCTACATTTCAGCGCATGTATTTTTCACCACCTCCAGCTCATTCTTACCACCATGTCCTCCTTTCAAGGTTGACCTGACTTTGAGCGTGTTGAATTTACAGCCTCTCCTGTAAATTCTCCTGCCTCTCAGTGCCCTCACTGTCAATCTCGGTAAAAAAATAGGAGGCAGTGGCACACCACTGGCATTATAAATCCCTGCCAGGGAAGTAACGCTGTACGACAAACACCCACAGTTGCTCCTGGGAAGACAATCCTTCAACACTCCCATAACTAGGCTGGTGAGGAATGGGACTCTAATATAAAACAAACCAGTTTAATAAACTTAACTAGAAAGTTCCTGGAGAAACGTTGATGGGGACTGCAATGGGGCGGCCATTTAAATTTTTTGATTTGACAGTATGGTGGGTTCATACACCAAAATTCAGCTGAAAATAGCAAAATATCAATGAGTTATAGTCATTTTTCCTTTTAAGCAATGGTGGCCATCTTGAATTTTTTATTTGGATTCAGTATGTGATGGGAAATGTTCGCAGCTATAATCTCACCAAATTCCAGCTCTATTTGTGTAAAAATAGCTGAATTAAAGCCATTTAAATGTTGCTTAGGTGGCCATCTTGGATTTTTTTTTTTATCATTATTTAGTGGGCATTGCTGTCATCTCCCAACACAACAAATTTAAGCTTAAGCCTTAAGATCTCTAAAAAATTTACAATATGTTTCCTTTGTATCTCAGGTGGCCATCTTGGATATTTTATTTGCAACCAGAGTCTATGAAAAATGACTAATGAAAATAGCGTCTTTGTTTGCAAATTACATCAACATGGTAAATCAAAACACCAATAGAAGTAATAGCGCACATCAGGTGCTGAGCCATTTGTTTTGATATAACATTTGTGGGGGTACACATTGCGTTTTGGGCCACATTAAAGTTGACGCAAGAATAAGATATAAAGTTAAGAAACCCTGGTCAGGTGGATAATAATAGGTGCTGCCTTACTAAGCAGTCCCCAGTAATTAATTTAATAAGCATTCACACACAGAGGTGTGAGCAACATTTCAAAGTGAACCTAAGCAGTTTACCACTTGGGTTGGAGACATGAATTCAACTGAAAAATGTAACTCGATTTTTTTTTTTCCTCAAAGCATTGAAGCAAATTATTTGCATGAAGCACATAAAATGCTTTTGCTACACAGTCAGAAATTGATAGCTGCATTTTGCTAAGCAGGTTATGTAAGGAGTTGGGAAAACTGAAAAAGACGAGCCGTGAAGGCCAGCGGTGTAGTATGGAGGGGACTGAGAAGAATGTAAAATAACAGAGGAAAGCACAATCTACACTAGTATAGATACTTTGACAGATTTTTTTTATCTTCTCTGTTTAAATTTTTTTTCTTCACCCCCCCCCCCACCACCACCACCACCACCACCACTCCACCTCCAGTTTTAAAGTTGCATTACAGATGCCACTAGGTGGTAATGATGTTACCACCATCACTATCAAACATTAAAAATACATAGAAAGAACATCCTTAAACTGTACTGAAAAAATTCCCAATACTTTCTTTTCAATACAGTTTTCATGTCCTCTCAGTTATCAACCATTTCAGCACACAATTATTATCTGACCGCATCAGGTCCAGAAACAAGTGAAGTGAGACAGAAGAAAAAAAAAAAAAGGTATGAACTTGTTTTTCAAAGTGTATGAACACTAATTATTGTTGCATTATTTTTAATTAACATACTGGACGACTTAAGGTGAATGTTTTAGAAATGGTAGGTTTGACCCAAATGCCACTGAAACCATGAAAGTTATCAAATTAAATAAACAAATACACCATGAAATAAATGAATGTGAATGTCCAATGAAATAAATCAATGTACATGAAACAAATGTTCCATTAAATTTCACATTAAATATCATTTAATTATTTAATAATTAAATAATTAAATGTATGGAATATATCAGTAAATCACTAAATATACCATTAAATTATGAAATGCACAATTAATCCATTAAATGTCCCAATAAATAAATAAATATACATTTTAAATAATTACATTAAATATTTAAATGTCATTTTCAAAAAAGTTTTTATTTAAAGATACATTTAATTATTGCACTCTGTATTTGTTCCATTGTTCCTGTGCACCAGTGTCATGGCAGTCATGGCATTATTTTAACAGTCAACCAAGTGAGTGAATGTAAAATAAGTAATACATAACTGCTATTAAAAGTAAAAGTACGAGAGTTTTACTCACAGTTATGGTGAGTAGCTGCCATCTTGAATTCTGAACTTAGGATAGTCGCATCTCTCCCATTTTCCGATTGGGCATTCTCACTTAAGGGGGTGTTCCAGTTTAAATTTACGAGTCGTAAGTGGGAAATTCCCACTTCTCCGTACAACTGGAATGCACCATTAGACCCACAATGAACATGATGCACCACACAAATACCAGGACCTGGGCATCCATGGTGGTCCTGGAGAACTTATGGAGTTTTTCCAAGTTTACAATCAGTCTGGGGTCAACGTCTTGGTTGGAAAATGCATAAACACTCCAGTCCCTTCAATAAATTGCTCTACCACAAACTCTTGGTGAGCATCTCCACCTTCTATATCTCTAGCTTAGTCTAAAATATTTCTAAATGGTTCACCAGAGCGCTCATTGAGGTCCTGCACGCAGGGAGCTGCCATGTTTGAACAGGCATCAGACCAAGAAATGGATTTCACAAGATCAGCATTAGTTTGACCGCTGAGTTTGATGAGTGAGGTTGACAGCAAATATAATTTCATGACACTGCTGCATGGGAGCAGTGAAATAAATAAATACAGAGTGAAATAATTCAATTTATTTTTTTAATTCTAGAAAATAATATTTAAACGTTTAATTTCATTATTTTAAATGTACATTAATTTATTTAATGGGACATTTCATAATTTAATTTTACATTAAATTACCTTGATTTTATTTAATAGGAAATGTAATGGTACCTTTATTTATTTAATGATACAATTATTTATTTCATTGAACATTCAAATTTATTTATTTAATTCAATTTTGTCACTTTTAACCCTCCATATGTTAACACTAATTTATACATATGTACAAATTGTACTTTTATTCCACTTTACATGTTTTTGTTTGAGGCAGCACGGTGGCGCAACTGGTAGAGCTGCTGCCTCTCAGTGAGCAGGTCCCTGGTTCAAACCCCGTCCAGGGGCCTTTCTGGGTGGAGTTTGCATGTTCTCTCCGTGCATGCGTGGGTTTTCTCCGGGTACTCCGGTTTCCTCCCACAGTCCAAAAACATGCATGTTAGGCTGATTGGTAACTCTAAATTGTCCCTAGGTGTGAGTGAGAGAGTGAATAGTTGTTTGTCTCGTTTGTCTCTATGTGGCCCTGTGATGGACTTGCGACCCGTCCAGGGTGTACCCCGCCCCTCACACAGTGATTGCTGAACATGGGCACCAGCGACCCCCGTGACCCAAAATGGAATAAGCGGGTAAAGAAAATGGATGGATGGATGGATGGATGGATGTTTTTGTTTGCGTCTTGCTTTTATTTTCAGTTCATGTTTTTTTATTCTCACAGAGTTTTATGGTTACTTTTAATATTTGTTTAGATTGGATTTTTGTATCTCAAGTTTTAAAAGATTAAGTTTTGTTCAAAATCTTGCCAGGGATGAGAGTCCCAATTGTCCAAGGTTGGAAGTCGTTAGTGGAACCGTTGACTTCTGCTAAATTAGGTTTTGCTCACTTTAAGTTCGCTAACAAAATTTATGTTTGTTCCACTCTGTTGTGGGCGTGTCTCAAAAAGTCTGTTAGGCATGCTATTGGCTGTTTACGTGTACACGTGACAAAACGCGATTGATGCTGCAGCAGCTAGCTGAACAGCATCGTGTAACCCAATAGAATCAAACTAATGTCAACAAGTTTGGGTCAGTCCCACCAGTCTTCAACTGTAAGGAGACAACGACGTGTGACGCAGACTGAGTGACAGTCGCATTAGCAGTTAGTAGTTAGCATTATTGAAGCTAATTTCCTTTCACCTATTTAGCAGTTTAGAATTAGCAAAGCCATTTTTTTAGTTTAGCGGATTATGGATTAGCAACACTCACTTTTTGGTTAGATGTGCCCGTCACTGATTTACAGGAACTGTCACACAATCTAATTTTCTGTATTAGTTCATAGATTTAAATATAATTTGTAGGAGTTACCAAGCCAACCAAATTTTGCAGAGGACAATTTAAATAGCATAAAATGTAAGATCATTGTAAGAAGGTACAAGCATTAGTACAGAGTTACTGTATCAGTGGTGTAGTCTACATTCTTCTGGTGGGTATACAGCAGTAAAATCAGTTTTACATTGGACATTGGTCACTGCTGAAGACACGGAGCGCGAATGTCCAACGTCCAATGTAAAACTAACTTTACCACGGTCAGTCCGTATACTGTGCTTAGAAACAAAGTACACTGATTACTACAAAGTACAATGTAAGTGTCAATTTATTTTGAGTTTTAAGCATATTGAACATTTACAAATTTCTCTGATGCCTATATTTGAATAAATGAATAACAAACGTTGTACAACGGTTGGCTTTGTAATAAAAACGTTGTAGAATTTATAAAACAGTATCAAAGCAAAACATGTTCAAGTATTAAGTAGTAAGTACAGAAGTATTAGTTACACAATAATTCGCTGGATAAGCTAATTTAATAAACAAGCGATGCATACTGATAGATTGTTACGGAAGCATTTAACTGCCATTTAACGTATCAATGACACATGCCTAATGATGTGTCATGTATAATTGGGCACTTTTAAGTGGGTACACTGAAATTCTGAAGCTTTTCTAGTAGGTATAATCCGTACAGCTGCGCATCATGTAGACTACATCACTGAGAGTTATGGCAGAGGGCCAAGATGGGGTAGAGGCAGGGCAGCCGACTCGGGACCCGAAAGTCTCAGGCTGGATCCCCAGCCATTCCCACATGTCATGGTGTCTCTGAGCAAGACACCCAATCCCCAATTGCTCCCCGGGCACCCATATGGCTGCCCATTGCCCCACCTGGGTGCAATCAGATACGATGGGCCAACAGCAGAGAACCAATTTCTCCATTATATGAGAACATACAATGATGACAGCACAAAGCACTTTACTTTACTTTATCATTACATTGATTATAACTTTTTAATACCAATAAAGTTTGAGTCAAAAATACCAGTACAAACAATGTAGAAGAAAATGACCCATGAATGGCAAACTACTCAAGTGGCAAAGACATTACTGCAAATAGAGACTAATTTTATGCACAGACACCACAACATACCCAAGAGAAACAAGGTTTCTGCACCAAGTCTCTCCAGATCCAATAAAAAGCTCTTGTCTGCAACCAAGGCCATGGAGCTTATTACGCCGCTCCACGTCATGAATGACGAGAGACAAAGGGCCAGTAGATGGGAAATTCAAAAAAGAAACTACCTCAGCTCTATTCCTTTTCAAAAACATGCCCACTTGACATGCAAACACACAAGAGCACACAAACAAAAGCCACTACATAGACACAAATGTGTGTGCACAGATTCACAGATGTGCACATGCATTTAAATGAAGATCCAACTTATAACAAAACTAGCAGGGACACAGTAGGAAATGGCTCAACTCCTCTCACTGATGTTCTTACTTGGATTTATTTATTTATTCATTTGCTTATTTATTCGCTTATTCATTTGTATGTTTATTTTTGTGGCTCCTTTCATCTCTCTATTAATTCTTTCGATTGTTTATTAAAAGCAGCGAGGAGGCGATCGGAGCCGGGCATTTGAAAGCTCGTGCTGAGAGATGCTTTTTAAAATTCATGACAGGTTAATGCTATGTTAGTGGCAACATTAGGACCCGGTGAGCCTGCATTGTGCTCATTTACATTGAAACAGGCCGCTTCAAATGACTACTAAGCAGTCCTTGTTCTGAAAGGTAATTCATATTGTAATTAACTTTTCAATCACAGTTGATTAATTAAGACAGGCCCTAGTCTGTAATTATGCATCTATTTTTGCTTCTAATGCAAATAACTGGATAATCAGAGATTTCAGCAGCTTTGATATTTCATTGGTTTGGGTTACTGAGTTCCCACTCCTTAAAAAACACGTTTATATATCAAATTGTAACAGTAATGGCCATATGTTAAGTTGTTTTGATCATAAAGTGACCTAGATTGCTATATTTCTTTTTTTTTTTTTTTACTCTTTGTGGCTGTTTGGGTCTCTGTCTTAAGACTTGTTTTGCTTTGATTCTGAAGAACAATAGGGGTAGAGAAGTGCACTTGATGTCACATTTCCAACAAAAACCTGAGATTAATAATTCAGTACATCAGCAGAATAGCTTTATTTTGTGTCCACTGAGACTGAATCTTCTTTTATGAAAAGGGGGAAGAAGAAAAAAGAGGCAGCAACAAAAGTCAGGGAACTAGGATGGGTCAAAATGCATCCAGATGCTATTGTCAAGCTTTGTTTGGTATCCTTATGGTGGCTCTCTTCTCGTTGCTCATGCACAAACATGAGCGCGTGCACACACCCACAGTCACTGAGTAAACATACCCTCTCCATAACAGTGTGAGGCGAATCCGCTCATGCATCAGAATCTACCATCAAATATTTATCACCGAGCAGCAGTGATTTTGACCGTGTGCTCATGCTTTTGACAGCACTCGCTTGCTGCAATGCTTATTGGAGTAAACACAGACAATCCAATATTGTTGTTCTTTTATTGCTTGCAAAATAACTCAAAGGCATAGAAAATACAGTAGGAACAGATAAAATGTCAATGAACATGAAAGGAAAATCAAAAAGGTTTGGTTTAATTGTAGAAAAGAAACACTGTTCACAACCGTATATGAAAGAATGTTCTGTATTTTAAGGGCATAACAAAACACACAAACAGTTCTCTGTACGTACCTCTGGAAAAACAGGCCATGCCTTCATTACTATAGACTACTGTAACACGATGTATGTTGGGGTCAGTCAGGTCTCCATTTCACGTCTCCAGCTTGTCCAAAATGCTGCTGCTCGACTCCTAACTGGAACTCGTAGGTTTGAGCATATTTTACCAGTTTTGTCCTCCCTTCACTGGCTCCCTGTGTCAGAACTGATTTTAAAATAGTCCTGCTGAACTTTACGTGCCTAAATGGTACTTTATGAAACATGAGCCATTGAATTAATCTTTGTGTTGTTTTGTCCTTTGCTTTCCTCTCTTGGCTGTCTGCTACTCCTGTTCGGCTGTTCCTCAGGTGTCGTGGCTGTTGAGTTGGAGGGATGGACAGCTGACTAGAGGATGCATGGCCTCCCTTAAGGAGCCAGGATTGGTACCCATTTTGCATCTTGGGAACATTTTTGGAAATTGGTTTTATGTTGTGCCAAAATTATGGGTTGAGGATGGGACCCTCGTTTTAAGGAGGGGGGTGTCATGGCCCCTCCTCTGACTGCAGGGATGGTTCCTTCTGCGGGCAGAGGTGGGCCTTGAGTAATTGGAGCCACCTGGGCTCAGTAATTTAAAAGAGAGCTCTACTAACTTTCTCTCTCTCTCGCTCCTCCAGGTAACCTCTTTTTGTCCTTTGTTCCAGTTTGGTTTTGGTTGGACATAGGGATCCACGATATTATCGGCATGATATCCGTATCGGCCAATATTAGCGATAAAGTTAAATATCGGACATTGACCATTCCATCAAAATAACTCACCGATATAAAAGTCTTCTGTTTTAAGTTCATTTTTAATTTAAGGAAATGTTAAGTATATTTATTAATGCACTACTAATGCGCTTTTCACTTGTTGCTTGTGAACACGTTGAGTTAAGGTTTGTGCAAATTTACAAATTTGCACTGCTCCAGTGTTGTCATTGTGTTAGAGTAAATGTCATGAATAAATTTGTCATTAAACATAATCCAAGTTGAAGTGTTGCATCATTTTCAGTTCCCTTTTTAGCATCTGCATTTGGTAGCAGGTCAAATTGACAAAGACCACGCAGAATAAAGTAGTATTTTAATTCCACAGCAGAGAAAGATATGCAGTCTCTGTAAGTAGGTCTAGGAAAAAAATATAGGTATTGGTATTGGTTATCGGCCAAATAAGTTTTAACATATCGGCATATCGGATATTGGCCAAAAATCCAATATCATGCCTCCCCAGTTGGACATGTTCATTCAGATGCACATCCACTCACTCTTACACTGAACGCGCTAAACATACTTGCACATTTATATTTATTATCTTTGGTTGGGTTTTGTTTGTGCAATAAAACTATTTTAATTGGCCCAGACCTTTGTCTCCCCTCATTCTTGATATGAGCCAAGCCTGTGACACCTTGCACCCTCATACCTCTCTGAGCTACTGGAACCATATGTTCCTTCTCGGGCCCTGAGATCATCAGATCAGCTGCTTTTGGCTGTTCCAAAAACAAGATTGAAGCTCAGAGGTGATTGGGCTTTTTCAGTCATAGGCCGTAAACTTTGGAACAATCTTTATTCATGTTATCTTTTGGTGGTGGGGGGTGGAGGGAGTGGTTCCACTTATTAGACACATGATGACCATACCAAAAGAAGATGCAGAAACCCCCCACCACCACCACCACCACCTCCACCACCACCACCACCACAGTGCAGTAGTCCAAAGGATTTCTGAACTCGTAATTTCACTAGAAACAAAGGTCATATTGTTCTGTTTTATTTATCCCATTTGAAATGTAAACAGTGTCCCAAAGGATATATGGACATGACTCTTATTAAATATCTGGTATGTTTAAAGCAATAATCATTATTGTATTTACCTTAGATTTAAAAAATATCCTGGACTTTTTCTACATTACAAATTTAAAATAAGCAGGTCTTCAAGCTCCCAGTTTTAAGACTAAAGTTGGGAATCAATGGGAAGTGAATGCAAAACAGCAGATTTTATTCAGTTAATCAATATTATTATTATAATATTCTGGTGAAACTCATGCAAACTAAACTACTGTAAATTTATGTTTTACGCTGATCCAGATGCTCTCAAAAGTATTAATGCCTATTAACATGTTGTGTTTTTATCCTGAAAGTGAAATAAACTCCACAATATTAAAACCAACTTTGATAGATAAAGTCACTGGCAGATTTAGACAAAAAAAAAGGCTATTGGGGGTCTTTCCGTCAGTGCTTGAATAGTTTTTTTTTCCTTCAAACTCAAAATATATTTTTTATTTTCTTTATTACAACATTATTTTTATAACAATTTTTCTAAATTATTCTCAACATTTTGATTCTTTCCTCAACATTATGACTTTATTCTCAAATTTCTTCCTTATTTTTATCTCATAGTGACACTGAAGCATCTTCTCCTGCTTGTTCTGCGTTGAGTAAATGAGCAAAAACGCAATTTTAAAAAAGCAAAAACATCTGCACCCTGTTCTGGATGAGAGTGGTGACTGCTTGTGACTAACATATTTCTTGTCTGATTGCTTGGATGGGACACACTTTTGTACAAATACACCATTAGACCCTACTGTATAGTAAATTAATATCAGCTACTTACTTACTGCCTTGATGCTCATGATTGCTAGCTGTTTGTTCTGGCCACAGCTGAGATAAACATGTAAACCATGTCTCCATACTGTAATTCATTTCATTTGCAGAACATAATCACATCTGCATGCTGCATATTTGCTCAATCTCCGTGTCATCAAGTGATGTCGTCAACCTGCTGCTAGCAGCAAGCAACTCCAGTAACCTGGAGTAAATAAGTCGGTGGCATGGATCAGGAGAGACATCTTCATGCTTGAGCAGACGCATTTAAAATGCGACCAAATCACTGTCCCAGATTCTGCCCCCAGTCAAATGACATCCAGGGCTCACTTACACGTCCCCGAATGTCCACCGTATGAAGCAGAATCAGCCAGCAGGAGGTACACGAAGCAATCAAACAGATAAGCATCCCGTTTCACTCGAGCATAAATTCAACCCACTGAATGTTCGGCTGTCTTGTGTTATCACGCTGAGCTGCTGGATTCAAACAAGGAAGGTAACGCTATGTAAACTGCGCCACTTTACCCCTTGCTGGACTCAAAATGGAGCTGGCTGAGGAGGAGCGCGTACAGGAGAGAGAAACCCAGTGATTCAATCTGACAGGTATCAACATCCTCCGGCTAGTGAGGAGACAGAGCTGCACTGGCCTCAGAGCCACAGTAACGCCATACAACAGTAAACAGGTAGGAGGACGACTCAGACTGTACATACAGCCCGAACAGTCGAGAGAACAAGAAAAAATCATGGATATAGTCTGAGGAGAAAGCCCAAAAAGAGGAATATCACACATGTGAGCTGCAATTGAAATAGCTTGTACAAATATAAGACCGGTGCTATTGTCATTTTAATCTGGACTTTAACCTCCATACTTTACTCAGAAGCATTTTTATCTGGCAGTGACAGCAGATGATTGGAGTGCTAAATGTCCCATACTTTGGAAATATAACGGAGTACCTGAGTTCAGTGAAACGGTGTCCTTCTCCCATGACACAACGGTGACGTAGGCCTCCACAGAAGCTGGAATAATGCACTTGAAGACGGCAACACTGCCTCTCATAGCCTTCTGGTCTGCCACTCTGACTGTGTAGGGTTCTCGTGAAACTATTCAACAAAAGACAGAATAATCTCAGTGTCACTCCTAGATGATGCATTGGAGCGTTGTTGAACAGCCACTGTAATGAGGATTCCATGCAGTTCCTTAATGTCTTTAGAAACACAACTGTTGAAAATGGGACATGTTTTAGATACTACTAAACTGAGTTTGGATGTAATAAATGAAACTATATTCAAGGTGAACTTTGTTAATTCAAACAATTAATATTAATCAACAAACATCATCCCAGTCCAAATTAAATTTATCTTCAACATAGTTCCTATCTTTAGACTACACCCGTATTTGATGTACAGTACAGTGATTTCTCATCATTTGCACATTTTTTGTTTTGAACTTTAATGGATGCGTGTCAGTTGTTTACTAATCCATCCATCCATTATCTTTACCCGCTTATTCCTTTTTGGGTCGCGAGGGTCACTGGTGCCCATATCCAGCAATCACTGTGTGAGGGGCGGGGACACCCTGGACAGGTCTTCAGTCCATCACAGGGACACATAGAGACAAATGAGACAAACAACCATTCACTCTCTCACACCTAGGGACAATTTAGAGTTGCCAATCATCCTAACATGCATGTTTTTGGGCTGTGGGAGGAAACCGGAATACCGGAGAAAACCCACGCATGCACGAAGAGAACATGCAAACTCTACAGACTGTGCCACTGTGCTGTCTTAAGACTTATTTATTTAGGTATTGAAAGTGAAAGTGTTGTATGTTGTCATCATTGTATGTTTCTATACAGTGACAACGTTTGGGCTCTTTATTTAACCCAGCAGGCAGCTATTTAAGCTGCCCGGGGAGCAGTTAGAAATTAAGAGTCTTGCTCAAGGGCACCATGGCATGTGGGCATGGCGGGGAGTTGAACCTCTGACTTTCTGGTCCCACGTTGGCTACCCTACCACTGCACCACAGCCGCCCCATGACTCCTTCAGTCAAGGATTGTTAGGGTCCCATGTCTTGCTTTGTTTCTCACTCTTTATTTTGTTTATTTGTTTGTTTTTCCTATTACCACCACTTTTACTAATCCTCCTCTTGCACTATGTGTTTCAACCCACCGGCTTTGATGTGGACATCCTGACTCCTAATCTTGCCAGAAGGGTTCTCGGCAGTGCAGTAGTATGTGTTGTCATGGATCAGCTTGCTAAAGCTGGATGGCAGGAAGTTGAAGATTTGGAGCGTTCCATTTGGGTGGACGTGACGGATGCCCGGGACATCGTAGATCTCCTCGCCGGTGGCCAGATACCAGCGTAGAGAGGCAGGCGGCACCCCCCCAGCAGGACAGGGAACAGAAGTCCCTGTGGTGCTGGCAAATACTACCTCTTGCAGAGATGCATTGACAAAGTACAGGCTGGAATGCAGATCTTCACTGAAAACTGGAAAAGAGAAAACAAAATATTTTTGTAATTAACACCATGTTTTTTCACCTTTTTGATTCATTGTGTTTTTCTTTTTGTATATATTTTCATTTTATTGTATTTTCAACAGCACATGACAATACAGAGTCCGAGTCAAAGTCATACATAACCAAAAAAACAAAATAAGCTAAATAGGATGGGTTTTTTTGGTTGGTTTTTTTTTAGATTTTGTTTTTACCATGTAAAGTAAATTAGTTTGGATTTTTTAAAAACGCGTTCATTCTATGGATCGTCATCACTCTTGAATTCATCATTGTATTTCTATTCCTGTGATCTGGGGGACATTAAATTAACATAAACTACTATGAATTATGGATTTATGCCTTTATCGTATTCAAGTTTCAATTTAAGCCAGCATTACCATAAAGTGAATGTCATTAAATGCATGTTGTGTGGTAGCATTCTCTAGAGGATAGAATGTTAATAAAGTGAACGCTGGGCCAATTAACTGAATAGAAATCTACAGCTGATTGGTTTCAGAGTGAAAATGCCAGGCCAGCAGGTATGAAAGACAGAGTTTGTGTTTCTGGTAAGAAGCGGAGTATCAGTGTGCATCACGCTTGCCATCTCAGTCTGGTGACGAGGCTCTGCACTAAACGGCTCACAGGGGCACCGGCAGCTGGCTTGGCTCCCTGGGGAGAAAGCATTTTAGCACTTCATAAATTCCTAACAAGGTTTCAAATTGCAGACGTTTTCATCCTTTTCTCTGCTCGAGCAGCTCTAAACTAGCAATAAGACACTCCAGTGACCTGCTCATGTACACACGCGTGTCCACAAAACACTCATTTGTTGTTACAGAACAGGAAGGTTCGTTCAAAATTAACATGTTGTTCATTAAATAGGCTGAATATGTTTATGTGTTTTTTGTCTCCCTTAATACCAGTGATTGACAGAGTGGAGCTCTGGACATCTTCTCAAGCTAATACAGCTGTATACACAGTGTTAACAAAAACTGGCATCCATATTTATAAATCAGATAGTGTGGATTAACCTATTGATTGTCGAAGTTATGGGTGGGATCACATTATGCATTTTGAGACATAGTTGAGTTAGACAATTATTTTTTCTTCTTTCAGCTCTTCCCTTCTTCAGGGGTCACCACAGCAAGCTATTTTGCAAGAAGACTTGGCGATTATTTTTACGCCGGATGTCCTTCCTGATGCAACCACAGACCACTGAGCTACCACAGCCCTCTGTGTGGAGCAGAGAGCTGCTGTCAAGGGTGCCCAGAGGAGCAGATAGTAGGGGGTTAAAGGTTGCACAAGGGCCCAGAATGGGGCCAAGGAAAGTGGAGGCAAGTATGGGTGTTTCACCTTTCCCACTCACATTTTGATGTTGTCGGTACGGAGAGTCCAACCGGCGACTTTCCGAATACAGGCCCACCTTCTCTAAACTCTGCACCACAACTTCCCTGTGAGTTAGAGATGCTCTAGAAAAATCCAAATTAAATTTAAAGTTTATGCTGTAACTTCTTTACATTTGTAGTGAACTAGGCCTAATAGTTGTAAAGGATAATTTATTTTAACACACTCTTGTTTATTTATTGTAATGTTCAACAAAAATGATTGTTGTCACAATCATTAGCATTATTTGTGACTGAAAAGTTTGACGATCTCTATTATTTGTAGCGATTGATCCATTTTCCTTACTCGCTTTTTTGTTCTGGGCCTGAAGGGCACCGGTGTCTATCTCCAGCAGTCACTGTGTGAGAGGCGGGGGACACCCTGGACAGGTTGCAAGTCCTTATCAAGGCCACATAGAGACAAACAAAACAGACAACATTTTGCACTCTAGTGCAAATGTTTGCACTAGACACTTAGGAACAATTAAATGTTACCAACAGTGGCAGCTGGCAAAAAGAGGGCGCTAGAGTGCCGCCCCATCACTCACGCCACTCACCTTATTACCTTGAAGACATTTAAAAAATGAAATAATAAAATAAA
>NC_056503.1:24529790-24540063 GCF_014905685.2 Nematolebias whitei | reverse complement strand
TATATATATATATATATATATAGTGTGTGATTCCTTGTATGTTCCTTTGTACTGAAACTCTGGCACAACAATTTCCTACGGGATCGATAAAGTTCTATCTGATCTTATTTTAGCCATTTAGTTCTTATCTTTATATATTTTATCCTGTGTCCTTTGCTTGTTTGTTTTTGCTATACAGCATCTAGGCTGGCCTTGCTGCTGTTTTTAAGTGCTTTATAAATAAAATGGTATGGTAGCTAAAGATCCCCATGTATATATTAATGTAATGTAAAATTAATGTAAATTTTTATAAAGTAATGTTTGCATGATCCACAAAACAAATTCAGAAGAGGGTTGAGAGAGAGGTTGGGTTGTTTAAGTTGTCAGAAATCTACTTTTTTTCTTGGCCCCGCCTTGATTAACTGTTAACTCGTCATTTTTGGTGAGAATGAAACTCAGTTTCTATAAACTGATGTTAAAAAAACATCAACAACACATAATATTTGTTCACAACTTTTTCACAGAACGCCATTATAAATATCTGAACAATCCCTTTAATTGATTTATCTAAATAATACCATGTTTACATTAAAAAAAAGTTATTACTAACTGAAAAGACGTTAAGTTTATGTTATTTGTACAATTGTACTGTACCTTGAATTGCTCAAATAGGATTATGTTGACATGAGATAGTTATTTCACTGGATCAGGTCTAAAGTACTTGTTGTAGGCAAACAGTTTACTAAAATAATCAATAATGTTTTATTGCTTTCAAAGAACAATGTAAATCTTTGTGGCTAATGGATACTTATACTGTCACAAAAGACCTGAGACAGCAAAAATCAAAAATAGGTGTTCACAGAAAAAAAAACTTGATGCAAGAAATGACGTAAGTCAACTAGAATGAATGCTGCAGCAGTTTCAACATTCATCTACAGTATTTTGCATATAAAAAGAACCCGAGAGAAACTCAATTTAGACTCGCTGAGTGATAACAAGATTGATTTAATTTAAAAAAAGAAGAAATTGACTCTGGTGGAAGGAAGCATTTCAGTTCACTACTCAATTTCCTAATTGACTAAGCCCAGGAGCCAGACCACAAACGGTCCAGTGACGGAGGTACAACACTTCCTTTGACCTCACAAAAGCACCGTGTCATGCCCCAACAAATGACCTGCAGCTCCAACCACTTACTACATTGCTTGAGAGAAAATCAGTAATTGGCATAATTTTTCATGAGCTCAACTGTAAAGATGGAATAAATGACATTGTTCAATAATGCATTACATGCATCTATAATTGACTTGGACTTTTTGTCCACTAGGATATTCTCAAGGAACAGAAGAGATTTAAAACAATCCTTATCATCTACAGTAAATGTTGGCCAACAGAAGTGCTGAAATGTATGTTTTAAATGTCCTGTTTGACATGTTTTTATTATTTTATTTTTATAATTCTTCATGCATGTGCAGTTCACTGTAATGAGTTCATCTCTACACCGATTTATTTTTCAGATTGCTGAAAAATTCCAGTGTTCGTCCACATTGTCAATAACGTGCAATTTAAAAAAATAATAGATAAAAAAAACATGACAAAACTTGGAAAGTTGCTTTAAATAATTTTGATGGAACTGAGCATGCCATGGACATGCCATGTCAACAAGGAAGAGGAGGGGCGTTCCAAAGAGATCATCTTATCACAAGCAGAACTGGTTTGTTCCACTTTGGAGTAAGCTGTTGGTGGACGAATCAGTTTTGTTGTGTGTTTCCTTGACTGATTAAGCCTTCTGGATCAAAGGCGAAAAGTTTCAGCACCAAAAAAAAAGAAACTGTCCAGATGACCTGACTGAAAAATGTTGGATTTTATACCTGGATTATCGAGCATGGACTTTGTTGTGCACGCCATGGCGTGTTGGGTATACTGATGACCTACAACATTTCCCACTAACATTTATTAGTTGTAAGACCTGAAAAGTACCACAGCAAAACATAAATGTACATCAAGTGATAAAAACATACGAATGCAAATAAAACACGAATTACAAAATTAAGATTATAAAGCAAAACCCGTAACAAAATAGTGTAAGGCTGCTGATTTAGATAAAAGTGAAATAACGCTTTTGTTATTTTTTATAATTATTATCATTATAATTCAAGGTTCAAGGTTCTTTATTATCATTCACATCACATGTGGTACATGAGGTGGAATTAAATTGTGTACACAGGGTCCCAGTTAAACCCAAATATACAGGTAGCAAAAAAGAATATAAAGTAGAAAAAGTAACAGTATACAAGGATCTAAGATATAAGCTAAACACTAATAATGTAAATAATATGGTATATTTATTATTATTATTATTATTATTATTATTATTATTATGGTGCATAATGGATGTCTTGACCCTATTCAGCTTCTGTAACTATAAATGTTAAGGCTGTTAAATTCCTTTTATTGTTGATTTTTAAAAACATAAAATCAAATATATTTTCAAAATTCTGTTTCTATTTTTAACAAGGACACCAACAGTGTTCCTTATAGACAAACAAAGATCCAAGGGTTTTTATTATCAGCTCACATTTGCATGTTTATGGTATGAAATTTGGTCTCAGGTCGCAGATCAAGAAGCCTAACAATTAACAAATACCGTAAATAAATACAAAATATAGTTTTTTTTACTGAACTTTCTTCCTTTGCTCTCATTTTACTTTGTTCAGGATAGTTTTGAGCTACAGAGTTGTTTCTTACAGGGTTCTGTTTGATGACGTGATTCATCAGCAGTACCTGTTCCTGAACAACGTAATGTGACTCGTTACACCACAACAGTCCTATAGTCAAAAAATGATCGGCTGATATGCTGCAAGAACTCGTGACATTTTATCTGAGTCACTAAATTCAGTTTATGCAAACAACGAGTGCAGCCGTGAACAAACTGAATCACAGCAGCAAGATCCCAAACTCAAACCTGAATTCAAAGCTGAATTATCATTGGGGCATTTGAGTTGGTCATCACCAACTCAAAACACATTAAAGTCACGCAGAGCTTGCACGATGCTGAACTCTTTCATGTGCCGTGGCCACGTTTAGTCCTTTCTGCTGCTTGTGTCATGAACACGAAGGAAAAGCAGGAATAGCAGACAGCAAACAAAAGGAGGCAAAGGGAGAATCAGAGAGACGTGGGACTGATTCAGCCTCACATATTTCAGATGGCTCATGTATTGCATGTGTGCAGCGAGCAGATCCATCGTCTGAGTTGTCATCGCCACCTCGGTGGGGGAACTCGACACTGCCGGGTAGCCTCGTGGTAACAATGTGACAGCAGGATCTTTGGGTAATTAAAGCCACTCTCAGCTCCGTACCCTTAGGGCAAGTCTGCCTAGAATGTGGAGATCATACCTGGCTCACTCAAACTCAGGGCTAACAGAAGCTGAGGCAATTGTGCACTAAGAGCATCGGAGTGATGTATGCAGTGCATGTCGGCAGCAGCTAAAAATACAACTGACCTGCAAATGAACCTAAATTAAAACGCAAAATATGTGTGCATGAAACTAAAAATAAAATTTGAAGGCCTCGCCTTCTTTGAAGGTATGCCAGAGTTTTAAACTCTGCAGAAAAATCAGTGGGAGTTCTGATCATGGTGAGTTGTGGCCATTTTGGTTAAACCTCGAAAATAACATTATGAACAATCCCATGCAATATCACGAGATGTCATGCTCCGAGCGTGTGTTGTAAATGTGTCTGCTACCGACACATCGACTCTGAACAAAATACAGGTGAGTTCTAGTCTGTGATATACGTTGGCTAATAGTTTGCTGAAGCGACCGTCTTGAGTTGGATGAACTCCAAAAGTTCATCAGTTGGAGATGTACATCCAGTGAATATCTTCCAACAGATTTGTTCAAATTTATCTTTTGCTTCTTAAGATATTTTGCTAACAGACAGACACATGAACACCCACATACAGACTAAAATAATCATAACCATCTTGTCTTTCAGCAGAGGGTGGTAAAAGAAAAATCCCATATTACTGTTCATTAAACTTAAACAAATACAGTTAAAATTTTGAATATAGGCAAACAATAATGTCCACTTTGTTCAGTGTGAGTAAGCACTTCCACTGATCTGATCTGCCCAGAGGCAATACACCATGCACGGGAGTTAAATGACGCTCTAACAATTTGCTCTCATGAATATTAAGCAGCGCTGTGACAGTAGAAAGAGTTGGCTGTACGCAGGCTGCTGATCCACTCTGACAGATCTGTCCTCTGATGTCTTAAAGGGCTGGTAACACTAAAACAAGGTGCCCCCCACCCTCCTTTATCAGGCCTCAGATAGAGTGACTGCCTGTCTCATCAAGGAGAAACCAGAGACCCTGGCCTGCTTCTCAGTAAAACTGAGCAATAAAGACACTAATGTCTAAATTATGCTCCTGCTGCTGCTGCTGTTGATGAGGATAAGTGCATGAGATTGGATCTGATGAGGGATTATATTGTAGCAAATTATAGCAGCTCCCTCTGCTGCTGCTGATGATGAATAAAATCCTCCACGATGGTAAATCTAATATTGCTATGTGAAATAAGTATGCTCAAAGATGGAGGGGAAACCCTTGTCTGTGACTAATAAAAACAATAATAAATTCCAGGTGCTGCAGCAGAAATTTACTACATGTTTAGAATGAGTTGGATGTCAGCATGCATGCCAACAAAACATTGCTTCTGTCAATAATAGTAGGAAAAAGTTGTTCTTTATGCTCTGTTTTTTTCAACCAATGTCATTTTCCAAATTTACCAAGAACTGAGGGGGTCTCGCTGTGATACCTTTACCTACTTAACAATGATAAAAAATCTATTTGCAGAAGGGTAATGTTGGCAGACACAGACAAATATATTCAGAAATTTATTTTACCAGACATTTACAATGTGGTCGCAATTTTGAATTTAGTGAAAAGTAGACGTTCACATGGTGGGGACAATAGTAAAAGCCATAAAGCTATTTATTTAGGCAGCATATACTGAATATTAAACTGAAATAAAGTCATGGCATAATGTGCAAATAATGCTTTTAGTGAAAATCTGATTTTTTGATGCTTTTTAAAATACAACAACAGTCCCACAAAACAGCAGTAAATAAAAGCTGCCTCTGACATTTATAAATATGAGCTTCCAGAAATGAAGCCATCTTTACAGAATCAAACAAGGAGTGAAGCAAAACTCAGCTGTGCTGACATGAAGCACTACACATTAAATGTTGACTCCGCTGTACCATTTTCAAAACATGACTAACTGTAGCTGCTGCCAGTGGCAGGTATGCATTTTAAGTTAACTTTACTATTTTAGTAAAAAAAAAAAACATTTGTTGTTCAATTAAAACACATAACTCAAATATAATATATTGTATGTTTTAAAAGACTTTCATGGCATATCCAATGTTGTATTTTGTGTTGTTTTAGTCTGGTCCGTTGTTCTGTAACACACTGCTTTGGTAGGGGTCAGCGTGGTGCTTACATAAGAGTGTAAGCACCGTAAGCATTATGTTAGCTTAAGAGGCATGTGGGGAGACATATGGCAAAATTCAGGAGTACAATTTAGCAAGAGTGTACTATCAGTGTTTTTGTTTTTTTTACCTCTTGGAGTTAATGTGGCCAATGTGGTATGAAAATCTTCTTCTTTAACATTATTTGCAGTTTATTAATTAGCTTATGGCCACTTTACTGACAGAGTTTTTGTGAATTGCTAAAGTGTTAACGAGTGTATATGAGTGTGACACATTGGCGTCAGAAGCATTTGTAATGTGAAGGAGATACACTGGTGGGGGGGTCTGGGGGTCTTACCCTAGAAAATTTTTACAAAGTAGATACCATTTCCTGCATTTTGGTGTATTTTAAGATGCTGTTCTGTTCTGATCTACTTACAGAAGTAAACACTTCATTCAACAACTATTTTAGAATAGCTTGACCAACATACTGCACCCTCCCCCATGTTGACAACTGCTGGCACTAACGTAGCGCTAAGCTAGTGGCACGCAATACAGACGCGTTAGCTATGATGCAACAGACGTAGCACTCCATTTCTCTATTGCATCCTAAACCCATAGGAGGACATAGGAGGATCTGCGGTGGAAGTGGTCTTGAGCTACAAGTACTAGGGTGTGCATCTGAATGACAACCTCAGCTGAGGCAACAACACCACCAGCCTGATCAAGAAAGCTCATCAGAGACTCTACTTCCTCAGGCAGCTGAGACCAGCTGGTCTGGGAAGCTCAGTCCTCACCTCCTTCTACAGGTGTGCAGTGGAGAGCATCCTGTGCTCCAGCATCAACATGTGGCATGGAGGCTGCACAGCTGCAGAAAGAAAAGCTTTGCAGAGAGTGGTGAAGGCTGCACAGAAGACTGTTGGAGTCAGTCTCCCCACCATCACAGACATCTACACCTCCAGATGCAGGAAGAGGGCCACCTGCATCATGAAGGACCCCACTCACCCAGCACACACACTTTTTGCCCGGCTCCCCTCAGGAAGGAGGTTGAGGAGCATTAAGTGTAGAACCATTAGACTGAGGAACAGCTTCTACCCTGATGCTGTTAGACTCATGAATCTCTAACCAGAATAATCACTGTGAAAAAAAAATCACTGTAATTCCACTTGATTGTTGATATGTGCTGCTGATCATCCATGCTTCTGATCTCATGCTGCTGATTCATTTCCTGCTGCTGTGTTCATTCATACTCATCTTCTCACACAGACTCATGTTCATGCTTCTGTCTGTATTGTTTTTGTACCACTAGTGCTTAGCGTATTTTTCGTTTAACGTTTTTCTTAGTTCATATCTTAGATCTTATTACAGTTTGTCTTTACATGGTATAATTTTGTTGGATGTAACTGGGACCCTGTGTACACAATTTCATTCCACCACATGTACTGCATGTGGTGTGTATGACAAAGAAACTTGGACTTTGACTTTAGTGTCAGACCATATCGATACTAATATGATGGGATCAGTACTTGAGATTGTTTCTCTTTTCAGTACATCGTTCCTGTTCCAGAAATGCAATGTTGTGCCAGAGTAGCTGGCAAGAGGCAAGATCAAACATAAACACTGGATGAAACAAGCATGTCAGATAATAATTTTATTGAGTCTGCACAGCAACTTTAAAAATATTACACACATGCTAACATGTGTAGCATCTATTATTACTACCTTAAACACAGCGTGTAATGTTGCATCTTGTTCTGCAAATGTGGGAATTCACACAGAACGAGGCTCAGGATAGCTAGCTATCTACCTCAATTGTCTAGGTAAAGAGAGGACCAGCTAGCAATACAAACACAAAATGGCTGGTCCAGGTGTACTTTTTCCCTTTAAGAATAAATCTGGAGAGTAAAGTTATAGAAAAGTAAAGAAAAAAACTATGCTAATCTGATTAGCTTTTATATTGTATTTTCAATGTTAAGTTAGAATATATAGTATCAATCACAGGTCAGCAGCCTGTGATTGACAGGGTTTTTGATGTTATTTAACATTGTTTAAGGGAGTGGTGGCGCAGAGGTTAGAGAAAGTGGGCCTGTGATCGGAAGATCGCCGGTTCAACTCTCGGTACCGACAACATCAAAATGTGTGTGGGATATGTGAAACATCCACACCTGCCTCCAGCCTCATTTGCCCCACTCTGGGCCCTTGAGCAAGACCCTTAACCCCCACCATCTGCTCCCCGGACACCATGGAAAGCAGCTCTCTGCTACATACAAAGGGCTGTGGGACCCCGGTGGTCCATGGTTGTGTCAGGAAGAGCATCTGGCGTAAATATTAAAAAATGCTAAATCTTCATGTGGCAATTTGCTGTGGCAACCCCTGAAGAAAAGGAGCAGCCGAAAGAAGAATAAAGAAGAATTTAGTACTGTTTTAGGCTAAATTATATACAAATCATTTTCTTGTGTAAAATGAAATTAAATTATTTAAGTTTCAAGTTTTTAAAATACGCATTAATAATTGTTTTATAATCACACACTGAAATTAAATCAAATTGTGAATTGCCAAAAGGTTCCCAACCCAACTGTACAGGGCAAACACAAGTGTCACCTGCTCCCAGATTAAACTATTTATGCAGTTTTTACATTAAAAACTATATAAAGGAACAAAACGGTCAAATTACAATGGGACTGATCAAGCAGTAACAAGACTTCAAATATGTAACAAATTCAGATTGTCAGTGTTCCCAGTTTCAGACTGTTTATCAGATGCTATAATATTATTTTGCACAAATGGCTCTGTAAAAACTTTGCTGTAAATAATGAGCAGCAGGAACTTGTATGCTTTAGCTCACCCTTACATAATGCTTCAGACTGTCTGATTAAGATTTGAGTGGACATAATCAAATAGTCTCAACATGCATCTAATGGTCAGCATACGTTGCCTTGATAATACTATTAGGCAGCAACATTCTTGCTGAGCAGATGCCTGTTGGCAGAGCCTTTACTTCAGTAAGACATGGCACATACTGGACATCCAACCTTATTATGTCAACAAACATTACGTTAAGGGCCTTCAGAGACTATACTATTTTGGGTGTCTGCTGCACACCTGCAAAATATACAAGTGTCTCCAATGAAGTTTTAGTGTTCGTGTGGCATAAAGATGTGACATGGGCAACTAAACTAACAAAGGCATTATATGGACTTAAATTTGTTTGCCGGTATAATTTTATTTATATCCACTTTCAATATAAAGGTCAATGAGTGAGACAGTTAATAGGTAGCTAAATAACTTTTTTAAGCCTACTGCCTTTTCATATCATAACTGAAGATTAAAAGCAGAATCTTTGATTATTTTTAAAAACATTATTTGTTGTGAGTTAGCACTGTCTTTACATTCCATCTGGTATTATTACACTGAAGTCATGATAAAGAAAGAAAAATACATGTCTTTTAGTTTGGTCACATTGTCTAAAAGATTAGCGTTAATTCATTTTATTTATATCCAGAAACAAAAATTGTTAGTCTGTTAGTCTTTTTCACTGTGTAATGGATCCATGGAAGAGCTCTGCTGACAGACAATGTCCAACAGAGCTGCAACATTATCAACATCTTGAATAGAAAATCTCACTACAGAAGGCATGAGTAAAAAAAAAAAAAAACTGTTAAATAAAATAAAAAAGTCAAATGAGAGTACAGTAGTCCTTTTATCACGGGGGATCTGTACCCTGAAGCTCTGAGATAAGTGAAAAAAAACGCAAAGTAGGAATAGTAGTTTTGTATGTACAGTCTTCCGAAAGATGGGCAGAGTGCACAAAGCTGCAACTATAAAAAGCGCAGCCTTCTTATTCTTATTCAGAATAATATTTTGCTTAGATGAGAAAAGGGAAGAAAACATGAGGAGAGACGGTATAAAAAAAGATCTCTCACGCCGTGTCCTAGACAGGGCACGATTTGGGCATCAAAAAAGCCTACCACAGCAAAGAAACATAAATAGACGTTATACATGTACATATAGGCCGGTGAAGACATTGAATTTTTAAGGGAAAGTCGTAGCATATTCCAGAGCCCCCACCCCCACCCCTATCTCAGCCATCGTCCAGTTAAGAGGTGACATTCATCATCAGCTCAGTTGAGGTTGTGTTACATGTCCACGGCCTTGGGGAAGGGAGGTGTGAGGAGACAGTCAAAGCATCTTTGTTGTTTTCAAAACATTCCAGGAGGAGTTGAGATAAGTCCGGCGTCAAGGCCACAGTTTGGGTCAGGCAGAACTCGTAATTGTTGTTTCTGCCTTTTTAAAGTCTCGCTGGTATGTAATCCTCTGATGTTACTCCAAAATAATCTAATTGATCCTTTACGCCAAAAGTCGAGCTCACAGTTTCTCCAAGATTATTTCCCCTTCATGTGTGCTGCTTAGAGTCCACAGTCCTGATAACAGCTGCTCCAGCTCCCTGCTGCAGCTCCACAAATTCAGTCTGAGTGCTTTCGAGATTTGACACATCCACACGAATTTATAGACAATCCAGAATTCACCAGCCAAAGAGCAAAATAACCAGTTGTCATCATGAATCCAATTTGTTTCCGTCGAGGTAAGAGGATCCTCCTTATGTCCTGACTCCGGTCAGGAGAAGTTGATCAATTTTGTTGAGAGACCATCTGATCCTTCGAATTAAGAGGTATGCAGGAAAAAAAAAGAGTTTTTTTTAAGGGTTCACAGGACAAAAGAGTGCAGCAGGGAAGCGGGTGGGGGGAGACAGGGAGACACGTCTGGTTCCACTGGAGGACAGAGAGGAAATATATATATATATATATATATATACATGTATGTGAAG
>NC_056503.1:24457671-24529690 GCF_014905685.2 Nematolebias whitei | reverse complement strand
TCAAAAGTAGCTCTTGGTTCAAAAAAGGTTGGGCACCCCTGATCTAAGGCATTAACAGAGTACTCGAGTAATCTACACATTGATTTCTAGGACATCTATCAAGTTTTTAAATGTCACGTCGAGTATTCGTAGTGACATCATTACATCGCAGTTACGTCATTGCGTCATGTGTTACGTGATCCACACCGAGCGTGAGCTAGCTATAGTAGAAGCTACAAAATGGATTCCTCCATGCGGATGGATGGGGTATACCAGGCCCAGTCTTGGCAAAAAGAAAAAAATGCATCGATAGTGTGGAAATATTTCACTAAAGATGAATCCTCCGGTTCAACTACCGTATGCAAAATCTGCAAAGCTGTGCTGTGTGAAATTCTGTGACCACCATATATTGTGACCATAGGGGGCGGTGTTGCAAGCAGTGTTGCAGGTCACAGAATATGGTGTAACACCGGGTCCAATGACCAAATCAGAACCAGCTTCCTTCTGACCTTGTTTCACAAACAAAAAGCAAAAAATATTAATCTCTAAACTTATATAAACCTTTAAACATATTAATCTGTAAACTAAACCTAATGCGCAACACCGCAGGCGGTGGTGCGGGGTGGTCATCCACCCCACTGATTTTAGTTTCGTTTTTTACGTGCCGCATGTTTCTTTCACTTTTGCAGCTTAATAATCATAACTAATAGTTTTGTCGAGTTTTAAAATTATGCAGTCGTTCAACCCCTAATACACACATATATATATATATATATATATATATATATATATTTTTTTTTTTTTTTTTTTTTTTTTTATACAGTAGTCCCTCACTACTTTGCAGTTTGTTTATCGCGGGTTCGCTATATCGCAGATCTTCAAAGTAATTTTTAATTTATTAACCTTTATTTAACAAGGCAAATCCCATTGAAATCACAGATCTCTTTTGCAAGGGAGGCCTGGACCTGAAGGCAGCCTAACATGCATGTTTTTGTACTGTGGGAGGAAACTGGAGTACCTAGAGAAAACCAACGCAAGCCCAAGAAGAACATGCAAACTCCACACAGAAAGACCCCAGGTCCAACCGAGGATTGAACCCAGGACCTTCTTGCTGTGAGGCAACAGTGCCAACCACTGAGCCATCGTGCTGCCAAAAGTAAGACTGGACATGACACAGTTGGCTGATTGATGTATGAGCCATGGGTTGTCCATTTAAAATAAATTATTTTAAATGATTTTGCACCATGTGTGAAGCCCACAAGTGGAATGGAAAGCTCCCTCCTGCAGCTGATTAGCTGTTTTCCTTCTCTGCCACGCACACACATTTCTCCTGATTCTGCTTTGTGAATGATTAACCCTTTGCTGTTCAGATGCACTGATCAACTATTGTCTTCCAACTTCAAATTCAAAGTATGTTACATCGTAAAAATCATAATCATTATCATCATCATCATAGTCATGGTGACCACACATCTTGTTGTCCCGGGAGCATGGCAAAGGTTTTTTTAGGGATGCACCAATCCACTTTTTTACTTCCGATCCAATCCCGATACCTAACTCTGAATATCGGCTGATACCGATCCATTTCCGATATCATGATCATCATTGGCTTTATATGAGGCTGTAATAATCTCCTCTCAAGTACAATTTGTACAAATATATGCATGCATGTCCAAAAAGGCAACTTGAGGTAAGTTTTATTAATGTTGGATAAGTTTTAAAGTTAGAATTAAATTCTGCTAACACAAAACATGTTTCTTTTTATTCCTAGCTTTAAAGTGGATATTAAGGTGATTAATTTAAGTGATTGTTTAGTTTCCTGATGCATGCTCAATAATCCAGGTAGAAAAATCGAAAAAAGTTCAATCTGGTCCTCTGGACATTAAAAAAAAAATGACCGAACCGAGGTGTACCGCAAACCCACCCACACAGACCAGTATTTGCAGTTTGACTCCCATCACCCTTTGGAGCACAAGTTAGGAGTCATCAGGACTCTGTATCACAGAGCAGACAGCGTCCCCACTAGCTCGGGAGCCAGGCAGAAGGAGAAATCCTACACAAGACAAGCTCTAGAGCAATGTGGATATCCTAACTGGGCCTTCCTGAAAGCAGAGAAGAAACCCAAACAGGACTCCAGTCAGCCATCAGATGAGAAGGAGGAACCCAGACCCAGACCAGTGGTCATTCCGTATGTTGAGGGGGTATCAGAGAAACTGAGACGTTTATTTTCTAAACATAACGTCCCAGTGGCTTTTAAACCCCAAAATACATTACGGCAAAAACTGGTTCATCCCAAAGATCCAGTCCCCCGGCACAAACAGAGTAATGTTGTGTATGCTGTTCAGTGTCAGGAGGGCTGTGATCAGTCTTACATCGGGGAAACTAAACAGCCACTGGCCAAAAGGATGGCCCAGCACAGAAGATCAACATCATCAGGCCAGGATTCTGCGGTCTACACTCATCTCCAGGCCAGCGGTCACTCTTTCAAGGATGAAGATGTTCACATCCTGGATAGAGAGGAACAATGGTTTGAGAGAGGAGTAAAGGAGGCCATCTTTGTGAAAAGAAATCGTCCATCAATAAACAGGGGTGGAGGCCTCCGGGTTCAACTGTCCCCCTCTTACAATGCTGTGATTGCTAGTATCACTCAGCCCTCTGTGAGTAGTAAACAGCCATCAGTGTGCTAATGATCCATTGTTAGGCTGATGGTCCTTCTTGACCATGTGATCAGCTGGTTTTGGTTGTCAGCAGCAAACTGGTTGATCCACTCTGTGAAGGTGCTATTTAAGAGACTGAGCTGAAAACAGCACCTCAGACTGAGGAAGTCTCTTGGATGAGAGACGAAACGTTTCTAGATTTTTTTGCTTTGTTTTTTTTTTTTTTTTTTTTTTTTAATGTCCAGAGGACCAGATTGAACTTTTTTGGATGATTGTTTAGTTATTTTATATTTTTTTAAATAAGGGGCAGATATAAGAATTTTTTTCTTCTTTCTGCACTCTTTTCATTCAATGTTTTCTTTTTGATGATTTTTTAAAATTTAGTTTCTTTTAAATGAATGAATAAATGAATTAAATTAAATAAAATGTTAAATGGCTTCAGACATCTGCTAAGTTCATGGCATAAACCAACAGGCGTGTTCCTGTTTTTAGTTATTTACATCACTTTATAATGTAGCTGTCTTTGTTTTTAATATATATAATTTTCAAATCATATGTTTTTTATGATTGTCTACTGTTGTACTGATAAATATCTTCTGGAGGGTAAACTATATCTTGGCTGCAAGTATCAAGCTGAGAAATCCTTTGTTTTCTACAACTGATAGTGGTTGGTCATTAATTATGATGAAGTTTAGCAACTTCTCTGTAAACATTTGAGCTCCGTGGTTTCAGCGACGTCTTCATCTTGTTCAATCCGACGCAGGCAGCCTGATTTGGGGCAGCCGCGCTCAGTCTGTCCCTCCTCAGAAATGGGCAGACTGAGCGGGGCAGATTGGACACGGCTGGCCGGGGTCAAGTCGCCTCTTTCCGGTTTGACCAAAAAGTAGTGCCCCGCTGAAGCCACGGAGCTTCAATGTCCTTCGTAAAACTAACTTTAACGTGGTGTAATGTGGCGCTATGGCTCCGCAGACATTGCATGATGCTGTCTTGTTTTGTGGTGTGTTTAGAGTAAAATACTTCCACACAGCGGACATGTTTCAATGAAAAGTTGGTTAGCTGTTAGCCACAGTGCTGCTAACTCAGTCCTTACGTTGTAGCTGGCTGCAAACTATGAACTGGATTTCCTGAATGTGATGTGGGTCTTATTACTCTGGGTTCATGAGACACGCCGCCGTTCAGGAAATCCATTCCATAGTTTGAAGCCAACTTGTATTATGGATCGGAAATGTCGGCAGGTGGATCGGAAAATCCGATACGTAAATTATGCTGGTATCGGAGGCCGATACCGATACTGGATCGGATCGGCCCCATCCCTAGTTTTGTTCAACTGTTGATTAGGGATGGGGCCGATCTGGTATCGGCCTCCAATACAGCATAATTTACGTATCGTAATAACTGGTGAATAACCAGTGTTAACTTAAACCATTTGAATTTTACATATTGAAGTTTTTTTTTTTTTTTTACCATTTAGTTTTTCTACAATGGAAACTAATTTTATGTTTAAATAGTTTATATGATGGTAAGGTCAACTAAAGTGGACTATGACAAATTTTGGCTTTGAGGCAATTTTGCACTATTTACCCAAGACCTTTCAACTCTAGTAATTATTTACCCTGCTAATTTCAGCCCAGTTGTGTTTCACTATGTTCTGAGGTTCAGGGTATACTAGGCAAATCAAGTCACTGATTTGTATTGCTTTACCTAAGCTACTAAGTGTTGCAGTCATAAATATATATAAAGACCAAGTGCTCCACTCTCAAGAGGCCACTCTTTCTTAGTTTGGAATTGAAATCAGCAGGAACTGCTTTATTTTTATTCCCTATGAATCAACACCTTATTGTGGTGGAGAGTTGGTGTGCCTGAATGATCCTAGGAGCTATGATGTTGGGCATGATTGCCCCTGATAAGGTCTCCCAAGATAAAACAGTCCAAGGTGAAAGACCAGAGAAAGAGGAATTCAGAATACTCGTATGGACAGAGAACAACAAAATAATTGATGTTCCTCACCCAGACATGGGTTACCAGGACCTCACACTGGAACTTGAACACTCAAACAAGATGGTGGACACACTCATTGAGGGAATCTGTCAAGCTGGAAAGTCCTATTGGACCTTGTTGGCTGGTAGGACTCTGGAGGTAATTGATGGGTATGGGCAGGCCATGTGAGCTGCAGCCCTGGCTGTTGCTGAGGTAAAAGCTCAAGGAAAGGTTTGGTCAGGGCTTGGATAGAGACTTTCGATCAGCTCAGAGAAGATTCTTTCAAACCAGCATGCGGCTGAAGCTGGGAAAGCAACACTTTACCAACACTGTCTAGAGTAGAGGTGGGGTGCTGTTGATCTTAACCACTGATGTCATTGGACAGTGGAAGGAATACTTCTGGGACCTTCTCAATCTCACCAGCACATATTTCATAGATAAAGCTAAGTCAGAGGATTTGGTGGTTGGTCTGTCCATAACCGGGGCTGAGGTCACAGCGGTAGTTAAAAAACTCTGTGGCAACAGGACTCATGGGGTGGAAGAGATCTTCCCCGAGTTGCTCAAGGATCTGAATAATGCTAGACTGTCTTGGTTGACATGCCTTTTCAAGGTTGTGTAGAGATTGGGGGCTTTGCCACTGGAATGGCAGACTGAGATAATGGTTCACCTCTTCAAAAAGGGGGTTGGCGAGTGTGTATCAATTACAGGGCTATTACTCTTTTTAGCATCCTCTGTAAGGACTATTCAGGGGTTCTGGAGAAGAGAGTCCAATTGATGGTCAAGTCTCATATTCAGGAGGAACAATATGGGTTCCTTCTCAGTCATGAAATACTGGACCAGCTCTTTGCACTCACTGGGGTCATGGAGGGGGCATTGGAATTTGCCCAGCCAGTCTACATGTGTTTTGTGAACTTGGAGGAAGCATTAGATTGTGTTTGTCAATACTGTTGGGGAGTACTCCATGAGTATGGGATTGAGGTCTGGTGCGACAGGTCTTTCAGTCCCTCTACAAGCAGTGCAAGAATTTAGTTTGCATTGCTAGCAGTAGTTCAGACCACTTTAAGGTGGGTGTTGTACTCAGTCAGGGCTTCCTACCACCAATTCTGTTCATAACTTTATGGACGTAAAAAAAACTAAACCAGCTGCTCACATGCTCAAGAAGGACCATCAGCCTAACAATGAATCCTGATGGTCCTTCTTGATCATGTGAGCAGCTGGTTTTGGTTGTCAGCAGCAAAACTGGTTGATCCACTCTGAGAAAGTGCTATTTATAAGACTGAGCTGAATACAGCACCTCAGACTGAGTAAGTCTTTTGGATGGAAGACGAAACGTTTCTACATTTTTTTTTGTTTTGCTTTGTTTTGTTTTTTGAATGTCCAGAGGACCAGATTTTACTTTTTAGATTTTTCTACATGGATTATTGAGCATGCATCAGGATATTTTATGGACGTAATTTTTAGTGCAGCCAGGCAGAAACCTGCTTTGGTGACCTTAGGTTTCAGTCTTTCCTATTTACAGATTATGTGGTCCTATTGGTATCATCATGCCATGATCTACAACTCTCACTGAAGCAGTTCACAGCCAAGTGTGAAATGGCAGGGCTGAGGTTCGGTACCTCTGTATCTGAAGCCATGATTCTCAGTTGAAAAAGGTGGGTTGCCCTCTCCAGGTTGGAAGTAAAGTGCTTCCTCAAGTGGAGGAGGTCCAAGCATCTTGGGGTTTGTTTATGAGTAAGGGAAAAAATTGTGCGTGAGATAGACTTGTGCAGCTTCCACGGTATTGTAAACTCTGGGCCAGTCTGTTGTAGTGAAGATGGAGTTGTGATGCAAGGTGAAGCTCTATGTTCATCAGCCGTCTGCATTCCTACACTCACCTATGGTCACAAATTTTGGGTTTTTAATGAAAAAAACAAGACCACATATACAAGCAGTCTGAGTTTTCCGTGCAGGGTCGCTGGATTATCACTTAGAAATATGGTGAGAAGTTCATTTACTCATGAGAGACTTACATCTTGGTGTGTGACAGCGTATGACAAAGGGCAATATCAAAAATTGTCTTGTCATGAGAAAATCCAATATTAAAACTTAGACTTAGACATTAAATAAATAATATAGTTGTAACTCTAGTTTAGAGATGGCAGTACTAAGAATAGCCAAACTTTTGGCCACAAGCTGAGAAAAAAAGAACTTTAAAAGAGATGATATGGGCTCTTTCATTTTAGAAATAAGTTTCAAGTGACAGACAGATAAATATACTATGGATATCAAACCTTACAAGTCCAATGTTCTTTTTTTTTTACATGGGGTTCCACTGTTTCCCCTAGATAACTTGCCATAGCACGGTGCTAATCTCATCTGTGATTTTTGTCGATGGGGAAGGGGGGAACACATTTGAGCTATGTGCTGTTTGTACACTTTTCGTGCCGGGGGGGGGGGGGGGGGGGGTCAGGGGCATGCACGCAGTTTGATTCGGTAGGTGGGGCGCTCAGATCTGTTGATGGGGCACGCCATCCCGCTTGCATAATGGTAGGGGACGGTTTAAATTGAGACAGACATGGACTCAGTTTATTTTTTAGTTAGTTCATGCTGCTTCCATATGGGTCCAGAAAAGAAGTAATGCTTGGTGAAAAACTGATGCTTTGAGCTTTAACAATGAGTAATACATTTACAAAATCTGGTGCCACTTTAAAATAAGGCTCCCCTTATAGATGGCTAATAAATAGTTTATAGAGCAGCACAGTGGCACAACTGGTAGAGCTGCTGCCTCTCAGCGAGCAGGTCCTTGGTTCAAACCCCGGTCCAGGGGCCTTTCTGGGTGGAGTTTGCATGTCCTCTCCGTGCATGCATGGGTTTTCTCCGGGTACTCCGGTTTCCTCCCACAGACCAAAAACATGCATGTTAGGCTGATTGGTAACTCTAAATTGTCCCTAGGTGTGAGTGAGAGAGTGAATGTTTGTTTGTCTCATTTGTCTCTATGTGGCCCTGTGATGGACTTGCGACCCGTCCAGGGTGTACCCCGCCCCTCGCACAGTGACTGCTGGACATGGGCACCAGCGACCCCCGTGACCCAAAATGGAATAAGCGGGTAAAGAAAATGGATGGATGGATGGATGGATGGATAGTTTATAGATACGTTATTAATTTATTGACAAACACTTTATTAATGATTGTTTATTATGCATTAATTAAGAGTGACAGAGAAAACTGACCAGTTTCTTGTCAAATAGTGAGCCAAATGTATTCACCTGTATATTTTATCTAGAGTTGTTATGGGAAACATTTCAGACAAGTTACTACCTTGTAAGCACAATAAGCATTTGTAAACCTATTTTTTTAGGATATAATATTAGTTGTAGATACTTATAAAGCAGTGATAAAAGTACAATATTATATGCTAAATAAATAGGTTTACAAATGCTTATTGTGCTTACAAGGTAGTAACTTAGTCTGAAATGTTTAATATAATAACACTATAGATGAAATATATAGGTGAACAGATTTGGCTCACTATTTGGCAAGAAACTGCTCAGTTTTGTCTCTCTGTCAACCTTAATTAATGCATAATAAGCAGTTAATTAATTATAAAGCATTTATAGAGAAATTAAGCCATCTTTAAGGGGAGCCTTATTGTAAAGTGGTACCTAAAATCAGAATGTCTAGATAACACTGCAGCCATAACTATGATAAGTGGTTACTGTATGAGGCCTGGAGCAAAAATAAAAATGAGCATTTGCTGTAACTTTACCATTAAGTCCAGTGATTTGTACCATTTGCTGCTCCCTGTTTAAGCATATTTTTCTGCTCTTGAAATTTTTTGTAACCCCACGTAAGTTGTTTCATGTTTACCAGCACTGGTTAAAAATCATAGATTTGTCATATACACTCTGCAAAGCCAGAAAATCTATGCCACTCTTCTAGTTTGCGTTTTGTTTCATTTTAGCAAATGTGAGTAAATGCTCTTCAGCACAAGAAAATGTTCTGAAATTTTTTTAGTTTTGAATACAAACAGTTTATTTGAGTTTTTTGAAGTAGTTGCCAAAATGTTTAAAAAAGACTTGTTGGAAGAAAACATGGAGTGAAACAAAGCATGAAATGTAGAAGTTTTCATCTTTTTTTGTTTGGTTTCAGTGTTATTAATTTGTTTTTGAAGTCATTGCATAAAACAGAAAATGTTTCTGTACTGACAGGGACAAGGTAGGAATACTAATATTTCACTTTTTACATGTTTTTCCTGCAGACATGGCTGCAGTGACCTATTCTGGACGCTGACATTATTTAGCCAGGCTGTCAACCACGCTGACAGAGACTGCAGACAGAGCTGCAACATTAAAACAAAATGGATTACGTGGCCATGATGGTGGTGTTCTGGACATGTAGCTGTCCAAATTTAACTACCAAGAGGGTTCAGTTGTTATTCTGGTAGCCACTGTATTCAACATCATAACTCGGTATTTCCAGGCTACAAACACAACTCAATGTAGTGAACTTTGTGGACGCACTAATCATTTTGCTGTATTCTGCATTTCCACAGATAAGATAAAACTTTATTGTCTACCACAACTGTGGCAGAAATTCTCCTTTGCCATGTTCTACATTCATCATACACACACAAGAACCACCAATAGAACATAAAGCTTGATAACGGATTTTTATTTGTAGCTATTTGTGGGGGGTTTTCAGTCATTTCTACTACAATAATATTTTTAATGTGGAATGCTTTAATTTAACTTTTGAAATAATCAAATATTAATCAATGGTAATAGTTGATTAAAGGTTACTCAGCACATCACAAGCACAAATATTAGCAACTAAAGCTGTTACATTTATGGTGAAATAACGTCATCAAAGGCTGAATAATATGCTCACACTTAGAATTTTCCCATTAATATTGACAGATTTTTAAAAATTATTTAATTTATTTAATCTCTGAAGTAATATACATACTTATCTTTATTGCCAACAAATTGAAGTGCTTAGAACCTAATAAAATACAATGACAATCAGTGGGGCAGCGTCTCATTCTCTACTGTAACCGAACTACCAAATAAATAATTACATATTGACAGCGACATGTGAGTCGGCGGTGCCATCGTCTTGCTGTCCTGAGGCCGCATGTTTGAGCCTAGGTTGCCTTTTTGTATTTTTTACTGTGCTTTTGAACTCTGCTTTGAAAAATAACTTAACCACACAAAAATTGCACGTGTAATAATAGCATTTTGGGGCCACAGCGGCCTTTGAAAGTACACAACCATTTCTGATTTGTCCAAGAGTCGTGTGTGACGTGCAGCTGGTGGAGTGTGTTAATGTTGATGTCACAGCATCTGGCTGCTCTCATCCTGTTAGCTCTGCCTGCTATTACACCCCCCCCCCCCCATTGCTTTTGCAAACTGCTGTGCGCCATGCTCATTTTAATACTCCAGACTCATTTGACCGTCTTTATAGACTTATCATATTAAACATTTATCGCAGCAATTTCCCTAAACCAAGCATGTTTATTCAACACTTAAGGGACCGCAGCACGGCTCCTTTTAGCATACCCCCCACCCCCACGCTTTCTTCTTCACCCCCACCCTTATCATCACACACACTTATTTTCTCTTTTTCCTCGTTTCTCTCTCCCTCTTACTCCCTCAGTCTCTGTTGCTTTCTGTACATAAACCCCTCGTCTCTTATGAGGCATCGCCTGAAAGAGAAAAAAAAGAGGTATTTTTGTACAGTTTCCTCCCTTTTTCATTTCTGGTCATCCTTTTCGACTGTGGCTGGGTACACCAGGGGGACTAATGCTCAGGGAAGTCAGGCAGTAAATCAGGCACAAATGTATTCTGAGCATTTAGCACTTTAGATGAATTGAGTTTCAATTTAATCATCTGATCAAACACTTATTAGCATAATCACTCATGGGGATGGATGGTTTTGATAAAGAGACTCAGAATAACCCATGATCGACCTCATCTATGTGTTACTGAGCGTCCTGTCAGCACTCTGCAACACACAACATGCATAACGGCTACATGCTCCCAGGGACCCATGCAGGGCCTTGACTAAATTACCTCCTTTTGTGCAGACAATAGAGGCAGTTCTCTATTTTTGTCAACAGCGCAGCCGCTGCAAAATGATCTTTTCACCGCTAGATTACCCTGCAATCAAATGCTTTGCTGCCAAGCCCCTGTGCCCTCTTACGTGATCCTGCACAAGATGGCTTACTGCAGCATTACACCTTGCACTGAGCAGAGGAGGTTAGGGAATCTAGGAATACCACAAAGTGCTAAGATTATTGACAATGCACTCAGTCTCACACCAGGCTGGGGGGGATCGATGAGTGGCTGGAAGGGCATAAATCAGACCCCTGTGGCTCCACTCCACGTCACACCTAAACCCACCCACCCAGCTCCTTCAATTAAAAACACACATGTACAGGCGGTGCATGCGCACAAGAGCTTACGCACACTCTGCAAGACCTTTCAACGTACTGCAGAAATATGTCTGTAAATTAACACGAACGCCAGCAAATGCACAAATAAAGAGCGTAAATTGCACACACTCTCACGCCTTACCAACAAGATGACAGCGCTTTAAAAATGGCGGGCTAAAAATAGGCATCCCAAACTTGGTCTTAAATCTCAGCATCTGTGCCAGGTTTAAAAATAAGGAGCAGTGTCGAGAAACCAAGCTGGACCCATTTGTCTTTCTGTCACACTGTCTATCCAGCTCTGCCTCTTCTGCTCGTAGCCTACTTTCAGATATCTGGAAGACTTGGTGAAATATCTACAGGAACTGCAATTTTAGAGCGTGAACCAACAAAAGGAGCAGCGACTGTGGAGAGAGGACTATGACGTTGAATTTGTGTGTTTTCTTTCCATTTTTAATTTCTCGCAGCAGATGTCTGTAGCGTACGGCAGAAGGTCGAGCTCAAAGCAGGGTTTGGAGAAACAGAATCGTAGACTGGTCATGAGCAACAATGCATCGTGCTCAGGGTGAGTCGTGGGGATCAATTCAGCCTTGGGCTGCCGACTGTGTGAAGTTCAAAGCCCGGCCCTGGTATGTAGAGGACTGGATTAGGAGGCAGTATTTATGAGGTGCGGTGTGGATGCTGGTCCTGTGATAGATAACAAACTCATCAGACCTTCACCGCCTGTCTTTCACGATGAACAAAAGCTGTGACGTGGCGCACACAGCATATGATGACTCAATATTTTTAACCTTCGTGTTGACACAGTAGGATTTATCTGGAGCTTTAACTCTTCATCCTTCAGACAGGCAGTAATATTTAGGCATTGTTGGCCAATATTAATATTTTGGCACATTTTACGCCAAGTGCTCAGAGAGCGTTATATTCACACTTGACTCTGATGAAGCTTTGCTGCTCAGTTCAGGTAACACTGTTACTGTGTAGTTCTTTTTGATGCAGATCTCTTCATTTCTGTATCAAAATATATAGTTACTCCTTTCGAAGGAGAATCTGAGGAAGTAAAATAAAAGAAGATGGATGGGCTCAACTTTTACACTGTAGTTTTCATTTCAAACTTGAATGGAAGCATCAGTGTTGCCCAAATTTTGTGAAATACTGACTGGCCTGCTCACTGGGAGTTTTGTTCAAATTCATCCAGTAATTTATGAGATATTTTGCTAACAAATAGGCAGACAAACAAGGAGACAAACAGACAATTGCATGATCACACCCTTTAATGATAGCATGAAATAAAGAAGTTTAATGGGCAAAATAATGGAAATTGAGCAAATTATTAAACCTTTTTTAAAAATTAAGTGGTTTCTGAGCAAAAAATAACTTAACAAAATTCCTGACCGGCTTTCGTTCATGACGTAAACATTTCATCAATGTTTTGGTTGGTGTGGTTTTATTGCAAGATGATATCGTAACTTTTATTTTGGACTATTTGCAACATGAACTGTCTATCCATCAAAAAAAAAAACATTAATATCACATCCCAAAAAAAAATTGGTGAATGCAAATTTTTGTCTGTTTTTTAATTAAAATGTGAGAAAAAAAAAAAAAAAAAAACCCCAGAAACATTTAATGACACTATTTTAAAAGGTTGTTTCAAATCAAGTTGTAACGTTATCTGTGAAAAAGATTAGTAAAATAAAACGCCTTGCTGAATTTCAAACGAGAGGTGGAAACAAGTCGTTTATCGTTGATTTCATGGTTATGATAAAAACTGCGACATGGATCACTGACCTCAGTGGAGGCAGAAAATATTTGAAGTCTGATTAAAATGTAAAGATTTACTGCAGCCATCATGTTTTTTACGTCTGCTATGACATGCCAAGTTGTTTCCTATAGATGCTTTTTCAGTCATTGTGTTTTGTTTTCGTTTTTTTTTTTTTTTTCACTCAGCACCATCCGTTTTTCCTTTGAGCCTCCCAGGATTGTTGTAGGAGCTCCAGTGTTTATCTCTACAGCTCTTCTACACCAGGTAGCACCAACAGGCTTCCACCTGCAGACCATTACCCTAATAAGTTGTAGGGGTATAAATGGAGGTGATGACTTCTCCTCGACGCTGGTGCATTATCTGCCTACTGGTAGTTGTGCTCCTGCTCACATTGATAGTCCTTGAGTTTTGCTCCTGCATGTTATAGCCTCTACTCCCGTGCTCCTCCCAAGTCCTGGACCTCCTTATCTCTATTGTTAACTTCCTAATGCTCTCTCCAGTTGCTCCTCGCCTTCCACCACTTGCCCACCAATCCTTGCAACCTCTCTGGGACCTCCTCAAACAGGTACTGGAACGATTGGACCCTCACTCCTATGAGAAAACCATTTTCTCCCACAGTAAGCGAAACACTATCAGAACCACCTTCAAAGACTCCTATCACCACATTAACATTGTCCTTGCTCTCCATGGTTCCAGTTAGAGTAGCATTCGGACCAAAAAAATCTGACCCGACCCGGCCCCAGACCGTAGCCATCATTTTCAAACCCCACCCGACCTGACAAATTAACAGTAATTACAGGTCCGAATCTGAAACACCCCCAACATTTTTAATTAAGCTTTGACTGCTTATATAATTATTAACGGTCTGTGGATGCACACGGTTGACAGAGCAGAAGATCGGAGCTGATGGGGTGTTTGTCCTTTCATGGCTGTCAAAGAGCATTAAATCCCTGCTTCTGCCTGCATTCTGCATTATTCAGACATGGACCCTGCTCTGACATGTCGGATATTTTGGGATCTCACCTGTTTGGGTCGTCGGCCGCATGCGTCCGCTGAGTGCAGCGGAATTTTTTTTTAATTGCACCACCACCTTCTAAAGGAAAGAACAAAGATGTTGCATTTGTATGAATGTTTTTCTTTACTTTAACTGAACTTTTTAACTCTTTCAAGGCTGGTCAGCGCGCGGTCAAATGGCCACATGCAGCTGGTGATTGTATGGCAAGCCATATTGCCACACAATTGGATTGTCAGCCTGCACGTCCGCTGACGCAACTAAAAGCCTGACGCTGGCCCGCACATTAAACACATTATTATGGCCCGGCCCTAATCCGTGTCGAGCCGGTCCGGGCTCTGGGTTCAGGTTAGAAATGACAGCTCTAGTTCCCTCCCACCTGGGTTGCAGTTCAACAGTTTTCTTTATTCACTTTGTTATTAAACACTTTTTAATTATTACTTTGTCTTGGAGTTGCTCCTTTCAGTCACAACTATCTGGGTATTTAGATAAAACATCACAATTGTAGTTTATTTTGAAAGGATTATGAAGTGGAAACTATGGCTTTACTGCCAGAATACATGCATTCATCTCTACAGTGGTTCAATGAAGCAGAGAACTTGAAAGAATCACAGATTTAGCAGCAGCACATGTCTCTGTACCTGAAGCCTTTTTTTATTAGAGTTTTTCAGTTGCAGGACGTGGGTAAAAAAAAAAAAAAAATCAAAACATTTGAAAGACTGTTTTGCCAAAAATGTCTATCCTAGTTAACATAAATACCCCTCCCATGATCAGCTTTGCCCAAGAAGAAATATTTGTTGTGTTTAAGTGTGGACATGTTCACATTTGGTTAGTAACCTGTAAAGCAGTGTTTGTAACACTTTTTAAAGGTGAAATTATAGTTAAGCTTGTAGGTTTTCAACGCCAACCTACAAATGTCGACCTACTGTGTTTTGGGTAGGCATGCTTTAAAATTATTTTAAAGTAAACTTAAAGCCTCTCTGCACAACCGAGACAAATCAGATGGGGTTTTTTTTTTGACTCAGACTGTTTTAAACTGTCAAATAAAGCTTTTACACAAGTTCCCCCTCTACAGTACTCGTGCAGTGCAGCACAATAATATAACATGTCACTTTGACAGGTGCTGAGTGAATTAAAAACATCCTTTCCGCCGAGAACTATGTCAGAGAGGGAAAACCCACGCCAGATGTACTACAACCTCACTTTTCACGCTTGATCAAACACCTACATCTGGGTGCCAAGGGCTTTTCTGCTCTTCCCCGCAGATGCTAAATGATATCGTTAACATTTTAATGCAAGAGACATTTACACACGGGCTTGCGCAATTACACCTCCGATTCAGTGGAATCCAGACAGACACAGTGTGATCGGTAATTAGATTTTACATCGGGCGAAACACACACACACAGACGCAGACGCGCACACACAGAAAGAGTCACCAAAGCTTTTCCTAATTAGAAAGCCAGGCAGAGTCAAGAAGGAACAGTACAGTAGAGTAGCCCTCATTATAGAGCTAAGATGTATGAACTAGGGGATATCTATTATGATCACACATCAGGGTATCCATTACCCAGCATTAGCAGCTCTTTCAACTGGAATCACGCGCTGAGTTCAAACCCAACAAACCCTCCTGGAACTTGTTCAAGTGAACAAGAGTTAAGTGGGTTTGTAAACTTAATGCAGCCCATTAGATATTCACATACGAGTGAGATGGCACAAGGTGATCTTTCACATGCTGCATGGTTTTATGGACTAATCCCATCTAAAGGAGCTACCGTGCATCTTGTGCAACCAAAGCCAAATTGTTGACTAGCAAACAGACTAATGGCTGTGAGTGCAGTTGTAACCTCACTGGTCAGATTTCACTCTTGCTTCGCCACTGATCACAGGACACCTCGACTCCCTTTCTCTCTTTCCACTTGCAGCCATCTTTCTGTTCGAGCTGTAACATCTCCATCTAGAGTTTCAGGTTGCTAATAATGTGAGGTCATGCAAAATTGGCCGGCTTACTGGAGTTGGCAGCTGTGCATTGCCCTGAGTGCTTTATGAGACTGGACGTTCCCTGAATTTAGAGTAAAATGTGTCGATATAAAGGTCGCAGCTAACCAAGGCTCGAGTTCCTGACCTCTGCCTAAATGTTCATTTATTGACAGCAAAAAAAAGATATACGATGTTTGGGGCTTTTTGTTTTAACTGCAAGCAAGTATGTACGTTAATACAGGTCTACAAATCATCTCAGCCTTTGTGGGAACTCTGTAAAAAGATTTGTCTCATTACATTCAAGGATTCAAGGTACTTTATTGTCATTCACATCACATGTGGTACATGAGGTGGAACAAATCTATGTAGCCCCATTACACCTCCTTCTACCCCACGTTGTCAGGGCAATTGGCCTGACAAAAGAAAAACATTAATAAGATACGAGACATGAACTAAGAAAAACACTAAACTAAGAATACACTAAGCACAAATAGTACAAAACAATGCACCAAACAACAGCAGCATGAACATGAGTCTGTGTGAGCAGACGAGGACAAATGAACACAGCAGCATGAAATAAATCAGCAGCATGAGATCAGCATCATGGATAATAAGCAGCACATATCAACAATCAAGTGGCATTACAGTGATTAGATTTTTTCCCACAGTAATTTCCACAGTAATAATCCTGACTAGGGATTCATGAGTCTAACAGCCTCATGGTAGAAGCTGTTCCTCAGCCTAGTGGTTCTACACTTAATGCTCCTCAACCTTCTGCCTGAGGGGAGTGGGGCAAAAAGTGTGTGTGCTGGGTGAGTAGGGTGCTTCATGATGCAGGTGGCCCTCTTCCTTTTTTTTTTTTTTTTTTTTTTTTTTTTTTTTCAAGGCACTAATCTTTTTTTTATTTATTTATTTTTTTTTTATTAAAGATTTTAATCACACATTACAAACATCTGTTTGCCAGGGGTATAGATATTAATGTAAAAGAGATAATATTCTAGTACAAAACATAAAAAACCATGAAATTATATTTACAATTTATACAGAGTTTAAATTCACAATTTATACAGAGTTTAAATTCACATTAAGCTTTTCCAAAGTTGAGATGGTTTTCATTGCCTTTTGGTTTTCCAGTCCATTAATTGAGGTGATGTATTGAAGAAGTTCTTTGCTGAAATGGGTTATGTTTGGTTTGGAGTTGGACCATTTTTTCTTGTGAATGTGAAACTTTCCCAGGAGAAGTAGAAGTTGGGTGAAGTGCAATAAGTCTTTATTCGTGCCTTTGTCTTCAAAGCATAGTATAATGTCTTTCTCTGTAAGCTGAATTATTTGTCCAGTTTTTTGCTGTATGAATTGTTGCACATCTCTCCAGAATGAGATTGTATGAACACATTGATAGAATAAATGAGAAATCGTTTCTATGTGTAGTTCACAGAATGTACAAGAATAGTCAATGTCAAGTTTAAATCTTTCCAGTGTTTTTTTAACAGGATATACATTATGAATAATTTTATATGAAACCTCTTTAACTTTGTTTGTTATGCAAAATTTTTCCCCATTTAACCACATCTGCTTCCAGTTAACTCCTTCAAATATGGAAGACCAGAAAAATCTACCAGGAGGCAGAGTGATCTTCTGCAGACAAGTTCTTATGAGTTTGGCCCTCTTCCTGCATCTAGAGGTGTAGATGTCTGTGATGGTGGGGAGGCTGACTCCAACATCTTTACATCTTTTCAATGAGAATTTGAATCGGCCAGTTTAGCTTACTTTTGTCCAGCAGCAGCATTCAGGCAGATTTTTAATGTTCTCTCCCATACTGGTGACTACTTTTATAGATTCTTCTTTATTCGAAACAAAATAGCGCAAACGTGATGTATTAAAAACAAGACAATACATCATTGTGCTTTTTGGTTGTTAAATAGGACGTGGGTTTTCTTTTTTGTTTGTTTTTTTACATTTGGCACAAGTCATGTAAAGTTGAATTTGTCTTTTTGGTTTAATTTTATAATAAATTAGTTATTTCCATCATGACAGCCAGTCAAGGCTCTGTATCAGTTTAACACGCCTCATGAAAACGGATGGAACAAAATACATTCAGAATCAAACAACTTTTTTTATTTCGCGATTGCCTTCTTCTTTCTTTGTCTGCCATTTTGTAACGGTGTCCAACTTGTGAGGACGCACCGCCCACATCAACGTGGACACATTTGGTCTCGACACAAACGAGCAACAGAAAACACAAGAAGCACTTGCAGACGACACCATATAGCTTTTCTACCCTACATTGTGAGGATGTGAATGCGGGAACGTTTTAGGACGCAGCCCATGACACCCATTAGGGAGGGTTACCATAGAGACAGGCCAGCAAGCAGGCCTGCTTCTGAAACAGCAAGAATTGTCTGGAATTCAATCTCTGTGCTGGCTTCAATCTACAAGGTCATTCATTCATTCTGACAATGACTGCTCAGCCGACGAACACCTCATTTTCACGATAATCAGCTCAACATCCAGCCACAAAGGTCCAAGACTTACAGCCGTGAAATAGTGACGGAGAAATCAAGTCCGAAACATACACATCTTAAAATACATCAGCGCTGTAGACGACGAGGACACAAAGTGTAATATCTTTAACTGAACGCTGTCTTTGGTTTAAAGCCTATCAGTTGTTTGCCAGGGCCCTCCTCATTAATCCCTTACGCAATAAACGGACACAATCTAGCATGGCGGTTGATCCGATGTCAGATGATGATGATTAATGAGGATTCCTTATTGTTCCTTTATGAGTTTTAGCACAAGCTGGGCTGAGGGAGATACCATTTTATGTGAAGCCAGTGTCAATAAAGCGGCACTGACTGACGGCCGCCTCGCCTTTGAAAAGGAATCGACATAAAAACAAAAATCAATTTTGGAGCCTTATTTTTATCATCCTGGCCCGGGGAGGGGAATCCATTTTGGAGAGAGCGAAGACACAAAACATAGAGGCAATATAACACGATTAAATATTTTCATGCTTGAAAATCTCCACAATTCAGTCAATTTTTGGTTTATTTAGCTTTTTCTATTATTATTTTATTATTATTTAAAGCCTTTTTTGAGAAGGCAACCAGCCACGGGTTTGTGCTGTTTTTAAGCATCTTGTCGCCCTGATGTGTTTTCTTGCAGACATTTTCTTTCCGTCCTCCATCGCCTCCTTCTTCCTCTGTTTTCATACACACCCAGTCAGCCATAATCCCTCCCTGTCGAAGCGACTCCGGCCAATAAGTAAATGCAATAAACTGTATCAATTTTCCACTATTGATTTTAGATACGAGTGCAGAAAAATTTGCAGGCTTGGTGGCGTTCGGCGGTGTTGTGTTGTGCAAAAAATACAAATACAGACAAATGCAAGAAATCAATAAAAGACGCACTGCCTGGATATAAAATTTGAACAGAAAATATCTCCCCTATTTAAATTATTGGAAAAATCTTGCGTTTTTGTGCATTTGTATAACAATTTATTGCATTTCAGTTAATTATCATTTGTTGAAAACAGCCTTCATGTCACATTTAAAAGTCAATAAAGCTGCAGTCACGTTTGTTGAGGACAGAATCACTGATGCATTTCAATATTTCAAATTTAAAAAGCAAAAAAAAATAAAAAAATTTATTTACATATTTGGATCAACGACCTGGAGAAATGTGTTTAAAATGACCATGTTTTGCGATTCATCTTTTTTGGGCCGGTTTGAACATGTGAAAAATATGATCCCAGTTGGAGGAGGAGGGGGAAGAATGGGTTAAACCAAATGTCTATTATATCAAATACGTCACTTATTACTAAGGGCCATAGTGGAACCAGAGTGTGACAGAATGAGAGGTGGCAGGCTCAAAACAAAACGATAATTAGAAAAATAACTTGATATGATGCAATTAAAACATCAACTAGTAGTCAAACTAAATGTACAATTCTAAGGCTAAATGACTATCACCTCACAGTTTTTTTTTTGTGTGTGTTTTTTTTTTTTTTTTTTTTTGGGGGGGGGGGGGGTGGCATGATGTGTCTCTGAAGGCCATAAATACATCTGGAAGGGTTTTAAGGATTTAAGCTCAAGCCCTTGCATGTTTCTCATTTCATTAAGGGTGTCAGCCTTTTTTTTAACAAGCTTCTAAAATCCATCCCATGTGGGTCACAGGTGACCTCCATCCCCCCTCCCTTCACTCATGTTATTTTTTTTTTCCATCTCCCAGCGATTTGTCTCCTGCAGGTAATAATGAGCAGCGCTAAGAATAGACTGTAGCAGGTGAAACTTACCATTCAAGATGCTCTGGAAGAAGAGAAAAGCCAATATCCACATGCCCTGCTCCGTTCAATCCCCCCGCCCCCCTGAGCTATGCCTTCTCGTCTTCCTCCGACCAGTGCCTCCCTGGGTTTCTCTTCTGTGCGCTTGGTGTGAGGTTAAACATTTGCCTCTGCTTTGGAGCGACCCAGTCCGACTTTTACAATGTCCTTTCTACTTTTTTCTCCAAACTGAACACCCCCCACTGTTTTTGCGCTTGGAACAAATGAGCCTCTGTGATTGTCCTGCGCGCTCACACTCTCCTCCTGCGCTTCGCGTCTTCTCTGGTATCCAGAAAGGGATGCTGAAGTGCTGAAGCCCAGGTGAATGTGATGCTGAGTCAGACCTGTGTGTGTGTGTGAGTGTGAGTTTGTGTGAGGGGGAGAAGAAAAAAAAAGAGAGCAGATCCTATAGTGCCAGAAAGATTAAAAAGAAGAAGAAAAATAAAAGAGAGGAAAAAGTCAGCAGCACTGATTTACTAAATTAAACAATAAGTAGAGACTCATCCTTGGCGGATTGGAAAGATTACAATTGTCTCATGAAGCAGCGTGGTGGGCTGAAGGGAGTGGAAGATTTAAAAAGTGCCTTTTCTCTCGCAGACTCCAAAGTCAGGTCCTCTCCATCGCCTCTGTGCGTCCAGCAAGAGGCGAGTAAGCGCATCTTCTCCCGCTGCCGCCGCTCTTTAATCGCGAGCCTTACGAAGAAAAGACCCCGCTCCTCCTGCTCCCGCACGCGCTTTAACTCCTCGTTGCCTTAAAGGAGCAGAGGCGGGTGCTGGTCGGCGGAGAGGGCAGGACGCTCAGAAAAAGGAGGTGGGAGAGTGTTTGGAAGAGAGCGAGAGAAGGAGACAGAGCGAGAGCGCGCGCAGTCGGCGGGACATTTGCATTAAGGAAATGAGGCACCTGACGCACCGCTTTTACGCACGGAGCTGCTCGGGCTCAGCGGGAAGAGGCGCTGTCTGCTGGTGTGCAGGTGGACTCCGCGCACGAACCTGCCTGTAATTAAGCCAACAGAGCTTTTCTTGCTTTAATAAACGAGAGCAGAGCATGATGCAAATCCTCAAGGACATCACGCGCGTTTTTTTTTTTTTTTTTTGTTGTTTTTTTTTTTTGTCGCTCATTCAGGAACACTTTTAAAATCTAGGAAGTTGCAAGAAAACAATGGAAAACATATCAAACATAGAATTCCACATAATAATGCATTTCGCCAGCCGCTGTTCATGCCAGAGTTAGAAATGCGCATCTTATTGGATATGATGTGTTAGTGCTCGGATGGTGCGTGGTGCATAGCTCTCTGCTACTACCACCCAGACATTAGCCAGCATAATTCACTGAAGCCAAGGTCCACTATCTTGGATAGTTGTTTTTTTTCTCTCCAAGTTGTAGATGTACATCTAATGGTTCCTTCCAGAAAAATTATTTAAAGTCTGTTCAATTATTCGTGAGATATTTTGCTAACAGTAGAGACAAACAAACACATGCACAGATAATAAAAACATTATGGCTCTATGCTACACCGTTGGATGAAAAAGGCAAAGCACACTATCAGTGGCTAAAGAAAACATTGTTGGTAAACCCTGAAGGGGTGTCTACATGCACACAGCTTCCCTTCAACCCCATAATCAACCCCCACCCCCCACCATCACTCCTCCATTTTAATGCCTGCCTTGAAGTCAAGGGTATAGCTGTGGAAGGCAGTGGATGCCTCGTGGGTCTGGTTGTCCACGGAGCCACAGATACTCTGGATGTGATTTAACCAGCAGCACCAGTCTGCAGCGTGGTCTCTATCCCACATGACAAGAGTCAAGCCAGACACCCCAGGGTGCTCGTTTAGTAGGCTCACAGACACAGGGGCAGATTTCTGCAGCTCCGAATGCAAACAGCAACAAAAGTGCAAAAGAGCTGACGAGCGTTGTTGCCGATGGATTAGTTCTGCGGTTTTCTGATGGTGCAGGTGTTTAACTCTATTCATTTCCCTCCAAACAGGATTCTTACAGCCTCACTGTCCATCTCTCCTCACTCTGATGCAGACAGCTGTTTGGACCAGAACACACTGTTCCAACACACTTCAAATGCTCTTTCTCTAACCTCTGTTTGACTTATTCGGCAGATGCCTACAAAATATATTTTACCATGGCCTGATGCTTTAGCGTCGGTGTTAAATTAAGTAAGAGGATGTTGTTATTTTCCCAAGTTGTCAGGTAAATCCTGACAAGTTTAGGTCTCAGCGAGGAGGAAGTACTGATGAATCAGGGCAGTGGGTCAGGAATCCTGCCTGTCACTTAAGAGTGGATTAGCAGGACTGCTCTGATGTTCCAGCTCTGAACCCTCTGCATCAACAACAGGGACGTTTAACAGCAGCAACAAGGAGAGATTTAACTGTGTCACATAGAAGTTTAATTGGGAAACAGATATAATTTTCCGTTGTTGCCGACAGCTGCCAAAGGCAATAGTGTTTTGCTATTGTCTGCGTGGGGGTGGGCGGGTATGTTTGTTTGTTAGCAAAATATTGCATGAACAAATAGGCAGATGTTATTTATTTTATTTTATTCAGAAATCAATCACTGAATGTACATCTACATCTAGGCAATTCAAGATGGCTGCCACAACTGATCAAACGTAAATATTGACTTTAACAACAGCCAACATTAAAGATTTTGAACTCAAATGTGGCTTGGTGGTAGCTGAGAGTCATCTGCAACACATACAATGAACAATTCACTATAAGATCTGTTTTAAAAAACTTCATTGCCCGTTAGTCAACTCTACCCGTTTGTTAGTCAAATATCTCATGAGCTTTGATCAAACTTTCAGAAGGTAATCATTTTGTGTTCAGCTTTGACTTGACTTTTAGAATTACTGTGATTATCGTACCCACCACTGCACCCTGTTCACTGGTTAACTGGTCATCATTAACTTCACTGGTACATTTTCATCTTTAAATCACTTCTTGGTCTGCTGTCTTCATACATCTCCTCCTACATGTCTCTGTGTGAGTGCAGTTACAGCGTGCGCTCTCAGGACATTATTACATGCAGTGTCCCCTTAGTGAGGACTGAACTAGGAAAAAGGGTCTTCTCCTACTCTGCTCCGGTTTCCTGGAATATCTTGCAAAAAGATCTGAAGCTCTCAACCTTGACCTCTCTAAGCGGCTTCAAACATAATAAGTTCATGGGAAAAACCAATGCAGACATGTTCCTGTTTTTATAATAAAAAATCTGTATGCCTCTTTTATAACTGTCTATTGTTGTTGTTGTCCATTGTCTTCTTTCTTTGTTGAAATCAGGTCTCACTTGTAAATGAATCCTCGAGGCTCAATGGGATTTACCTGTCTAAATAAATGTTGAATGAAAATTAACCACATTCAAGATGGCAGGCCAGAGCTTTGGGGTGGGGAGGGGGGCCCTCCCCCAGAATTAGTTGGATATCCCTCACTTGACGGTTCAGAGCCAGACTCTTCTCGGCTGAATTCACTGTCCTCCTCACTGTTGTCCTCCTCCACTCCGCGTCCTCCTCAGGCTGTTCATGGCAGCCTGAGGAGGCTCCTGCCCGGGTACGACAGCCTGGTTAGCTCAGCACTCACCCACACCCCTCACACCTGCTCCAGCACTATCTCTATTGCTACTGCCCTCATGTGTTTCAGTTCTCCGCTGTTTAGTTGTACAGAGAAGACTTTTTTATGTAAGTAAATTGCACTATCTTTTTGACATTTTGATTGCTGTTATTTTGACAAATTGGATACGTAATTACCCATCAAACATTTTTCTCGTATTTTTAATAAATAATCAAAATTTTATTAACGACACACTTAAATTGTAAAACTGATTTGTTAAATTTAGTCATGCGGTTTAATTATATTTTGTGTTTTTAATGAAATTGCACAATGACTTTGGACTTTTAGGGGCCAAGATTCTTTTTAAGGGTATGCAGAAATGCTTACCTGAACAGGCAGCTCTGATTTTTTAATTTATTTATTTAAACCGTTATTTTACCAGGAAGAAATCCATTGAGATTATTAATCTCTTTTACACTGATGTCCTGGAAATGTGATATTAGGACGCTTGTAAGTGGCTGTTGTGTTTAAAATTAGTGTTTAGGTCATTATTTTCAGATTACATATCAAATATAGGTTTGATTCATTCAAAGCAATTTAATTTGTGCATAGCTTTATTAGTAGTAAGCCTGAGAGTTAGCAAATCCAAGCAAACAGTTACCAGAATGCACCCTGTCAAAATAAGAGATTTCCCAGATCCTGTTCCTGCAGGATCCTGTTCAAATTAAGCCCTGCCTTTAACTAATTATCTGTTAAAGATTCTGACACTGTCACAATCCTCAGTGTTGGAACCCAATTGCAGAGAGGCGAGCGAGGCAGGAGTTTAAAAATAAAAATAATTTATTTTTTTTAATAACAAAACAAAAGGCTGTCGGTGCAGCAAAACTTACTTGGGCAGACAGGATCAGAAACAAGGCAGAGCAGATAATCAGGTGGACAAGAAACAGACAAGACAGAAGAGGACTGAGATGTCTGTAAACACAGAACAATGACCGGACAAGGAGTGAAGGAGAGAAAGGCTTTTTATAAGGCAGAGGGAGAGTGAGTAATGAGAGCACATGGGCAGGTGGCTGATGAGGGACAGGTGTGAATGATAAAGACTGAGGAGTGGAGAGGCAGACTGAGGAGTGAGTGGAAAACAGGACCAGATACACAGAAACAGAAATCACACAAAGAGCAGAGGCTTAGGACACAGAAACAGAAACCACACAAAGAGCAGAGGCTTAGGACACAGAAACAGAAAACACACAAAGAGCAGAGGCTTAGGCAGATGGGGGGGCAGCGGGGGCCGCTGACCGTGACAGACACGCTAACGTAGCACGTTCTTTTCAGTTCAGCCTTCAGCAATGTTGAAAAATAAAAGACAAGTTCACTTCTCTATCCAGCTAAAGGTGCAAAGACAAACAATCCCAAAAGACAGAGGAGAAAAAATAAATAACAGGATCCAAATGTGGGTTCAAAGGATTGGCGGCAGGATCTGTGGCATTAGAGGGCGCCATCTGATGTTTTAGGGGTAAATTAAGCATCAGTGTAATCTAACTTAAACAGGATTTGCATGAGAAGCCAAAATGAAAATGGCTTGGCAGTAGAATAAATCAAGAAGGGGAAATTAAAAGCTATATTTGTTTGCATGAAATGATAAAAATATGATAAGGCCTGGAGTCACAAAGCCACATTAACATTTACACAGAGTTATACAGCATATACACCCTCACAAGTCCAAATCTTTACAGTGTTTGACAGCAGAACTTTTTACCATAAACACTAATCAAATGAGCTTACAGCAATATTAGAGTGGGGGTGTCATTTAAACAATGTACTGGAATATTATCAACCAAGAATATGAATTTACTAATAATATATATTATCTTAGTAATCACAGTTTTGTATGCTAGATGAGTTTGACATGTGTAATATTTGGTTAGCCCAAGTTTTCACCCTCTCACATTAAAAACCATAATTAAAAAATAATTACTTTCCTCCACTCTGTTTTTGAACGCAGGGATGCTGCTGCAGAGCTACTGTTAATTATTACGTGCACTAAGGGGCAAACTATCACTTTTCTGAGGGACAAAACAACAAAAAAATTTATTGTGAAGATTTTAAGATTAAATTTGACGGACGGTGAAGCTTCACGGAAATTTTTTTCATTTACCCTTTATTTATCCAGGTAGTCTCATTAAGCCACGAGAACTTATTTTCAAGAGAGACCTTCACGGAAAATAAATAAGTAAATATCTGCTGGTGTGTTATGGGCTCTTATCATTGAGATTAAAAACCTCTTTTTCAAGGGAGTCCTGGCCAAGATAGCAAGTGCCATAAAAATACATAAAAGGACAAAAGAAATAAGAGAATGTGAAATACATTACTGTACAGAACTAACAATAACATATAACACACATTTAAAAGCTCTCAGAGATACTAAGTCTGTTAATGTCCAGTCATTCTGCAACATGTTCCATGTAAAAAGTGCAAAATAGCATCTTTTAGCCCGTTTCAGTTTGGGCAAATGGAACTGAAAGCAACAAAACGTCACATGAACACACATCTTGAAGCAAACAGGTGTGCGTGTTTATCATTTACAACAGCTGTTCTCATGTGATGTGAAAGATAATACCTTCATTTTCACTCTGAAGACAAGAGCCTTGACCTTGTGCACAAAGGGCTGAGGCATTCAGCAGCAAACCCTTATAGATTATATTCTGGACAGAGAAAAAGGCATTAATCTGACTGACAATTGGTGGCTCATGGGCCATATCTGGCCTGCCAGCTTATTCCATTTGGCCAGCAACGCAGTAATAGCAAATCAAATTCATTAGTTATTGGTCTGTTTGCTCATAATGCCTAAACCCTACGGACACAGTAGAAAGAAAAGCTGCCACTGTTTTCTCTGACTGTTTAGTTCAGTGAAAAGCACTGACAATGAGAAAGTTTCACATCCAGCATCATCTTCATTTTTTTTACTGGTCTTGCCTTACTGCTAATGGTAGGTTTTCTGTGAGGTTGTTTTGAAGTTGGACATGAGTTAAAGGAATTTGCTTCATGTTTGCACAATGCATGGACCTGAAAGATACTCATTGCAAACTATGAAAGTGACCATAATAAAGGTTAGCCTGAACAAATGACACCAGTTAAAAAGAGTTTAGTATTCCAGTTGTATTCATATGCAGGTCTGAAGTCAGTGTTAAGTCTCCACACTTTTGTATGATACGGTTTGTTAAGTTTGTTGCTGTTTTTAGAGCTGATCAGTTCCTGATCCAGCCGGGTTATAGATCCAAGTTCTCACAATGAATCAAGACCCAGACTACGAAATAAAAGTTCATGAGTTAGAGAACACACACTCACAAAACCAGTAGAATCACTAGAAATGCTGCAAGTCGGGTCGCTGCACTGGGTTAATAACTCACCGGATATGATACGGATTTGGGTCACTGCTCCGGGTTAATGAGCCACACATAGAACATGGACATTAAGATACGTTTACATGGATAACATACAGCTGACACAGGTTAACACTGCGGTTGACTTTAATTTCATTAAGACATGTTAAGTTTATGTTCCATCATCTGTCGGGTGTTTGTTCATTTATTGGTGTGTGAAATTGTAAAATTAACATCTCAGATTACTGCATATCAACCAAAATATATATTTTAATGGCAGGGGTGGGGGATGGGCAGTGTGAACGACTCAAGTGACTCAAATGAATCAAGTGAACTGAATCATTTTAGTGATTGATTCAGATTAACCCAAATCCATGACGTGAACCATGTTTACCAGCTGTTTTCTAAAACACCCTGTGTTACCACCCAAATGCATGTGTGGAGCATAGATCAACTGTACATATGTCAATGGTGCTGAAGCCGCTCAGTCCGCCTGATCTATGTGTCTAACCAAATATACACCTGGCAACTCACAGATGTACAAACCGGATTCCAAAAAAGTTGGGACACTAAACAAATTGTGAATAAAAACTGAATGCAATGATGTGGAGATGGCAAATGTCAATATTTTATTCGTAATATAACATAGATGACAGATCAAAAGTTTAATCTGAGTAAATGTAACATTTTAAAGGAAAAATATATTGATTCAAAATTTCACAGTGTCAACAAATCCCAAAAAAGTTGGGACAAGTAGCAATAAGTGGCTGGAAAAAAGAAATTGAGCATATAACAAACAGCTGGAAGACCAATTAACACTAATTAGGTCAATTGACAACATGATTGGGTATAAAACGAGCTTCTCAGTGTCAGTGTCTCTCACAAGCCAAGATGGTAAGAGGATCACCAATTCCACCACTGTTTCGCAGAAAGATAGTGCAGCAATACCAGAATGGTGTTACCCAGCGTAAAATAGCAAAGACTTTTAAGTTATCATCATCAACCGTACATAACATCATCAAAAGATTCAGAGAATCTGGAACAATCGCTGTGCGTAAGGGTCAAGGCCGTAAAACTCTACTGGATGCTCGTGATCTCCGGGCCCTTAAACGTCACTGCACCTCAAACAGGAATGCCACTGTCAAGGAAATAACAGAATGGGCTCAGGAATACTTCCAGAAAGTATTGTCAGTGAACACAATCCACCGTGCCATCAGCCGTTGCCAGCTGAAACTCTACAGTGCAAAGAGGAAGCCATTTCTAAGCAAGCTCCACAAGCTCAGACGTTTGCACTGGGCCAGGGGTCATTTAAAATGGAGTGTGGCAAAATGGAAGACTGTTTTGTGGTCAGATGAGTCACGATTTGAAGTTCTTTATGGAACACTGGGATACTATGTCATCCGGACCAGAGAGGACAAGGATAGCCCAAGTTGTTTTCAACGCTCCGTTCAGAAGCCTGCATCACTGATGGTATGGGATTGCATGAGCACTTGTGGCATGGGCAACTTGCATATCTGGAAAGGCACCATTAATGCAGAGAACTATGTTCAGGTTCTAGAACAACATATGCTCCCATCTAGACGTCATCTCTTTCAGGGAAGACCCTGCATTTTTCAACACGATAATGCCAAACCACATTCTGCAGCAATCACAACATCATGGCTATGTAGGAGAAGGATCCAGGTACTGAAATGGCCAGCCTGCAGTCCAGATCTTTCACCTATAGAGAACATTTGGCGCATCATAAAGAGGAAGGTGCAACAAAGAAGGCCCAAGATGATTGAACAGTTAGAGGCTTGTATTAGACATGAATGGGAGAGCATTCCTATTTCTAAACTTGAGAAGCTGGTCTCCTCTGTCCCCAGACGTCTGTTGAGCGTTGTAAGAACAAGGGGAGATGCCACACAGTGGTAAAAATTCAATTAAATTCAAAAATACTTTATTAATCCCAGAGGGAAATTATATGTTGGGTAACTTATCATCCTGGTTTCATTAATGAGTTTTTATAGATGCTGATGGCTGTGGGCAGGAAGGATCTCTTGTAGTGGTCTGTCATACAACGGATTTGAAGAAGCCTCTGACTGAAGACACTTTGTTGTTGTATGACAGTCTGATGAAGAGGATGTTGAGGGTTGTCTATAATGTTCTTCATTTTATGAAGAATTCTTCTTTGTACAATCATCTCCAAAGGTTCTAGAGGAGTCCCCAGAACTGAGCCAGCCTTCTTTATGAGCTTGTTGATCTTTTTTAAGTCATTTGCCCTGGTGCTGCTACCCCAGCAGATGATGGCAGAAGAGATAGCACGCTCTACAACAGACTTATAGAAGATATGCAGCATCTTGCTGCAAACGTTGAAGGACTTCAGCTTCCTCAAGAAGTACAGTCTGCTCTGTCCCTTCTTGTAGATGGCTTCACTGTTGCATTTCCAGTCCAGTCTATTGTCCAGGTGAACTCCAAGTTATTTATACTTCACCACCTCCACTTCTTCTCCCATGATGGAAATAGGGTTGGATCTGTTCCTGATTCTCCTGAAATCTACAATCATCTCCTTCATTTTGTTCACATTCAAGATGAGATGATTGTTTCCACACCATTCCACAAAGCGGTCCACCAGTTCCCTTTACTCAGCTTCTTGTCCATCTCTGATACACCCGACTGCTGCAGAGTCATCAGAATATTTCTGCAGATGACAGGAGTCTGTTTTGTACTGGAAATCTGAGGTGTACAGAGTGAAAAGGAATGGTGAGAGTACAGTCCCCTGTGGTGCTCCTGAGCTACTGACCACCTTGTCAGACACACAACCCTTCAGTCTCACAAACTGTGGTCTGTCCGTCAGGTAGTCTTTGATCCAGGCGATTGTTGAGGCCTCCACCTGAGTCTTCTGAAGTTTCTAACAAAGCAAATCAGGCTGGATTGTGTTAAATGCACTGGAGAAATCAAATAACATGACTCTCACAGTGCTGTCTGCCTTTTCTAGATGACAGTGAGTTTGCTGAAGCAGGTGTATGATGGCATCTTCAACTCCAAGTCCACGCTGATAAGCAAACTACAGTGAGGCCTGATATGTGCTTGTTTGTCTAGTCAGGTGGGTCAACAGAAGTCTATCTAGGACATTCATGATGTGGGATGTCAGGGCAACAGGTCTATAGTCATTGAAAATGGACTTGTCCCAACTTTTTTGGGATTTGTTGATGCCATGAAATTTGGAAACAACAGATTTTTCCCTTAAAATTATACATTCTCTCAGTTTAAATTTTTGATCTGTGATTTGTGTTCTATTCTGAATAAAATATTAGATGTTGGCACCTCTACATCATTGCATTCAGTTTTTATTCACAATTTGTTTAGTGTCCCAACTTTTTTAGAATCCGGTTTGTATATACACACATGTACTGCTTTACCATGTATCTTGTTTTCAAATGTGCTAAATAAATAAACTTTAACATGACTTGACTTTCCATTTCTTAATAATTGATATACAGTACAGTAATGGTGCTCCATAGGATGTTCGGGGTTTGGGGATTTCTTTTACAAACTAACCATGAAGTATACTTCAGCACAACTTTGTCTCAGTTGTATTTGGTTCTAGTGTCTCTTGCTTGGTGGTAGACTTTACTATTGACAGATGTAACACTGATTCTGGGGGGCTTTCAGAACAGGTGCATACAGTCTATGCACCACTTGGCACTTGAATTGCCCACAGGTGGATTTAATTTACCTAATTATGTGGCTTCTGAAGGTAATGATTTAAGTAAACAGGGCGAAACCACATTCCTGTTCCATTTTTTTTTTTTTTTAACTTTTTTTCCATTAAACTCAAATAATATGGAATTTTACACTATCATCTCCACTCTGTAAACACCTGTATCTAAAACAGACTCATCTGAAAGAAAGAAAAAAAAAATCTCTTGTGGATTCAATCTGATTTCCACAGGTACCATGTGGGCCTCACAGTGAAGGATTAGAAGAACCACTTCATTAAACAGATCCCACTCAAGAGCTGAGCCCGAACAGCATCTCAGTAATGAGGATGTCCACAGCCTATCACCGATCTCCCCACACACAACTAGAGCAACATCTGCTCTGTTCCACCCAGAGCATCAGGTGGGATCCACTGTGTTTGAACAAACACAGAAGGTGCCTGTATGTGTATGGAAGTATTAGAGTAGCCAGAGAGACCGACGAGGAGACGAGTAGTGCTTTGAGGACCAGAGGGATGGCAGGGTATTGGTATGGTATAAAGTTTATTCATTTTAAAAAAGTACAAAACAATTCCATAATATAAAAAAAAAGATACAAAAGATTTAAAATGAAAGGCAGCAGAAAGAAGAAAAAATCTTATTATATCTGCCCCTTTTTTCAAACAATTATTTCAATCATAATAATTTTCAAGTAAAAGAACAAAATGAATAACTCTTTCTAATTTTTCTAATTCTAATACAAAAAACACACTAAGCTACTTCATTATTATTTTTTTTTTTTAACAATCCAGCTTTGATCTTTTTCTTAAATGTACACGTTGACTTGGCATTTTTCACATCACTCTCTAGACCATTCCACAATCCAACTCCTTGGATTGAGGTAGACCTTCCCTTCAGACTAGTTCTGAATTTTGGTTTGACAAATATCTCTATCCCCTTAAGATTATAACAACTTTGTCTTTTAACAAAATTTCTTTGGATATTTAATGGTAATGTGTTATTTTGAGCCCTATACATAACTGATAAAATACTATAATCGACCAAATCATGGATCTTCAATAACTTCAGTTGATAAAATAATGTGCTTGATGGGTGACTGTAATGCTTTCTGGTGATAATTCTTACAGCTCTTTTCTGTAAAATAAAAATAGGTTTTGTAAATGTTTTACATGCTTTCCCCCAAACATCAATGCAATAGATTAAATGTGGAACAATGATTGTGTTATACAACATGTACAGAGCTTTATCATTTAATAATTCCCTGACTTTGTATAGTACTGCAATAGATTTAGATATTTTTGTTCTTACAGAATTTATGTGATTTTTCCATGTTAGCTGTTCATCAATGATTACACCCAAAAATTTCATCTCATTAACTCTACAAATCTCAACACCCTCAATTTTAAATGGATCATCAGCAGTTCTCTTTTTGTTACTAAATATCATGTATTCAGTTTTATCTAAATTTAATGATAATTTATTAATTTTAAACCAAGTTTGTATTTTATCAAATTCTGTCTTCATCAATTCCAACATCCATTTTACATCTTTACCCAAACAGAAAAATGTGGTGTCATCTGCCAAAAGGACACATTTGAGGAGTCCTGATACATTCACTGTCATTCACATATAAAATAAATAACTTTGGTCCAAGTAGAGAGCCTTGAGGAACTCCACAAGTGATATTGCACAGGTCAGATCTTACACCATTTATTTGTACAAACTGTTTCCTATCTTTTAAATAGCTAGATACCCACTGTAATGCTGGTCCTCTTATACCATGTTTATTTAATTTTTCAAGGAGAATAGTGTGGTCAATTGTAGTGAACTTAACCTGATGTCAAGACTAAGCCTAAGGTCAAAACTCTTGACCTTAAGAACCTTGTGGGACAGGAACTGTCATTTCATTGATTTGAATCCAGAAATACAGGTTCACCCATCCTGAGACTTTCTTTCTTGAAAATTCAAGTGGAAGAACACTCTCTGTTCTATTATCATTACTATTTTACAAATGTTGATAATCAAAGTGCCTTAGTTCAAACCATTTTAGATGTTGCAGTGAACTAATCAATTTTATTAACTGTGTAATGATTTTTAATTCTCATGCAAAGTTAGAACTCATGTTAAAGCTGTTACAGAGTAATTATGCATCTTCTGATTTCTGTCTTTGAATGAGCAAGTGTGCGTTCCAGGGTCAGGAGTCGAAGCAGACATGCGTTGGAACAACTGTCTTGTTTATATCCTCTCAGACGTCAACAGGGGGGTTTTGGCACCTGTTTCTAAAACTCGCCAAAACAAAACTCTCTCTGTCTGTGAGAACATTTCTGATCTGTTCCATAACAATTCTTGCTGTCTTCTAACCTCTTACATCACAAAACACACCCCGTCTGGTCGGTTCTGACCAATGGGAAGACTCCCAAATGAACCGGGAAAAGAGCTCTTTAAAATGTCGGTACTTCCTGGTCTACAGGGCTCTGTTCGGTTCTGTGGGGTTCAGTTCGGTTCTGTGAGAGTTGGGATGAGTTCAGTTCTGCGCGGAGAAGCCCAGTTCTGTGGGTTGGAGAAGTTCGGCGGCGCGGACAGTTCTGATATGTCCTAGCGCTGTGCAGTAGCTGTGGGAGCCGGGAAGACCCTGACATGACCACAGAGCTCTTCCGAGTTTCATGGGATTATAACATTTTCCACTGAGGTGAGCTTGTGTCGGACAGAATCTCGCCGCTACTCCGGACGAGTAACAGCATCCTACGGAGACGCTGAAGGGTGCGTTAAACGGAACCTCGCCTGAGACATCTCCAGGTAAAAGAGTCGATTTCACCACCTAAGTGTACTGTAAGGAAGAAGCTGAAGAAAGCCCGGAGAGTGCCGTTCTGTTCAACACTCTCCCTCAAACACCATCCTTACTCCCTTTAACTTCCTTCCCATCTTTAAACTCTTCTCTCAAGTAGAAATTCTTCCAGATATTTTAGAAATGTCTGTGTAAAGTGCTCATCCACCGCCGTGTGGATAAAAAGATCATAATTGTACAGTTTTCATAAATGTCTGTGGTGAAGCAACGGAAAAATCATGGCCGTATGATTTTTCCTGATTGATTGCTTTTGTTGTTATTTTCATAATTTGCCAAATTACTGTAAATGTTTGATGTTAAACTTTGATTCTGTAAATAAATGACCGCATTCATTTTGATGGGTCAAAGATAAATGACGTCTCACGTTTGCATTTCCTTAAATTCAATGCACGTTTTATTCAGTCCAGAAAAATGAAGAATCCGTGTTAATTGATGAATATATCTGAGCATCTGTTCATCCACACAATAGTATCGAATGCTTTTTTTAAATCAACAAAAATACTAACACAATACTGTTTTTGATTGACAGCAGTAGTTATTTGTTCTATTAATTCCATGAGAGCCATTGATGTAGTTTTTTGCTCTAAACCCATACTGACTGCTACTTAAAATGTTTTGTTTAGTAATAAATGTATCTAATCTGGTCACAAATAGTTTTTCTAGAATTTTTGAGAACTGTGGTAATAAGGATATTGGTCTATAATTATTGAACACACATTTATCACCATTCTTAAAGAGAGGAACTACCTTAGCTACTTTCATATTGTCTGGAAATATTCCTTTTGAAAATGATAAATTACAAATATATGTAAACGGCTCGATAACATAACTCATTATGTCCTTTACAAACATCATATCCATGTCCACCCAGTCTTTTGATCTCTTATCTGTAAGATTCTTTATCCATCCATCCATCTATTATCTTTACCCGTTTATTCCATTTTGGGTCACGGGGGTCGCTGGTGCCCATGTCCAGCAATCACTGTGCGAGGGGCGGGGTACACTCTGGACGGGTCGCAAGTCCATCACAGGGACACATAGAGACAAACGAGACAAACAACCATTCACTCTCTCACTCACACCTAGGGACAATTTAGAATTACCAATCAGCCTAACATGCATGTTTTTGGACTGTGGGAGGAAACCGGAGTACCTGGAGAAAACCCACGCATGCACGGAGAGAACATGTAAACTCCACCCAGAAAGGCCCCTGGACCAGGGTTTGAACCAAGGACCTGCTCGGTGAGAGGCAGCAGCTCTAAGATTCTTTATTACATTCATTATTTCTTCTTTGTCAGTTCCATTAAGAAAAATACTGTTGTCACAACTTATAACTGAATGGTTCACATTATTGTCTACTTTTGGTATTTTAGCTGCAAGTCTTGATCCAACGTTCACAAAATGATGATTAAATCCATTTACAATTTCATTTTCATCATGGATTTCATTGTCATCCTTCAGAAAATATTGTGAAATACCTGTTTTTGCTTTATGACTTTTCAGAACACTATTTATTACTTGCCATGTAGCTTTCATATCACCATTACTTTTATTTAATAAATCACTATAATATTCCTTCTTGTGTTTCCTTATAGTCGCTACTAATTTATTTTTATACTTCTTATATTTCTCTTCAGCCTCTTGTGTTCTCAATTTCAAGAAACATGTATACAAATAATTTTTTTTTTACAAACATTTCTCAACCCTTTTGTCATCCATGGTTGATCAACAACATTTCTCTTTGTACAATTATTTTGCACACAATTCTTTTCATACAGAGCTCCTAAAATATTCATAAACTCATCATATGATCTGTTCACATCATCAACATACACGTCTTTCCAGCTTTGTTTATGTAAATCATCTTTTAATTTGTCCATTGCTTTTTTTGATGTGTTTATTGTTTTTTTCTTAATTGTAATTTCTTTTGTAATGCTTTGATCATTTTTATAAATCATGAAAACTGGTAAATGATCACTTAAATCACTCATTAAAATACCTCCCATCACATCCCCATTTGTTACATTTGTGAAAATATTATCGATTATTGTAGCACTATGAGTTGTAATTCTTGTTGGTTTTGATATTAACGGATAAAGATTTAAACTATACAATGAATTTGTAAATGTACTGATGTTATTTGAATCTGTTATATTTCCCAGGTCAATATTAAAGTCTCCACAGAAAAAAATGCTTTTATTAAAACTCTTGTCCAATAGTTGTACGATTTTATCAGTGAATATTTCTATATTTGATCCTGGAGATCGATATACACAACTTATCAATATGATTTTATCATTCTTGTTTATTATTTCTATTGTTATTATTTCCAAGATATTATCAACAATACATTTCAATAATTAGTTTACATTTTATTTCATTTTTAACAAATAGAGCCACTCCACCTCCTCTTTTGTTGCTTCTGTTCACATGATATAATTCATACCCTTCCATGTGAACATTAGTTGTGTTTTCATCGTTGAGCCACGTCTCCGACAGTGCTATTATTGTAAAGGTTCTGTTTAGCTGTTTTAAATAATCTGTTATTTTGGATATATTTGCATTTAAACTTCTACTATTAAAGTGAATAATAGAGAGACCTCCATTTGTTATATTGATGTCATTAAACTGTTCTTCATTGTAATATTCAGTCTTTTATTGCAGGGAAAAAAATTGTATCAATCACATCTTCAACATTGTATATTTTAAACTCTAAGTCTTCGTATGTTGCCATGTTTTAATGTATTTGTTTATTTTATATTTTGTTAATTTCTTGTTTGTGAAGTTATGTCAATGATTTATCATCTGTCCTCTCCTGAGCTCATTTTAGTCTTTCCAGATCCTTCAGGTCTTTTGTTATTTTACTCCCAGAACAGCTTGTTTAGACACTATATGAGTCATGTTAGTGTCACTAATGCATTTCCTATGAAATGAACAAACAGATACACAGGCTCTGCAGAAGTAATGCTACCACCATAGAGAGACAAGTAAATGTGAACAGACTGTGAGACTATACCCTTAGTCATACCCTGCCAGTCTGAGCACTGCCTAAAAGGGACTCATCCAAAAAAGTACATCAAAACCATCTGTCTTTTTTTTTATAGATGGAAACATACAGTTAGCTCCAAAACAACGAACAGTGATGCTTCCACGCACCTGTTGTCTCATCTTATCCAGACTCTCCTCATTTCAGCTCCACACTTGCAGAAGCAGATGTGAATATGTACACGTTGTTATGAGGTTGACAGTTCTGGCAGAAAGAGAGAGAACGACAGAGACAGGGAAGCAGCTTGTTATGAAGAGCAGGATAACTATATGTCAGTTTTTCAGAAAATGGTAAAAAAAAAATCATAAAAAGCAAGATATTTTTAAAATGTCAAAGTATATAACTCTCGTATTTATCACTTTGACCACAGGGTCAATTATTTACCAAAACAAGCTGCATCATATCTGTTTACATATTTGAATGAACTGGGCTACAAATTAATTGACATTAGTTGTTGTGTTAATAAAACTGTACGATAGATTCTATAGAAAAATAAGGATTGTTTCAAAAATATGTGGCTCATCCAGTTCTGCCATGTCTGTATGCTGGAACAGAGTTGTATCCAAAACACCAGCAGATTCAGCAAATCTCCCTTTGGCATTAAAGACTTATAGTGGATTATGGAGCTGATTATCATTGAGATCTGACATCTAAGAAAATGAACAGGGATGAGCGTTGTTAATTGGGGTCACCAGAAAGAAAATAAAGCTAAAATTAACAGCCCTGTTTTGTTTATTTTATTTTATTTTTTATATAATCAGACAAATTAATGATTGGATAAATAAATTAAAAAAATTAAAAACGTGCATCAGGCAGTCAAAAAATTATTATTTTAAATTTAGATTATTTTATTTAACATCCTTTTATTTCCAATCTCTGTACACCAAAATGCATTTAAGTAAATAAGTTATTAAAATTAAGTAGTTACAAAGCTGACTTAATGATTGTCTATTTATTGGCATCACATAAATTCAGATTTATTTAACAAATGCACCTGCTACATTTATTTGCTTTTTGCAAACTGAAGATTGTTCAGATCTGCAATGAAGATCTGATTAAATAAGAAATTTAAAAATGTTCAACTCTCTTTAAAAAAAACACTTGATTTACAGTGTATCACTGTAAAAGTTTAGAGACTAATTATTGACAAGACAAATGCCAAGTTTCTTTTCTCTGAAAATAAAAGTCTATTACTCCTTCCTGCTTTTCATGCCAGAGTTCTTAAACATACATCATGTTATGTTGTGACATGTCATATGTCGCCATTCTAAACTTCATTTGTTAATCATATGTAAATGTACATCCACAGATTACTTTCTCAGAGTTTTGATTAAGTCTGTCCAGTGGTTCATGAGATATTTTGCTAACAGACAGTTGACTCCAAGAGCTCATGCCAAAGTTTTAAGCAAAGAATCTTCCATGATTAGTAACACTCAGAGTATGCGTTAGGGATGATTCTTGTGTATTTGTACACCGAATTCTAGTTCAATAGCTGTCAAATTGACTGAGTTATAACAATTTTGGTGTTTGTTAATATCATTTAGCGGGGGTAGCCATCTTGAATTGTGCTGACTCAAAAAGTTAAACAGTTGTAGATGTGTTTTTAATAATTACTTCTTGAAAAGTTCAACTAAATTAATCTAGTGGTCCATGAGATATTTAACTAACAAACAGATAAATGCACGCACAAAGACAGAATAACACGTCGTCCGACTTTCACCTTCTGGCGTTGGGCAATAAAAGAAAAAATTAAAACGTGTTAAATTTGACTAAACATTAGTTTTATGCAACTTGATCAAAATTAGTCCACACTTGTAAGTGTTCAGACTGATTTTTTTTTTTTTTTTTTAGTAGGTGGAAATGAGACAATGTAGAGTGGTCTATTCCTCTCATCAACTGCAATGATCAAAGCTGTAAGAATTAAGTACCAATGTCCAAGTCCAGGAGATTTGCAGGGCCAAATGTAGAACCACAGGCTCCCCTAATCTGCCTAATTTGTTCAACCACAGATGCCACAGATCCTTTGAATTGGATCAAAGGCACAGAGACTGTGTGGAGCGCCTTGCTGCGTCTGACAGAGGAACTGCAGGAGGAAGCCGAATGGCAACATCAAAAACCACAAACTAACACTGAATTAACCACAAACCAAGAATTGTCTTGGGCAAAAATTAAAGACAGAAGTCAGCTTCAAACGTTTTTGAATTTTGAAACTCTAGAATGATTTTTGCTGAAACCAGATAGTTCATCTGAGCATGATCGATGTGATGATGATAGTAAAATCGTACTATATACGGTGTTTTTAAAAGTTTGACAAGTAAATGCACCAAAGTAAACTATCCCAGCCTCCGTGTCTTTGATTCATAAGATTTTTTTATTTTTTTTTAAATGAGATCAAAAGCCAGCAATGTGTTGTCTCTCACTTCGGGATGAATAACACACATGACCACCCACAAGATTCACTGTGCTTCCCCCCGTGTTTTTTTTTTACTCTAAGGCAACTAGAAACAAACTGTGTTGAAGGACTGAAGAAAAAGGAGCCCTGCCTAACTGGATCATTCAAAAGACCCAGTGAAACATAACTTTCTTCCAGTTTTTCTATAGCTACACCATCTATAGTCATTCACTTCAGTACGTGTGTATGGGTGGGGGCAAACCAAAACATGTGACAATGTAGCTGTGGACTCATGAGAAAGCATGTGACATCATCGATCTTCCTTGCCACCCCCTTCTTCCTCTTTCTTTGAATGGTTAAATGAGACCATCTCATTTGCAAGAAAAAATGATTCTAGTCATTTTCCTCACATAATAAATAAGTTATTTCTGCATTTGCTGTAGTACAGAGAAAACCGAGGGAGAAAACAATTCTAAAGAATGGGGAATTGAGTGTATGGGTTTTTATTTAGTTTGACATCCAATGTAGTTTTCTAACGTCCACAGGCTTTTAGTGGATTTTATTACAGTCTTGAAAAAGTACTACTACCCCTTGAACTTTTTGAACATTTTATCATGTAACAATCACAAACTTTGAAGTGTTTTAAGGGGATTTTATGTGATAGACTAACACAAAGTAGACATTTTTATAGAGTGTAAATGATTCATGGTTTTCAAAAGGTTTTTACAAAAACAAATATAGTGTGGTGTACATTTAGATTGAGCCCTCTACACTGATACACAGAACAAAACCTGTTACAAAAAACTGCCTTCAGATGTCACCTGTAAATGTGTCAATGCCGAGGCATATGGAACACTGGGACGCCATGTCATCCAGACCAGAGAGGACAAGGATAGCCCAAGTTGTTATCAACGCTCTGTTCAGAAGCCTGCATCACTGATGGTATGGGGTTGCATGAGCACTTGTGGCATGGGCAGCTTGCATGTCTGGAAAGGCACCATTAATGCAGAGAACTATGTTCAGGTTCTAGAACAACATATGCTCCCATCTAGACGTCATCTCTTTCAGGGAAGACCCTGCATTTTTCAACACGATAATGCCAGACCACATTCTGCAGCAATCACAACATCATGGCTACGTAGGAGAAGGATCCGGATACTGAAATGGCCAGCCTGCAGTCCAGATCTTTCACCTATAGAGAACATTTGGTGCATCATAAAGAGGAAGGTGCGACAAAGAAGGCCCAAGACGATTGAACAGTTAGAGGCCTGTATTAGACATGAATGGGAGAACATTCCTATTTCTAAACTGGAGAAACTGGTCTCCTCTGTCCCCAGACGTCTGTTGAGTGTTGTAAGAAGAAGGGGGGATGCCACACAGTGGTAAAAATGGACTTCTCCCAAATTTGGGGGGATTTGTTAAAGCCATGAAATTTGGAAACAACAGATTTTTCCCTTAAAATGATACATTCTATCAGTTTAAACTTTTGATCTGTGATTTGTGTTCTATTCTGAATAAAATATTAGATGTTGGCACCTCCACATCATTGCATTCAGTTTTTATTCACAATTTGTTTAGTGTCCCAACTTTTTTGAAATCCGGTTTGTATATATGTGTGTGTGTGTGTGTATATCTATCTATCTATATATATATATATATATATATATATAGATATATATATATATAGATTATATATATATATATATAGATAGATAGATATATGGGTGTGTGTGTGTGTGTGTGTGTGTGTGTGTGTACGTGCGTGCGTGCGTGCGTGCGTGCGTGCGTGCGTGCGTGCGTGTGTGTGTGTGTGTGTGTACAGAAGTGGTTGTTAAAAATTTAAAGCAGGGTTAGGTTACGAAACCATTTACCAAGCTTTGAACTAGTCATTTATCTGAAAATTGAAAGTTCATGTCTCAACTGCAGACCTACCAAGTCTTAGCCATCCACCCAAACTGACAGGTCATGCAAGGAGAGCATTATTCTGAGACGCAGCCAGGAAGCTCATGGTGATTCTGGAGGAACTGCCGGAATCTCAACTTAGGTGGACAAAGTTGTCAACAAGGCAGCTAATAGTTGTGCACGCCACATTTTTAGCTTACATGAAAGAGTGGCAAGAAAAAAGCCAGGTTGGAAAACAAAAAGCCACAAGACACTGTCTGCCACAATTTATGCTGGAAACTCTGCAAACATGTGGAGGAAATTATAAGCTCAGATCAACATTAAACTTTTTTGCCCTAAATGTAAAACACTATAAATGGTGGAAAACTAACACTTACTGCACATTGCGCCGAACACACCACCAACCACTGTGAAAGTGATGAAAGCATCATGCTGGAGCTTTACTTCAACTGGAACACAGCTGGGCAATCCTGTACTAAAACTTCTCCAGTCTGCAAAACACCTTAAACAGGGGTGAAGGTTCACCTTCCAGCAGGAAAAGAGATGGTTACTCAGACTAATGCAATTAATGTGGTACAGATTTTAAATCAATTGTTTTTCTTAAAAAAAAAAAAAAAAGTTGGGGATTAAAAAGTGCATAAATGGCATGATTTCCTTAAAACTAAAAACACTTTAACTAACATGGGCTTGTCTAAACATTTGCTACTGACATATTTAATTTAACAGGGCAAATATAATGAACTTGCTATGTGAATTCATAAATATGTTGAAAAAAATACAGTGAAACAGCACTTTAAAAAGTCGACGCATTCTTACAAGTGATGATTAATGAAACATGAATCCAAGTTGTGGCTGAACCCGAGTTTATGCAAACTTTCAGCGGGCGTGTAGAGGCGGAAGTACGGGATCAAACACAACCAACGGTTCCGCGACGTTGCCTTCAAAACAAAAGCTTGGTAACGTAGCTTAAGGTTGAAACATACCACTACCGTTTAAATTTGAAAAGAAGCGGCAAAAATTAAGCGCAGTTTAAAAAAAATCACCACTAAAAGCAATGTAAAATTTTTTTTTTTTTATCTCGCTTTCACTTACTTCAACTTTAGCGTTTAATTTTCCAAACGGAACAACGCAGCGCGTTTTTTATTTTACTTTGAAGGCATAAACCGGAAGTAGTGCCTTTAACGTCGTCGAGTTTAACGCGGTTGGAGGTGTGGATGGAGGAGAAGCAACTTGGAGAAACGGACCGCGATAAGTTTTATTTGACCGTCATACTGCGTTGCCACGAGTATTCTGCCGTTTCTTCGTGACGGGAGAGAAGGCGGCGTCTCCATAATGGCGAGCGCAGCGCTACTGGCGTTTCCTGCTCAACTTTAATGAGAAGAGTTTGAGAAGAAAAAAAAAATTGACAGTTGTTTCTGGTGTCATTGACATTAGAACAAATTGTTGCTGCCATGACACATTTAACTTGTTTTTCGATTTGGACATTTGCTTTTAGCTTATACTTCGGCGTGTCGACATGCTACTTTTCAATACCGCTGAGAATGTACCCGGGAAAGTACAGTGTATCTGGAGGCCATGGAGGTTTGACTCCTCTCCGGCTCGTCGCTGTGAAGTCTGATGGAGACGGCCTCTCTTTGGCCTCTGATCCAGCTGGTACCGTCAACTTTCTGGACATGGTCAACAACTTGCAGGGAGACTCTGGAAGAGGCTACTACTTAGAGATGTCTCTCGGTAGTCCTGGCCAAAAGGTACAGCTGCTGGTATTACAGGCTGTAATGTGTCAAAGTAGCAGGTGGTTTCTGACACGTGCCTCTTTTTAATTATCTGTTTGTTCATTGGTGTTTTTCTTTAAGTCATTGAACTTCACGTTTATTGCTATTGATGGTAGTTGTTTTTGTGGCTATGACCAGCTGTATGTCCATACATACATGTGTATATATATAGTGTATGTGTATATATATATATATATATATATATATATATATATATATATATATATTCTGTTGAAGTTTTACTGAATTGTGATCAGTTTGTCTTTCAGCCACAGTTTGCTTGACCATTTCTTATGATGTGTGCACAGCTTGCATAACAATATTCCAGGTCGTGCACATTATTTCTTTGCACTCTTCATACCTGCATCAGCAGCCATCCCTAAGTTTAGTATTCAGTCAACAACTGATGATTGATGCAGTTGGACTAGTTTTTTTTTTATTATTATTATGATTTATTATGTGGGATTTATGGATCTGTAGAAATCTGTAGATTATTTACTTTTCTTTTTGGAAGGTTAGGCAGTGATGCTCTGTCAAAAAAAAAAAAATTTATTAAATCACCCCAACTAGGAAAAGAAACTCGTTCAGGAACAGTTTGGTATGTTACAGCCAGGTGATGGTTTCAAAAACACAAAATCAGTCGTAACATTTGCGTTGGTGTGTTTAATTCCTAGACTTTGAATATTTCAATTGGAATACGCTAAATTACTTAAATCCAGATTTGGTCTTTTTCTGGTTTGCAGATTTTTATATATATATATATATAAAATTTTCAAAGTGATGTGTTAATCCTGTTCAAGCCATTATCTTTGTATTTGTTATTTAAGACAAATTTTCATGCTGCCATAGCCATGACAAAATGGTATTTGTCTGTTGCATCTTTATTCTCAGAGTTGCTGCAGCTGCCTTCACAGCCTTGGGGTCTGTAGGTAGACTAGGCTTCCCGTTCACATGCACTCACATGATGCTGCCTGTGAGGACCAGTGTTTCTTTCCAGGCAGCTGACCAGGATTATGAGGCTCCCAGGGAACAAAGAGCAGCCTCCGGAGTTGTACAAAAATCCACTGGCCCTGGTTTGATGCCAATTTGCTCTTTTTTTTTTTTTTTTTTTGGTTGGGTAGAAGTTTTAATCAACTGTTGTCATAAATTAATTTTAATGCCAAGATGAATAAGATCATATTAATGCTTATGAGGGACAAAATTTGGATGAGTTGAAATCAAGAAGGCCTTGAAGGGTAGCAACGATTTGTCGATGTGCTGTAAATAGGTGTGTTTGAAGCAGAGCTTAAACCAAAGGTGAGTTATCTCTTTAGTAAATTGACCTGTTGCCCTCAGACCTTTAAGTTAAACAGATCAGAGCTTTTAGGACTCCTGGGTGGTGCAGGTTTACTTTTCCTTGCTCAAATAGGCTGTTGCTGAGGAAAATGGCAGCACTAGTGTGAGAGACAGAAAATCTGCAAAGTCACCAAAATGTGCCTTACACTCTTCCACATCCAACACCTCTGTCCTAAATGGTTTGCAAAAGAAGAAACATCATATATTTTTTAATAACTGTTGAGATTATGATTCATTCACAAGACCTTTTATGCCTGCAGACCTTAAATGCACAAAGACCAAATGTGTAAAAATCATGAGGCACAGATGTAATTATGGAGAGTCAGCAGATGGATGAATAGCAACAGATTCACTGTATTGTCATGTGATTCTTTCACAAATAATCCTCGGAGGATACAACAATCCAAACAATCACTTTTATTGTACCGTACAAAGGAAAATCACATGAGAATCAAGAAATGTTCCAGTTTTCACTTTCCAGTTAAAAAGATGTTGCACATGTTGAGTTGATATAGCGCCATGAAAATTCCTCAGTTTATAACTTCCATAAACAAGTATTTGTGAATACATTATGTTCTGTCTAAATATTTAAGAATGTTGATAACAGACAAGTGGCATACATTTTATGAATGGGAATCTGATTATTTATTAAAACATAGGTTTTTTTATATTTGTATGTCATATTATGGCAAAATGTTTTTATATCAGGGAATCTTTCAACATTTCTACGAGTTTAAAATAGTGCAAAAATGTTTCCATGTTTTATTTAAACAGGAATAGTTTAAAGTCAAACTGCAATCACAGCTTTCCATACTTTAGATTTTTGATTTGCTGTCTTTGTCTCTGGTTAGGATTTTAAACATTCTCAAACTTCAACTTTTGATTCTGTTCCTCTTTGTCTCCTTCCTCCCAGCTGCATTTCTAACATCCTACCAACTTACCTACTACTAGTACTCTGTAGTCTGTCTTGTTATGGCTGTCTTTTCCCCCTCTTCTTTCAGCTGCATACCTCCACCTCTCCAAGTTCTCTTTCACCTGTTCCTTGTTCTCACTACAGACCACAATACCATCTGCAAGCTTCATCTTCCATGGGGATTTTTGCCTCACCTCATCTGTTATTCTGTCCATCACCAGAGCAAACAAGAAGGGTTTCAGAGCCGATCCTTGATGCAATCCCACCTCCACCTTGAAGCTATCTGTCACTCCTACAGCACATCTCACCACTGTCCTGCTGTCCTCATACATGTTGTGTGCCAGTCTAACATACTCTGCTACTCCAGATTTCCTTCTGCAGTGCCACACCTCCCTCAGAAACCTGTCCTATGCTTTTTCTAAATCCACAAAGACACAATGGAATCCTTTCTGACCCTCTCTATACTTCTTCAGCATCCTTAAAGCAAAGATGGCTTAAATATATAGTGTTTTTTTGTGGTATGAAACCATACTGCTGCTCACAATCACCTCTTGTCTATTCTTGTTGCTTGTGAACTCACAACATTCTTCCTTCCTCAACTTCCACCATTTGGCATTTTTCCTCTGACTTTACTCTATTCCACTTCTTCACTACAACAGTCATACACACACAACCATCTGATGCTGTCTGGCCACGCTCTGCCCTGCCATAGCCATACAGTCCCCAATCTCCCTCAGGTTTCCTTTTCTACTCAGATTGTGGTCTGCCTGTGTACTCCCTCCTCCATTTTTTTAGGTCACTCCATGTCCCTCTGTCTTTTGGAAATCAATGTTGACTACAGTCATTTCTGTTCTTCTGGCAAAATTCACCACCATCTGTCCTTCCTGGTTATTTTCCTTAGCACCAGACCTGCCCATCACTTCATCTTCTCTGTTTCCTTCACCAACATGTCCATTCAGAACATCACTCAGTTCATCTAGACCCTTTCATCCATCCATCCATCCATTCATTATCTTCTGCTTGTTCCAAAGTCAGGTCGGGGGCAGTAGCTTGAGCAGGGAGGCCCAAACATCTCTTTACACAGCCACCTCTTCCAGGTCTTCTGGAAGTACCTCAAGGCATTCCCAGGCCAACTGAGAGACATAGTATCTCCAGCCTGTCCTGGAGATACTATGTGTCTTGGTCTCCATCTCCTCTCAGTAAGGCATGCCTGAAGCACCTCCCTAGGGAGGCACCCAGGGAGCATCTTTACCAGAAGCCCGAACCACCTCAGCTGGTTCCTCTCGATGTGGAGGAGCAGCAGTTCTACTCCAAGTCTTTCCCAGATGACTGAACTTTTCACCCTTATCTCTAAGGGAGAGTCTATCTACCCTGCAGAGGAAACCCATTTCAGCTGCCTGTATCTTTTATCTCATTCTTTCGGTCACTGCCCAGAGTTCTTGGCCATAGGTGAGGGTAGGAACCTAGACCGACCAGTAAACAGAGAGCTTTGCCTTACAGCTTAGCTCCCTCTTTACCACAACAGACCAGTACAGTGTCCACAATACTGTAGATACTGGTGTAATCCATGGTTCAGCAGCTGCACCTGGTTACCAAATTGCATGTTGTTGCTCTATGGGAGTGTATATAAAGAGTGACAGCAAGTCATGTCACTTCCTTTTTCCTCACTTCCTCTGTCAGACTGAGAGACCTGTTTGAAAGGCTTTTTGGACTTTCAAACCTTTCTACACACAATCAGTGGTGAGTTCATTGTGTTCAGTAGATGTTAGTAAAACCTCTTATTGATTTAACCAAGCTTACAAAGTCATTTTCCAAACTCTTCTTTTGCTGCCAGTTATAAAGCTAAACCCGTTAGCGCAGCACTACCAACCACACCCAATGACCACCATCATGTTTCATGATTTTGTGTTTTGTCTACTGATAAACAAATCATTGTATCAATATAATTGTTGTGGGTTTTCCCTTTTAAAACCAAGATTGAAGCTATAGCTAAAGGTAAAACAAACAATTGCTTTGGTAATCCAAATTGAAGTGTTGTACAACCAAATGAATGTTTAATGTATTTTTCCACCTCTCCATAGGTCAGATCTTTTTGGATGATTTCATATTCCTGTGGAATCTCTGATGGCGAGCTACCCTTGCCACAATAACCTTTTTGTGAAGAACTACCCCTGCCTGTTGAGTTGGTAGAAACTGTGGACTCTGAATTATGGACCTGGTTCAAAGTTATGGATTCTAACTTTTGAACGTCTTTGTTTTTTTTCTGAAACTGAAAGGCCTTATAATCAATTTTTTTTTCTTACAGATTTGTTTGCATAACCAATGTTTGTGTTTATTTTTGCTCCTGATTTAAATACAATTTTGTTTTCCAACCTTTAAAACTGGTCTCTGTGGTCAATAGCATCCAGTATGGTGTTGGGCTTTTCCTGAACCTAGACTTTGAAACTAAGAAACCCAGTAGATGTGTTACACTGCACCAGTTCATCTGTCAATCTCACGCTCTATTCTTTCCTTACTCATGAACAAAACCCCAAGATACCTGATGAGAGGTGATGACCATAGCCTCAGATTGATCATATAGATCCTTTCAGAATTTATCTTTTTCTTATGCATCACATCCAACCTGTGAGGCATAACCACTGAAAATATTTAGCATCAGACCTGCTTCTGCCTCTAGAAAAATCACCCTATCTGACACTGTTTTCACCTCTACTACATTTTTTTGCAGTCTTTTCCCTCAGGACAATGTCTAATCCATTTTTCTTTCTATCAACACCATGGTAAAATAGCTTAAGACCTGCTCCAATGCTGCAATCCTTGCTGCCCTTCCACATCTACCTTCCTTCTCTGCATTATGTCAGTCAGCTCTCTGCCTTTTTCCTGTCATTGTCCCTACAATTAAAGTTGCTACCCTCAGTTCTAAACTCTTGACTTTCCTCCTGTCTCGTTTTCCTCCTTGTAATTTTTTGACCAATAGTAGCACAGTTTCAATCGGCACCCTGTTTGTCAGTAGTAGTGGTCATTGTTAACCCGGGTTTTGACCAATCTGGTGTCATTTGGACGAACTTGCATATATGTTTTGATTGAAGTGTTTTAGGCTGGATGGATAAATATTAGGAATGCAGTGTTTCCCCTAGATAACTTGCCATGCTTGTATAATGTAGAGGAAACACTGGAATGCGCAATATATACGGTATATGGTAGAAACGATAGACATTTAGCCTATGATAGAGATCTGTCTTTTACTGGCTAATGGCAGTAATGCTGTGTCTGATGTAAAATCAGAGATGTCAGTTTAATCGTTACTTTTTTTAGTTGAAAACTATGCGTAAGTGGTGTTCAAGTGTAAAATCAGAGTTGTCAGATTTAATTGTTACTTTTGTTTTGTTGAAAACTGCGTAAGTGGTGTTAGTCTTTTCTTCGAGAGCTAAGTAGCGAAGCTACAAGCTAACTACGGCCGGCTTGCCGTAGTGTTGCCATATTCAGACACGTGTGCAAAACGCTGTGTTCCGCCGAAAGTTTTTATGTTTTTTTTCCGTCAAAAGTTAAAGTAAGCGTTAGTCAGCTTTAGAGAAACCTGCTCTTTGATCTGTGAAAAGAAAGCTGTATTGTGTGATTTTACTGCGAGAACCTCTGGTCAAAGCCACAGAGGAAACTGGTCGCCATTTTGTGTCGGCTCTCCTTAAAACAGAAGGAGACACCCACTTGAGGGTTGCAGGGTTAAGTGTTTCAATGTGCACTTTCTGCTCTGTTGCTGTTTATTTCTTAAGTGAAAATAGTGGAAACTGTTAAGAGTTAACAACATATTCTTTTGTTTAAAACATATGGCTAAAACTACATTTGTTGTCTTTTGCACTGTTTTTGCACGACAACAAAGAAGCCTAATACTTGATTTGTTTATTATTATTATTATTATTATTATTATAAAAACTCTCTGGACCTAGTAGTGGAATTTTCTTAATTGAGAATATTTTGTGGTATAGCAGTTTTCAAAATAAATGATTCTAAAAGGACACCCTATGCTTTTTTTTCATTCCTATTGCAAGTTTTATACCAACATATTGTGATGTATATCGTTATCGCCACCCTTCACAATACATATCGTGATATGAAATTTATGCCATATCGTACATCCCTAATATCTATCTATCTCTCTCTATACATATATATATATATATATATATATATATATATATATATATATATATACACACACATACATGCCTCAGGTATTTGTTTAAACACTTGTTAAACTAACAGTACAAACAGATTTTTTTTGTGTGCGATTAGATGCCATAGATCAGTTCTAGTTAGTGATCCAATAATCCAGGCATCATAACTACAATGCCCTTAATCCTGTTCTCCTACATACATTGTTTACTATATTGTTTACTTTTATACCCGTTTGCTTCCTGCTGTGTCAAAACTTCAGCAGTAAGCAAACATGTTTGAGATCTGTATCAGGTGACATTTTTTCAACAGAGCCCAAAAAAATTAATACATAACACTTTGAGAAAAACATGTTTCATGTTTTTCATTTTTGGCATTTTTGGTACTTCTGATACACATTTAAGATGTAATAACTGTCAAAGAGTGATTTACAATAAGACCATACATAAAAAATGATAGACTACACTTACTATAATGACTTGGGAATGGATTGAATTATATATATTTTTAAAACAAAACATTTCTACCACAGTTTAATCTGACATATTGGCCGTTACACTTCTGTTCTCTAGACATAATTACAGTGAGCCCATTACATCAGTTATTCACGCCAGCAGAGCTCAATCCACTTTGCTTCAAATTGGTTATGTGTTGCCAAAATGTCTCGTTAATTCAATACTATTGGGTCATACTCTCAATATTGTTCTAACTAAATCATGATGTGATTACAGGGCCGGGGTGTTAAATGAGGCACTATTCAAATCAGCCTCTAATCGTTGCGTCTGTTAGCAGGTGGCCCAGCCAAGCTGAGGTGCCGGCTGGGGAGCCTCACATCTGCTAATTGGTACAAACAGGTAGCAGATGTGTGGTGCCACCATGGAGCCGCTGCCAATTAGACAGTGAGCGTCTAACCGCAGGCTGCCGCACCAGGGAGAGTGATTTGCCCGAGGCTCAGGAGCTGAGCTCAGGGAGAGCAGATAAAGATTTGTGGTATGGGTACAAAGACATCCCTTTGCTGTCCATTCCCACTCATTACATCAAAATTCCAGTATTTTCCAGTCTGACCTGTTTGGTTTGTTCAGGCCATGTGTGAGTGGACCGCTGCCATCTGCAAGGTTTTAGATGGCACAGTGACAGTGATGGGCCCAGAGCCAGCCTGCTAAGGAGGAACTGATAAGTCAACAGGGTGTTTCTGTAGCTGGAATTATAGGTTAACACATGTATGATGACATCATGGCTTTATGGTAATTTAATTTTTAAAGGATTGTTCCAATGTTTGGAACTGGGATCCTATGAACACATTGTGAATTAGGATCTTAGCTGATGTAGGTATCCTTTTGAACTACAGTACTTCCATTTAGAGAAATAGTTTAATTCTGACAAGATCCAGGCTGCTGTTTAAACACCTTATATTATATTATCATTGTTTTGCGTACATCTTAGATTCTTGTATACTGTATTCTTTTTTAATAGTTTATATTGCTATTTTTACTGTAAGTGTAACTGGGACACTGGTGCCCATATCCAGCTATCACTGTGCGAGAGATGGGGGACACACCCTGGACACATTGCAAGTCCATCACAGGGACAAAAAGAGACAAACAATCATTCACACTCTCACTCACACCTAGGGACAATTTAGAGTTACCAATCAGCCTAACCTATGTTTTTAGTCTGTGGGAGGAAACTGGAGTACCTGGAGAAAACCCACACAACACGGAGAGGACATGCAAACTCCACCCAGAAAGGCCCCCGGTCCGAGATTTGAACTTGGGCAACCTGCTCGCTGAGAGGCAGCAGCTCTACCAACTGCGCCACCGTGCTGCCCTAACTGGGACCTTGAGTACACAATTTCATTCCACCTCATGTACCACATGTGATGCGAATGACAGTAAAGTCACCTTGCACTTTGAACCTTGGATTAACAAGATGAAGACGTCTGAGCAATGCCAAGATCAAAGGAAACCCTATAAACAAATTAAAGGCCTAGTGTTTCTTGAAATAATGCTTATTGCCGCCAAATTTCATGCCAAGGTTTCTAACAAAGATGATCTTACATTGAGAAATGGCTGTTACCATTTTGGTTAAATCTTGAAAATACCTTGTACAAGCTCTCACATTCAGAGTATATGATGGAAATGTTTCTTTGCTGCTGTTTGCCACATAAAACTTTAATATAATTAAAGTGAAAGTGTGTATAGTGTTACATGGATTGATTGTATACAGCTTTGGTTGTCATCTTGAGTTGATTGACTCCAAAGATTGATCAGTTGTAGTTGTACATCCAACCTACAATTAATGACAGAAGTTTTAGGCAACAATTTCACGCAATGAGCAGTGCATGGATTAGGTGTTGTTAATAACTTGACCACTAACGCACCAAATTTTAGCTTATTATATCCTGATGCATGCTCAATAATCCAGGTAGAAAAATCCAAAAAAGTTCAATCTGGTCCTCTGGACATTAAAAAAAAAAAAAACAAAGCAAAAAAATGTAGAAACGTTTCGTCTCTCATCCGAGAGACTTCCTCAGTCTGAGGTGCTGTATTCAGCTCAGTCTCTTAAATAGCACCGTCTCAGAGTGGATCAACCAGTTTTGCTGCTGACAACCAAAACCAGCTGATCACATGCTCAAGAAGGACCATCAGCATAACAATGGATCATTAGCACACTGATGGCTGTTTACTATTCTGGGTAACCAAAGTAGAGCATAATTTTAAATTAAAAGGGACATGGTGGAGAAAATGCGCAGTTTGAGTCTGTTCATTTACTGACGGTAAACAAAGTCCGACTCGCACCGCAGCTGCAGCTGAGACTAAACGTTTAAATCAGCACAGCACCAACACAACTCTCGTGAAGTTCAGGGTTATTTGACACTGTCCTGCCCGTTCTGCGAGTTTAATAGACAGTTACTTCTTACCTTGCGTTGCAAACTATTTCAGCCATTCGGTTTCTTTGGAGACTTCGCTGTTCCTCCCACCCTCTCGGTGAAAAGCTACGGCTGGAACAGTTGACTTCTGGGCAATGTAGTTCTTTTGACTTGTTAAAGTGAAGGCTTACTGAAAGAAAACTACAAAAAAGCTGCACCTTTTTTGTTTGTTTGTTTAATTTTCATTTTTGGTTACTGATCGGTTCCTGCTCCTGTCTGCTCCCGTTAGCTTTTCAGTCCGGTCCCGTCCCGGTCACGTGAGTTATAATGAGGTTGACTCCGGTCCCGCCGGAATCCGTCCGGAATCACGTGACCCGCGGTACTCCCGAAAAAATGTCATCCTCTACTAAGCAGTCCTCATTACTATATTAAAATTTCCTTTGAAGAATCAATGTGTTTTCACTCAGTCATTCCACTGACTTTAATGTAAGATGGAAAAGATGGCCCATTGACTACCGGATATATGGGACTGTTTATTTATGTTCTTATTATTGTTGCTGTTAAGTTGTGTTGCTGTTGGACATGCATTTTTTGACATTTTACACTACATATAATTATACTGAAATGCCAAAATTTCAATATTTGTTTAAATTTCTTATATACGACTTGCATATTTGTTATATTTTGGGTTCTGTAATGTTCTTTATACAGAATGGAAGGTTAAATAACTGTATAATAAATAAATGGACTTTACTTAAATATGTATTTGCATTTCATGAATTGAATTGTATTATTGCATTTGGCCCGAGTCCTCTGATAGATTTTAAATTTGGCCCTGTCAGGGAAAAAGTTCACCCCTTCCCTAGCTCAAAGGTCAAGATCACAAATCAAGATCAAACATTAATCAATGTTCTGTTTGTCCTGCCCATAACTTCTGATCCTCTCAAGATCATTTAATGAAACTTGATACACTTGTGCAGCATCACTAGAATGAGTGGCACGCACACTTTTCATCATCCCAGCTTCAAGGTCATAAATCAAGGTCATATGTTATACAAGGTTTTTGCTTGTTCAGGCCATTGCTATAGATTGCTGTATAATAATTCTGTCAATGAGCTTGTCTTGATTGCAGTACTCTTGTTTTATTGTTTTTTCAAACTTGAATTGTTTTGATTCCTTCTTTTTGTCTGCTTAACATCAAGAACAAAAGATGATCGTTTGAATGTTTCTGTTGGCTGCCTACTATGCTGATATGATCAGACGTTTGACAGACTGTCATGTGGTCCCATTAGAGATCAACTGTGTAAATCTGTTTAATGTGGAGCAGTGTGTGGAGCACTAGGTTTACGGCCTCGCCCCCTCTCCCTTTCATGGTAAAGAATGCTTTCTAGTGACTATTACTGTGGCCGCTGCTCCATCGTGGAGGTGACAGAAGTTTTCTGGTTAATTAGTTCCTGCTCACTGATTTGATGTCTGGAAGTCAAAATAATCTCAGCTGCTAGAAGCTGGTCCCTCATGTTAAACATCCAAATGACTGACTGGGTCACAAAGTCATGTCAGTTTCTCCAGGCCATCATGTTAGTCTCACAGATCACACATTAGAGAGTAATTATGTCAGTGTTAGAGCATAGTAGTCTGTTTTTTTTTTTATTATTATTTACTTGACCGCATAGCTCTTACAGCAGTTTGTGTGATAAGGGAATCTGTAGAAACGAGTGGTTTGCCATTTATTTTCTACCCAATAAAAAAATTATGCGTACACTTTGTGCATTATAAAAAGTATTAGCTCCACTAAAAGTAAAAAATGTTTTATTATTTTTAATTTTATTATGTCTGCCCCCACTGTCATTTTTTGCAGTGTAATTTCAGAGTTGTTGAAGTTGGGCCGGGTAACAATTATAAGTGTTGGTAAAACAAACTGTTCCTTGTGTTTTTTCCAGCTGAACATCCTGGTGGATACAGGCAGCAGTAACTTTGCAGTGGCAGCAGCTCCACACCCATTTATTACTCACTATTTCAACACTGAACTGTGAGTACTGTCAACACTGGGACAAAATCTGCACCTTGACAATTCCATGACGATATCGAGTCCCACAGCTCGTTATGTCTTTAAGTCCACTTTCTTGTTAAAATGTGTCATAATCTTGTCAAAAAAGTCTAGGGCTGTGTGCTTATAAATGAAACAAGACAACTGCTCTTTAGCTTACTGACTTTTACAATAAAGCATTATTTTGTCTTCTTTAAATTGTCTTTTTTTTTTTAAGCACTTTGGTAAAAGCTGCTGTTTTAAATGTGCTTTATAAATAAAGTTGACTTGACTTCTATTCTCCTGTAATAATTTAATTCTAGTGTTCTTTACATTCATGTACCACTATTCTCGTGCTTTATTCTTCCTCCGTGTCTAGTTCCAGTACCTACCAGTCAACTGGCCAATCTGTAGCTGTTAGGTACACCCAAGGCAACTGGGAAGGTGAGCTGGGGATTGACCAGGTCTCCATACCAAAGGGCCCAAATGGATCCATCACCATCAACATTGCTGCCATCTTGTCATCTGACGGCTTCTTTCTTCCTGGGATCAACTGGCAGGGCATCTTGGGACTGGCCTATCCTTTGCTGGCAAGGGTGAGACAAAGGAACTTCAAGTTGAAACTAAAAGATGCATAGATTTTAGTTTTGTTAGCTATTATAGATTTGCTGATATTGGATAATCCCAATTTCTCTGAAAGACTTATAACAAAATATACCGATCTGATTGGTCTATAGAGCGCACCAGAATATAAGCCACGCAAACTAAATTTTAAGGGAAAACAAACAATTTTGTATATATAAACCGCACCTGTGTTTAAGCTCCAAGTGTTGACGTTGTAACATGAGTGACAGCACACAGCTACTGAGAGAGATGTGCAGGTCTTGTTGTAGATCAAGAATCAACCACCAGATGGCGTTTTATAGACTTTATCTTACAGTTCAACACACACAGAGTGAACCTCACAGGTCTTCATGACAACTACCTTACTCACTCATGGTGCACATACAGTCGATGTTTTTTTCAGAACAGTGCTGGTAACACGGCTGGTGGAGAAAAAGACATACAGTAGCCTACCAGGACGTCATTGACCACTATATTCCTCCTGCTGCAAGCTTGCACTCCACGGAACAAAGTTGCTCTGTGAGCATGTGAGTCTCTCATGCTCTGTTCATGCAGGGGAACCTCCCCCCCCCCCCCTCTCCTTCCCTTCCCATTTCATCGGTTTGACTGTGACTTGTTCGGTAATTTCATTGGTCAGATTTTTTTTTACCTTTATTTATACAGGTGGTGTCATTGACTAACAAGGACTCACCCCCTCAAGTGAGAGGTGTATTGGGCAGCTATGTGAGCAACCGGGTGTGACTAAGCTAAAAAAAAATTTGGCCGCATGAAGCTCATTAGCCCATCAAACAAAAAAAATGTAGTTTGCTGGCCCTGTGATGGACTTGTGACCTGTCCAGGGTGTACCCCGCCTCTCGCACGGTAATTGCTGGACATGGGCACCAAAGACCCCCCCGTGACCCAAAAGAGGAAGAAGCGGGTATATATAATGGAGTAATTAATTTGCTGCTGCATTGTATAAGCCATAGGGTCCAAAGCCTGTGGCTTATAGACCGAAAAGTATGGTATGTTGTTTTCTGATAACATTGATGATTATTCTGCTGCATCAATCTTGCTGCAGTGTAGTTCCACATAGGCCTGTCGCAATAAACAAATCAATTAATTGCATGATTAATTAAAATTATCTACCTCATTTTCATTTATCGGCTTTATTGTTTCTTCGTGTCTCCCTCTTTGTACTGAAGACACTGGATGACAAAAGACTCAACTCCGGTGCTCTTCACTGACCCCTCCCTTTCTCGTTTCTTTAAAATCACTTTTAACGATCCAAAATCACGTTTTTGGATCGTTAAAAGCAGCTAAGCTGAGAAGCTAAGCTACGAGCTAAGCTAACAGGCCGACCTCGGGGGGGGAGGGGAAACCTCCGTCTTGTCAAAGCTCCAAAATTCACAGTTGAAACCTGTGCCTTCGTGTAAAAAGTTTTTTTTTCTGCAAAAAGAAGCTGAGAACTTTACTGATTTTTTTTTTTTTTTTTTTTATTAAAAGCTATGTGTAAAAAATGTTATGATAAAGAGCTCAAACCAAACTGAGCGTCCGCCATTTTAAGAAACAAAAAACAGGAACAAGAAACAGCCCATGTCATGTCAAGGGGCCTCCCTCCCATTTTTCTTAAAGAGACACGCTGCTCGCACCCTCACTATCCATCCTTCGGTTCAGTCTTATACTGCCATCAAGTGGTCAAAAAAGGTACTACACACAAAAATTAACCAGCATTTCTTTTTAAATTTGACAATAATTACTAATTATTGTCAAATTTCAAACAATATTATTGTTTATCGCAATAATTTCTGAGACGATAGCCCAGCAACATTTGTTATTGTGACAGGCCTAGTCCCACAGCTCAGTTTGTGGAGGAGGACCTTTAAAGTATCATTTACTGCGTCGTGGGTAAATTATTAACCCTGTACTTTAGTCAAAAACCTGTAGAACATGTTTGAAGGATTTCAAGTTTTAAGGATATATCACAAAAACGAATGTTCGAGACATGGTGGCACTGATTTTCTATCAGTCAGTCCGTTGTGTTTTTGATATGTGTGTCGGTTAAAAACAATTTCTGTCTCTGCCTCGTTTTTCCTAAATGTTTATCTGTGCAGAACCAGAACCTGTTGGACCTCCAGCCAAACTCCAGTTGTTTAGTGAGATCTTGCACAGCATGTCAAAGAGAAAGACTAAGTACTAAAGAAGGAAGAGAAAAACAAAAGAAAGATGATTTAATTGAAATCACTAAACGACACAGTTGAGAAAAGAACAGAATGTTCTGGAGTAAAGCTAGACTCAAAGATCTGCGTAACTTTTCAAATTCAGATCTTATCTGAATGTAGTGTTCACCTTTTTCACAGCAACATAAAGGTTACGATTCATTTTCAGTAGATGGGAGTTCGTTTCTATTACATGAAATTTTTCATCAACACCCTCTCATTTTGTTGTTACAATTTCATCTTTATTGGTTTTTATACTTCTTCCATTTCGGATATTTAGAACCCTTCCATATGTATACGGGTGAAAAGTGACACTCATAAATGTGTTTAGCTAAATGTTACTTTAGTTCACTGGTCTGCAACCTTTGCAATAAACAGAGCTATTGCCACGTTCCTTCTAATTATGATGTCCAGAGCTGCACACAGTACTGGCAACTGGGTTGTTTGACATGGCTTTTCCAGCCAGTGAGGTGATATTATAAAACAAAAAATGTCACTATTATTAACATTTATTGATATTTTTACATTTAAATACAAAATAAGAGACCAGAGTTTTGTAAAGAAAATTTAAAAAAATAATAATTTTAACAATTTTCTAAAAATGAAACCACTGACCTCTGCAGACCGATGTGAGTGCTCTTAGTTGGTAAAGCATCAAGTATCCTACTTAAGGCATAAGTTAAAGACTGTATAAAATTAGGCCAGTTTACATCTTTAAAGACAAATTAATTTTTCTTTTACTTTGACTTTGTTTTTTGTGTTTTATTCTTAGTGTTATCAAAGCTACTCACCATATTCCTTCTCAGCAGCTTCTCTTAAAGAGATTCCAAAAACATTCTGGTGGTTTCGAGAGAGAGATCACGCTGAGACACTGGAAGTCGACTTAACAAAGTGGCTAACGAACTAATAGCATGATGTAGTCCACATGTTTTATGCCTTGTATTTTTACTATTCTTCACATATTTTAAAATGACGGGAAATCTGCTGAAACTAGCCATTTTCATTGTTGGTAATAATTTAAATAAAATTCACTTTTATTTTAGTTTTGATCAAAACCTGAAAGAGCCGCTGCAGAGGGACCAAAGAGCCACATGTGGCCCCAGAGCCACAGGTTGCAGACCCCTGCTTTAGCTTAATGTAATATTTTGGTCCTAATGAAACTAGAGTAATGTCAGCAGGGACCAGAACAATAAACAAGTTGTTTTTGAGTGGACTGTTGCAGCGGTCGGGATCAAAATCCAGCAACTAAAGAGTAAATTTGCTGACACCGACCACTTCTCCTGAGCGATCAGGTTCAGCTTGCAGGAAGACTTGTTGTTGTTCGTGTGACATACGGTGCAGGCATGAACAGCTCTCAGAGAAATAAAGCATCAGAACACGCTTTCATGCTCGCATTAATTACTGCTAGACCAAACTTTGATTTGTTTAAACTCCTTATGACGTTAAAATGTGTGAAAAGTTTATTTTGCAATTTACAAAAATAATTTTGGAATACAAAAACTGTTTGACGTTGGAAGCGTCAGTAATCCTTACGGATTCTGCAGCAGATGTGTTTGTGTGTCACCGTTTGAAATGGGATGCAGTGGGTTTTAACAGCAACAACTAAGCAGGAAATATAAACTTCCTTACAGCTACTTGCAACATGACACGTGCACGTTCAAGTAAATCCTTGTCTACAAAAAATGCACTTTGCTTTTGACACGTCTTTTTTTTATTATTGTGATCTAGAGAATATTTTTGAGTTAATTATTGTTTTTTGTATAAATTGACAGAAAATGTGGTGGTGTATTTCAGTGCATGGGTTTGATGCTCCTGAACGTGTACTGTATTGATTGTGTGTCTGTTTGTTTTTATACTGTGGTAACAAGAGAAGTAAAAGAGTTTAAGTTACAGCTCAAAGAGCAGTGTTTAAATAAATACATGGAAATGACCGTCTTGTCTTTGTCAGCCCGACTCGTCCGTGGAGCCCTTCTTTAACTCGCTGGTGAAACAGCTGGGAGTTGCCAACATATTTTCCCTCCAGATGTGTGGGGCTGGACTTTCAGCCACCAGCACCACTGATCCACCTGCTGGCAGCCTGGTGAGTGATCAAGACAGCTAGAGGGTAGTTTGATTAATGAACAAAATATAAAAGGAATTCTTTCACAATTTGCCACTTTTTTCATATTGTGACGTAGTTCTGTTTCACATACAGAGGTGCTTGAAACTGTGTGAGCTCAAATTTTCTATATTTCTGCATAAATATGACTTAAAACGTAGTCCCAAAAGTAGTTGAAGAGAACCCGTTTAAACAAATGAGACAAAAATATTATGCTTGGTTCATTTTCCTCAATAAATAAATGACCACTATTTCATATTTGTGAGTGATAACGCGTGTGAACCTTTGTTTCAGTACCTGGTGTGACCCTCATGTGCAGCAATAACTGCAGCTACATGTTTCTGGTAACTGTTGATCAGTCCTGCTCACCTGCTTGGAGGAACTTTAGCTCATTCCTCAGCACAGAACAGCTTCAACTCTGGATGTTGGTGGTTTCTTCACATTAACTGCTGCTTCAGGTCCTTCCACAACATCTGGATTGGATTAAGGTCAGGACTTTGACTTGGTCATTCCAGAACATGAACTTTATTCTTCTTGAATCGTTCTTTGGTAGAACCACTTGTGTGCTGAATCATTGTCGCTGCATGACCCACCTTCTCTTGAGATTCAGTTCATGGACAGATGTTCTGACATTTTCCTTTAGAATACTCTGATATAATTCAGAATTCATTGTTCCATCAAAGATGGCAACTCGTCCTGACCCAGATGCAGCAAAACAGGCCCACATCATGATACTACCACCACCACATTTCACAGATGGGATAAGGTTATTAGGGGTGAACAATTTTGGAAATGTTCTAATTGTGATTTTTTTTTTTACATCAATATCGTGATTGTGATTTAATATGTGATTATTACTCAATTTCTTCTTCTCGTGTTGTTCAACGAACACAAGCAATAAATCTGTTTCAGTTGCAAGAAACTCCACTGTTTTCAGCTCCGCTGCAACTCTGTTTCTTCATTTTTTGTATAGCTCCAGGATAGCAACTTGGCTAAAATTTGTGCGCGAGAGTGTTCTGTACCACTTATCCATTGTGTTTACCAAAGCTGTGAACCCAGGCTTGGTCACTATATTAATGGGCTTCATGTATTTTGCTATGAACTCTGTTGTTGCTCTAGTTATTTCCATGTGCCATTTAGAATTGTGTTCATACGGAGGAGGTCCTGCCCCAAGTGGAGGAGTTTAAGTATCTCGGGGTCTTGTTCAGGAATGACGGAAAAATGGAGCGTGAGATCGATAGGCGGATAGGTGCAGTGTCTGCAGTGAAGCTGGCGCTGTACAGGTCTGTCGTGGTGAAGAGAGAGCTGAGTCAAAAGGCGAAGCTCTCAATTTACCGATCGATCTACGTTCCTACCCTCATCTATGGTCATGAGCTTTGGGTTGTGACCGAAAGAACGAGATCTCGGATACAGCGGCCAAAATGAGTTTTCTCTGCAGAGTGTCTGGGTTCTCCCTTAGAGATAGGGTGAGAAGCTCGATCATCCAGGAGGGACTCAGAGTAGAGCCGCTACTTCTCCACATTGAGAGGAGCCAGTTGAGGTGGCTCAGGCATCTGGTTAGGATGCCTCCTGGACACCTCCCTGGTGAGGTGTTCCAGACACGCCACACCAGGAGGAGACCCAGAGGACACACTGGAGGGACTATGTTTCTCAGCTGGCCTGGGAACGCCTTGGGATTCCCTTGGAGGAGCTGGACCAAGTGGCTGGGGAGAGGGAAGTTTGGGCCTCCCTACTTAGGCTGCTACCCCCGCGACCCGACCCCGGATAAGCTTTGCTCTGCTCCACTCACTCGCAGTCACGTAACCAGATCACGTGACCAGTCAAATTGCAGCCTTTTGCGATTAGATCAACAAGCTCATAAAGAAGGCTGGCTCAGTTCTGGGGACTCCTAGAACCTTTGGAGATGATTGTACACAGAAGAATTCTTCATAAAATGAATAACATTATAGACAACCCTCAGCATCCTCTTCATCAGACTGTCATACAACAACCGTGTCTTCAGATGTGCTGTAGAAAAGACCGCTACAAGAGATCCTTCCTGCCCACAGCCATCAGCATCTAGAACAACTAATGAAACCAGGATGATGACTTACAACAACATTTAATTTCCCTCTGGGATTAACAAAGTATTTTTGAATTTGAATTGAATTAGAAAATCTCTATCATATCGCAATATTATTGCAAATGCAATTAATTGTTCAGCCCTAGTTCTTCTGCAGGAATGCAGGTTTCATTTCTCCAAACACACTTTTCATTTAAACCAAAAAGTTCTATTTTGGTCTCATTCGTCCACAAAACATTCTTTCAACAGTCTTCTGGTTTGTCCACGTGTTCTTTAACAAACTGCAGATGAGCAGCCATGTTCTTTTTGGAGAGCAGTCGATGTGAGAGAGGCCTTCAGATGTTAGAAGTTACCCTGGGGTTCTCTGAGACCTCACTATTCCACACCTTGTTCTTGGAGTGATCTTTGTTGGTCCACCACTCCTGGGGAGGGTCACCATGGTCTTGAATCTCCTCCATTTGTCCACAATCTGTCTGACTGTGGATTGGTGGAGTCCAAACTTTTTACAGATGTTTTTGTAACCTTTTCCAGCCTGATGAGCATCAACAACTCTTTTTCTGATCTCCTCAGAAATCTCCTTTGTTCCTGCCACTTCCACAAACATGTTGTGAAGATCAGACTTTGATAGATCCTGTTCTTTAAATCAAACAGGGTGACCACTCACACCTGATCATCATTCATTGATTGAAAACACCCGACTCTAATTTCACCTTCAGATTAACTGCTAATCCTAGAGGTTCACATACATTTACACTCAAATATGTAATATTGGATCATTCTCCTCAATAAATGACCAATTATAAAATGTTTGTCTCGTTTGTTTAACTGGGTTCTTTTTTTATCTACTTTTAGGAATTGTGTGAAAATCTGATGTTTTAGGTCATATTTATGCTGAAATGTAGACATTTTTAAAGGCTTCACAAACTTTCAATCACTACTGTATGTAAATGTGTAATATTTGTCTGATACCAGTTCACCATAAACATGTTGTTCACTGGTTTCTTCTCATGCAGTGATGATCAAAACCTTGTGGCTCCAATTAAGTAGTGCGTTTTTAAAAAATATAGTAGTAGCTGCTATCTGCCCTGTCTGTGTTTCTCCTTTGAAAGTCCAGTCTGGTTAGAGAGGGGCTAATTAAACTAAGATAGTACCCTGCTGGGAGCGGGTCTGTCACTGCTGTGTGGACGACCTTGGTGCCTCCATCATGTGACCCAGTGATGCAGGCAGATGGATTAGATGGCAGAGTGCTTGTGTGTGTTTATGTACTGTGATCTGCCAGAATGTGAGCAGATGGATGAACCTTTGTTACAGTGAATAAATTATGATTTTTTTTTTTTTCTTCTCCCTTCTTCCTTGTGTAGATAATGGGAGGAGCTGACCCGACGCTGTATCGGGGGTCAGTGTGGTACACCCCTATAGTAGAGGAGTGGTACTACCAAGTGGAAGTGTTGAAACTAGAGGTTGGAGACCAAAATCTCAATCTGGACTGTAGAGAGGTAAACACTAAACTGCATCATCACTCTGATTATCTAAACTTCACCCCAACATTCAGTAATCATCCTTAAATACTAGTAACTCGTCTGTTTTTGTATAAAATACTTCAAACTGGTTGGACGACTGAAGTCCAGCTCTTATGTGTACAGATAAATGTTCTTGAGTCTGACCTGTTGTGCTGTTTGCCTGCTTGTTTCGTTAGTTCAGTGACTACGTGAGCTAAGAAAACCCCACAGTTCTTCACTTTCTCTCTCTTCCAGTATAACACAGATAAAGCTATAGTTGACAGTGGGACGACGCTGCTGAGGCTTCCTGTCAACGTGTTCAGTGCGGTGGTAGAAGCCGTCACACGCAGCTCTCTGGTACGCAGCCTTCTCACTACAGACAATGAGACGTGTTGTCAGAGCAAAGAGGAGAATGGTGCACACTCACTGCTTAAGGGCCAAGTAGCTTTAGGTGGAAGGAATCTGAGGGATTCTTGTGTTACTTTATTTTTCAAGCCACAAAAATTTATTTTTAATCTCTTGGAAGTGCACTCAAGGTTGATTTGAGCATTTTACAGTTACTGTACACGCATCCTTGCAGAAGAAGGTAAATGAAACATGAAACTGACCTTCTGTTTCATCTTTTTATCTCTCTCTCTGCCTGTCATCCTTTGTTCTACTCTTTTTTTTTTTTTCCTTATTGATTTAGATCCAAGAGTTTTCTTCAGGCTTCTGGGATGGCACCAAGCTTGCATGCTGGATGATGGGAGAAAACCCCTGGAAGTTTTTCCCAAAGTTATCCATCTACCTAAGAGCTACCAACACCAGCCAGTCCTTCCGCGTAACCATCCTGCCTCAGGTAGCTGGATACAAAATCAACATAACACTTTCTCCAGAGCAACAACTTCAACCTCAGTTTTTCGTTTTTCAGCTGTACATTCAGCCGGTTACAGACGTGGACGGCACGCTGAACTGCTTCCGCTTCGGGATATCGTCTTCAGCTAACGGTCTGGTGATTGGTGCCACAGTTATGGAGGGCTTTTATGTCGTGTTCGACCGCGCTCAGAAGAGACTTGGTTTCGCTCTCAGCAGTTGTGCTGGTGAGGGTTCACACAAACGCACAAATACACACATACACATAAAAATATTGTTGCTCACCTTTTGGTAGTGATGGCCTAATGAAGCTTTTCTAAAGTGCCAAAACCTCAGTGTTTCCCCTACCAAAAAAGGTTAAATCGTTTCATCTGGACCAGTTTCTTTGAGGGAGAAATGTTTTGTCTTCCATCCAGAAGACTTCCTCAGTCTGCGGCCTGCCAACCAGATCTGTCCCATAATTAATTAAGTAATTATCCAAGGAGGGCGCCTTGCCCTGTCCACAGAACCGAGTCCCCTACCTTCCACAAACACCCCCAGTCAACAGTTGACTGCACTGACGTAGCGCTAAGCTAACGGCACGCAATGCAGATGCGCTAGCTAAAAAGCTACAGCGGTAGCGCTCAGTCTCCCTCACGCTGAGGCGTTTCCTTCAACATCTCTCAGTTGACAACTGTTGGCACAAACAGTGCTCATCACAGACATGTCTCCATCTCCATATACCTTAACACATGAAAGCCTGACATGCTTTTCAGCCACAAGAAAAGACGTTTTCTTACATCGCATTGGCTCAAAGATGTATTAATTAGGGTGGTGATGTGCAAACAATCAAAGATCGTTTTTGTTCTGCATGGAGAAAACTTTATAAAGCAACTTGTGACAGTTTGTTTTCCAACTTAATTTTTTTGGTCTGACAATTCAGAAATAAACAGCTGAGCTTCAGTTTCAACAAAAAAAAAAAAAATATATATATATATATATATATATATATATATATATAGTTATTTATGTGTATACTGTATATACATACATTTATATGTGTGTGTGTATATATACAGTATATATATTTATTTATTTATATGGAATACGAAGACACCTGCATCATGAAGGACCCCACTCACCCAGCACACACACTTTTTGCCCCGCTCCCCTCAGGCTGGAGGTTGAGGAGCATGTAGAACCACTAGACTGAGGAACAGCTTCTACCCTGAGGGTGTTAGACTCATGAATCTCTAACCAGAATAATCACTGTGAAAAAATCACATCATGTTGCTGCTGATCTGTTTCATGTTGCTGCTGATCTGTTTCATGTTGATGTGTTTATCCGTGCTCATCTGCTCACACAGACTCATGTTCGTGCTGCTGTTCAGCGTATTGTTTTTATGCTATTAGTGCTTACTGTATTTTTAGTTAATGTTTTTCTTAGTTAATATTTTAGATCTTATTACTGTTTTTCTTATACATTTTATTGTTGGATGTAACTGGGACCCTGTGTACATCATTTTGTTCCACCACATGTGGTGTGAATGACGGATAAAGAACCTCTGACTCTCTGATTTGGTCCACAAGAAAACAATTGTTTTAGGTAAGAACAATTGGCAGCAATTTTTATTTTCCAAAATAGTTATGTTTGCTATCACGAGTGGAAACTCGTTATTATTCATTGGTTGCCAAAAAGTATATAGGTGTATAAAAACCAGCTTTACATTAGCCTTCCATTTGAGCGGAGTAAATCTTCCTCTGAGGTTTTATGAGTTGGCGATTCTTTCTTGTAATCTCGTGTCTGAAAGAGTCGAGCCTAAAGCTTCCACCTGCTACTAGAGTCCTTCTTGTTTCTCTTTGCAGTGAGTGACGGGGTGGCTCTGTCAGAGATCGCAGGACCCTTCACAGCAGCTGACGTGGCGGCCGACTGCTCCAGCAGGTTGTTGAAGGAGCCTCTTCTCTGGGTGATCTCCTACGCCCTGATGGCGATCTGCGCCGTGGTCCTCATCATCCTGCTGCTCGCGCTGCTGCTGCCCTACAGGTGCAGAGACCGCTCCGGGGAGATCACAGACGAGTCCTCGCTGGTGCGGCATCGCATCAAGTGACTGAGAGGGAGCGGACGAACGAACACAGTGAGTGGACACAGCCCGTCCACAGCTGTGGGGGTCAGTCTGCACTGACATTTAATGCTGAGTCTCAGCCCGAGTTAAGACTGCTCTCAGCAGCGTGACCCATGGATGTAGATGGACAGATCAACTCCCTCTGAAGGGAAGCTCCACCAAAACACTTCAGATAACAGCTGTTAACACTGATTCGTGTTCCTGACTGTTTCTTGCTCAGTGGTTTATTTCTTATTCCTAATGTATTGAAACAATTCATGAAGACACTTTCATACAGAGAATGTGCACTAACGACAATGCACTTAAGCCTTTTGGTTATGGCAACAAGTTTTTAGTTTGATTTCCAAAAGGCAAGATGCGTACGCTAAAAGTTTTGTTCTTGCTGTGAGTTCTTTGTGAGCCTCGTCAGGCTCAGTTTACTCCCTTTAAGGCTGTGACAAGATATTTTAAAGAAAAGTACGAAATGGCTAAAATAAATTCAACTTTACAGGTAAAATAAACCCAGAATAGCAACAAGACACATCACCGAGTGTTAGACAATCATAAACGAGTAAATGGGAAGTACTTTTACAGTGTGATCAACATTTTGAAGAGGCACATTTGCTAATGGGTGAAAATATTGTAAAAGCAAACTTTTTTTTTTTCTGTTCTATGCCAGACTGTTGGACCTTCTGATGTTCCACTTTTCAGTGCAGCAAAGTTTTCTTGTCACTTTATGGAAGTTCAACTTATCCCTGGGAATAATCTGTAAAGTGACAAATGTTGACTGTAGTGCCTTTTTGTCGCAGCTGATGAATGGTATCAGCAAGCTGAGGCTCCTGAAATGCACTTTGTTTCTAATGTTGATCAAAGGTGTGACGCAAAGCAGCAGACCAATATTCCCTCAGTCTGCTCTGCAGTTTAAAGTAAATCTGTTTACATGCATGCTTACATGGCTTTGAATGTTGTTTCAAATCATTTGCCTTTTAGCCAAACGTTCAAAGTTATTTATAAATGCACAATTTTTAAGGATTCCTTGTGTCCCAAGACTAAACTAACTGACCTCATGGCTAAATAGTCTGCAGTTTTTTTACAAAACAAACACCTTCTGTGCTAAAGTTGCCTTTACACAAAAAGACGTTGCAAAAGGTCAGAGTGGAAAACGTGGTGAAGTTTAAGAGAATTGAGCGACGCTCAGTCACAACATGTTGAACTGTTTATTTAAAGGCACACTTGAATATCTGTATATTCACTTATTTATAGTTTTTGTTTCAGTGTCAATAAATGTAATTGTTCTGTAAATAAAACTTGTGGCAAATCAACATAAAATGGTAAATTAATAAATATTTTGAAAATCTGTGAAAGAAACTTCATGTGATTTGTAACACTTTGTCTTCGTCTTTGTGGGTTTGCGGTACACCTCGGTTTGCAAATGTCCTCTATCGGAGACTGAGACCTCACAGTCCAAGAAAAACTACCTGACATTTTTTACATTTACAGTTCACAAGAGAAGATGTAAAAAATGACTCCACTGACTACGGTGACGTTATTTACATGAACACTCCTACAAGCACTAGGGCTGTATACCGAACCGAGGTTTTTTTATGGCACCGACCAAACTGCTTCGGTCGGTGTGTGGATTGAAACGTCACTCTTCTTTCGGTGTCAAGTTTCGGTATTGGCTGTAACGTGACACATAGTTCTATTTCGTATAGACTTCGCCCTTTAAGGCTATCGCTAGTGGGTTTATCCCTACATGTGCAGCACAGCACTGAAAACTTTAGTCCATGCCCACCTGCTGTGTGTGGGCCTCATCTCCAGCCTGTATAAATTACGATGAGACCGGGTAATCGGCTCCCATGTTTTCTTCAGCCAGCTAGCTAGCACAGTCAGAAGAACGAAGAAGGAAAAGTTGTCCAGCTTTGACCAGCACAACCTTTGCTAAGGATGCCTGGGTCTCCACCACGCCAACCTTCTGCTGTCCCGATGAGCTCTTCCTCCCCGAGGAGAAGCAGACGAGCAGCCTTGTTCAAGGTAAGCGCCGAGGAGTGCTTTTCTGTGGTGGGCCGCTACCCGCTGGACGATGCCATCGCCGTTTCTAACGTTTTTTTCCTCGCGGTAATCTAATGATTTCTTCGAAAAATGCGATGTTAGCAGCAGCCCCACTGAATGTTTTTCCATGGTGGGCAGCTACTCGCTGGACAACGCCACCTCCTTTTCTAACGTGTTTTTTTCTTGCGGTGAATCGGATGATTCCCTCGAAAAAGGCGTTGTTGGCAGCAGCTCTGCTGAGTGTTTTTTTTTTCTGTGGCGTGACGCTATGCGCGGGACGACGCCACCGCCTTCTTTGACGCAGAGTCATGCAGTGAATTGAATGATTCCTCCGAGAAAGGCGATGCGGAGCTGTCCCCTCCCTCCTGGAGAGCGTAGTGACGAAAGACGAGCGGCCGAGTGGATTCTCAGCCACCTCGGATCTTTCCACGTCGGCGACCACACCGCTCCCAGCCGTCGGCGCCCTCCTCTCGGAGCTGCCCAGCATATTCCAGGAGGATGTTAACACAAGGGACTTGCCGTCCCTCACCACCCTCCGCCCTGATCGGATGATCTGGCGGCAAGGTTGGCTCCACCCCGGCTCGTCGCCCTGACCCCATCTGGCCTCGCTGTCCAGCATTGACCTCACATTGGAACGAGGCTGCAGCTGGGCCCAGCAAGCTGAAGACATTTGTCTCTACCTTCGCCTCCATCTCCAGAGTGGAGGGTTTTACCGATCGGTGTTTTTCCCTCAGTCCCACCCCTGGGACCAAGCCTGGTGGTGACACTTGCGGCAAAAGCTTCCAGGATGGACCAGCAACCTGTCCCTCCAGAGAAGCATGATCAGATGGTGACAAGGTCTCCAACCGAGCTCACCAATGCTCATTCCAGATGGCCGCAGCAATCAACAACGTCGCCCTGCTGGCCTACAGCATCTCTAAGAGGCTGGAGGAAGCAGACCTGCTGGAAGAGACAAAGAGCTCTCTTTAAAAAGCTGCTGATATCATCTTAACCATGTGCCACCTGCGGTCTGCCTGTCCTGCATCGCCGCCTGGATGACCATGATCCAGAGGACCACTTGGCTCTGCCTCTCGCCATTCTTGTCCGAGAGGCTGCAGAAAGACCTGCTGGAGGGCCCCATCACCCCAGAGGTGCTGTTCGGGGCCAACTTCTGGACCATCCTTGAGAAATCGCAGAGGTCTGAGGAGGTCTCAGAGACTGTACACCATCTGGTGATGTCACAGTCCTCCGGCCGCTGAAGGGACCACCTTGGCCAGCAACAGCAGCAGAGGCGCTCCACAGCTGTGGCAGCGACTTCACGTCCCTCTCCTCCGCTGGCTCCTACGTTCGGTGACAGAACAGTTCTTAATCACCCACTGATGAAGCGTTTCCTGAAAGGTGTACGGAGACACAGACCAGTGTCACGTCCACTAGCTCAGTGAGACCTAATGATGGTCCTGCACACTCTGGCCAAAGCTCATTCTGAGGCTTTAGATCAGGTTTCACTTAAATTTCTGTCATTTAAAACAGCCCTGCTGTTAGCTCTGACGTGGGCAAAGAGAGTGAGTGATTATCTGCTCTTTTTGTTGCTCCCTCGTGCCTCAGAATTCAAGCTGACGGCAGTTCAGCTGTACTGCGTCTTAACCCCGCTCTGAAAAGCATCTCGGTTCCTCCCGGGCTGTAGGACCGACCAAATGCTGAGAAGAACTCCTCCCAGAGCAATGGCCACTCCTGCCAGCAGACTGCCGAGCTCCTCGTCGCTGCGGACAGCCTACTGTAGGTGCTGAGGGATTGAGAGTGATAACCTTAGATGGGTTTTATCCTCTTCCTCATAATTCTGAGGAGGAAGCATCATCTCACCTCCTTCTGTCCCATGCGCTCATTTTTCATGTTACGTGGCGCACACGACCGCACTGCGCCACTCTCAGCGTCTGTTCGTGCATTACTGGGACAGCTCTTCAGGACGTCCTCTATCCACCCAGCGCCTCTCACACTGGTTTTGTGAGGCTATTTCTGAAATTTACAGTTCGTCTGGACTGGACCCTCCAGAGAATCTCAGAGCACATTCCATCAAAGGGTTTTCATCCTCCATGGTTCTGCATGGAGTGATGACAGTGGAGGATATTTGTATGGCAGCTGCCTGGTCATCGCCATTTACAATTATTCGTTTTTATTTACGTGATGTTTCTACTTTCTCCATGACCCATTCTGTTCTCAAGGTCCTGACGGAACGATTTTTATTTGTTTCATGGAGCCTCACTTTTGAACTAACACCTGCCTGCATGCAGTTGCAGTGTGAGATATTTATTATCAGTCACAAGTTCATGACCGCTGATTTTATTGTTCTTAATCTGTTCATCCTGAGGAGCTGTTGGTCTGCTCTGTTCATCATTACACTGTTACATTACGTATCCTCCGTTGTTCCTATTCACAGCAGCAGGTCTGCTATCTCAGCCTTTTTTCCTCACCAGAGATCTTTCTCCGGTGCACTCCTGCGCATGGAGCACGCAATTACGCACACAGAAGGCTGAGTGATGAAATGTTTTTTTGTGCAAGCAGGTGCTTCTTGTGTCTGAATGGACCCAGTGAGGCATAGACTACATCCTGCTTCACCTTTAACCCACCAGCGACAGCCTTAAAGGGCAAAGCCTATTCAAAATAGAACGTTGGTTACGTACTGTAACCCCAGATTCTATGAATATAGCTGCAGTTCTTTAAGCTCTGGACCTCACTGGTTCCTAAATGACTGAAGAAAAAAGCTATTTGGGAGCCGATTACCCGGTCTCACCGTAATTTATACGAACCGTGATGAGGCCCACACAGTTGGACGTGGACTAAAGTTTTCAGTGCTGCGCGCGTAGGGATAAACCCACTAGCAATAGCCTTAAAGGGCTACGCCTATACTCATAGAATCTGGGGTTACAGTACGTAACCAATGTTTCAGCACGCAGGCAGGCAAAACACAGACATATGACAACCACCAAATCCGGAGCAGAGTGCGGTTCTTTTCTGGCATGTGCCTTACGGCTCATGACAGCAGAAGGACAGTATTGTCCCTCAGCACCTACAGTAGGCTGTCCGCAGCGACGAGGAGCTCGGCAGTCTGCTGGCAGGAGTGGCCATTGCTCTGGGAGGAGTTCTTCCCAGCATTTGGGCGGTCCTACAGCCCGAGGGGAACCGAGAGGCCAGCCGAGACTGGGTGGACGGATCGGACGGCATCTGTAGCCAGTTTCTTAGGATCCACTGTGGGATGGACCTTTACAAGTGGTCCTTCCTGCCTACAGCCATCAGTATCTATAACATCTCTTAATGAAATGAGGATAACGAGTTACAACAAATAATTTCCCTCTGGGATTAATAAAGTATTTTTGAATTGAATTTTGAATTGAATGGCACTTAAGATCAACAAAACATGAAATATTGAAATTCTGTCCTGAACATAAACTGATCTGTTTGTGGCTGGAAAATGAGAAAGTACATTCTTCGTCAGCATCAGATGAGTTTGCCTTGCACACACTGGCTACAGGTTCTGTGCTTCTGGCACAGATCATGTCCTGCAGCATCCTGCCACTGTGTGCCACTGAGCTGTTGCACTCTGCAGACCTGACGAGTGAGACCTGAGTCTCCATCTGATCCAGAGAGCCAGCGTCTGTTAGAGGGACACCAGATGAATGATAGCACTCTGTGTGTTTACTGACAGAGCTCTAAAACACACATAAACAAGATTAGGCCCAAAGGCCTGAAGTGACCCTTGAACCATTTTTATCTGGCCTTAAAAACAACACAAACTCTTAATCTGACAAAAACTTGTTTTATTAATAAAATTAGAGCCATTTTCTCCTGACACTTTTCCTACTACAAACATCTTGTCAATGTTTGAAACATAGTTTTAAAACGTCTTTGCTGAGCAGGAAAGGTCATTGGTAGTAAGGAACTAGGCAAAAAACTTATTAAAAAGTTGGAAAATACTTTAAATGCAATTGGTAATTCTTTAAATTGTCTCTAGGTGTGAGTGAGAGAGTGAATGGTTGTTTGTCTCGTTTGTTTCTATGTGTCCCTGTGATGGACTTGCGACCCGTCCAGGGTGTACCCTGCCCCTCGCACAATGATTGCCGGACATGGGCACTGGCGACCCCTGTGACCCAAAATGGAAGAAGCAGGTAAAAGATAATGGATGGAATTTTTCTATCCCAAATATCAGATTACAGGCAATATAAACACAATTCTGCTGTGTTTTGACATAGCACACTAAGTAGGTTACAAATTTGTATTTTTTTTATTTATTTATTTATTTGTTATAGAATAAAAAGCTCTGAAAGTGTGTCTGTCAACACATCGGCTTGGCCTTTTGCTGTATTTTTGCTTGTTTGTTTGTTTCTTTAACTTTCCAAAACATCAAACATGAGACGTGCTTTGTGTTCATGTTTCAGATCAGTGAGGCCTCCTTCAGTTTATTTAAGTAAAAATGTCTTTCTGTGTAAAATATATATATATATATATATATATATATATGTATATGTATATATATATATATATATATATATATATATAATATATATGTATATGTATATATATATAT
>NC_056503.1:24435392-24447671 GCF_014905685.2 Nematolebias whitei | reverse complement strand
TATATATATATATATATATACATCAGTTTTTTTCCTTTCTTTACTCCTGTTTTTGTGTGTGTGTGTGTGTGTGTGTGTGGGGGGGGGGGGCTGTTTCAGGCTGGACATCTGTCGCCTGTGAGGGCTCTGGGTATCCCTGGTCCAGTGAATGGAGCCAGTGACCCGTCAGTCCTGACTGATGGGACCCCTTGTGTGGGAAAATCCTGCAGGCAAAGAGCTCGAGCTTTCACATGCTAATCGTGGCCCTATAAATAAGAGGAGTGGCGCGCGGAGGAGTCTGGAGACGCGCACAGCCTCGGAGCGCAGCGCGCAGACATGACGGCCTCTGGCACGGCGCATCGCGTGGACCAGCAGCCCAGGGCCAAAGAGGACAGGAAGGTATCTCACTGCAGGTTCGGTTCCGTTAGAGCACGAGGCAGAGTCGGTTCGTTCGCCTTCACGTGTTTTGTCTCCGGTTTCCAGCTGAGAAAACCGCTGATTGAGAGAAAACGACGCGAGAGGATCAACAGCTGTTTGGATCAGCTGAAGGAGACCGTGATCGGAGCCTTCGGGCTCGATGTGAGTACCAGAACCGGTCCGGACCTCCTCTGCAGGCCTGCTAAGAAGGCTGAGTTCACTGCAGGGATTCTCCTTTCTTTACAGCAATCCAAACTGGAGAAGGCTGACATTCTGGAGATGACCGTGAAACACCTGCAGAACATCAAGGACCACAAACTACTGAAGGGTGAGAAACTGGTTCTGGTCATGGTTGAGCTTTTTTAGATGATGTTCCGCTTCTGCTGACCTCCATGTTGGAGGGTCCACATCAGACTGCAGGGGTCAGCTGCAGCAAATGGAAACGGAGTTGTGTTGAATCCACATGAAGAGAAATCAAATGTTTCTTTAAAACACGAGACATAAAATAACTTCAAGGAGCTGAGTTGAGTCCAGCGTGTACGCAGAAGGCCAAGAAGCTGAAGAGGCTGAAACGACTTGTTCAGGCTACAATAAGCAGAGTACTAGCTAAAAGCTAAAAGAAGCATAACACTAGCTTAAAACTAAAAGCAGCAAAAGGTTAGTTAAAAACTAAAATTTTCAAAAGATAGCTAAAATGTACCAAAACTTTAGCTAAAAGTGAAAACAGCAAAAAGGTAACTATGCTAAAAGTAACCAAAAGCTGAATAAAATCTAAAACTAGCAAAAGATGTGCATAAAGCTAACAATGCCAAATGGATAGCTGAGGTGAGCATATAGTTGAAAGCTCAAAGTAGCAAAAAGTTGTCTAAATGCTAATAAATGGCTGTCGATGAAAAGCAAAAGGCTAAGTAAAGGCTAAAAATTTCAGAAGTAGCTAAAAATACAGAAAATCTAGCTAAAATGAGCAAAGGGGTATTTAAAAGCTAAAAGTTGCAAATAAAAAGTTAAATGTAGCAAAATTTTAGCTAAAATGAAAGCAGCAAAAGGGTAATTATGCTGAAAGTATCAAAAGGCTGGAGAAAATCAAAATGTAGCAAAGTTTTGGCTAATAGCTAACTATGCTAAATGGCTGAATAAAAGTAGCAAAAAGCTATTTAAATGCCAAAGTAGCAAAAGGATGGTTAAAAATGCCAATAGGCTATGTAAAAGCTAAAAGGAAGAAAATGTTAGCTAAAGCTAAAAATGCCAAATATCTGGCTTTTAGTAGCAAAAGGTAAGCTAAAAACTAAAGTAGCAAAGAGGTAGCTAAAGTTACCAAAAGGCTAGCTGAAAGCTAAAAGGAGCAAAAGTTTGGTTAATGAGGCTGACTAAAAGCTGAAGGTATACAGAGTTGCGACAAGCTAAAGTAACAAAAAGCTATCTTAAAGCTAAAAGTAGCACAAGACAAAAATGGAGCTGTACGTTGAAGCAGATTTAAAGATTTTGAAGGAATTTAACATATTTCAGTGTCTCTTATGAGATTTTTGTAAATAAGAGTTAAATATTTTTGGGGAAAATAAAGGTTATTAAAAACTAAAGTCCCATCTCCCGGGTGTTTTTATATATGCATGACTAAAATAGCACAAAGTAAAGTAGCTAGGATCATAAAAACCATAGCACCAGGAGTCCCTGCAACACAAACCTCCTCTCTCTCTGATCCAGATCCAGCTGCAGGCCTGGAGGCCCAGCAGAGGTTCAGCACCGGGTACATCCAGTGCATGCACGAGGTCCACAACACGCTCCTGACCTGCGACTGGATGGACAAAACCCTGGGCTCCCGTCTGCTCAACCACCTCCTCAAGTCCCTGCCCAGGTCCAGTGATGAGTTCGCCCACCCTAGACGGGACACCCCCCTCTCACCCGGCCAAGGCACACTTCTCAGAGGGGACCCTCTGGGTGGGAGGCAGCACCAGAGGGAGGGCCCCACCTGCCACGTGTCTGGGCTGCAGGAGAGGCTCCATAGCTCCCATCTGGGGGTGCTGGAAATGTGGAGACCATGGTAGACCAGTGGATTCTGGTCGTCCCTTTTGTTAGACCATCTGCTCTTATGTATCTCATAGATATGCTGCTCAGGAGGCATGTGGGGAAGTTCTGGTCCGGAGATCCTTACGTTAGATGCTGATTCTTTACAGACCTTTTCTCTGTACTTCTCAGTAGAAGTAATCTTCTTGTAGCCTGCTTTTAGAAGGCTCTTATTAATCTTTTACGTATTTATTGTATTAACTACCTTATTTATTTGATAAGACATGACTTTGCTTCTTAAACCACCTGCTTGGTGTTGCATAGATTTCTGTCTTCCTTCTTTTGCTTAATATTTAACCTAACCCTTAATATTAATAAAGTTTATTGCTCAGTTTATTCTTTTATGAGTCGTGTTTTTATCATTTTTTGGAACTGTGCATAAAATAAGTGTAAAAATGTTCCCTAAAGTCACAAAATTCACTGGTATTTTTTCAAGGTGTGTTTTTAAAGTTTCACTTAAGTTTAATGCATCTTTTCCATTAGTACCATTAGTACCGGTACAGCACGGTTCGACTCGGCACGGTATGAGTTGTGTTTCCATTATACTTTCAGTAACGGTTCTAGTGAGCGGGTTCAGCTCAGAGCCCACAGGAGCACGCGAGGCCGGTGCTAAGTTGGGTCCCTGCCTCGCGTGCTCCTGAGAGTCGGCAGCATGGAGGATCCTCCAGGGTGAGCTCGGAGCCGGGAGATGATGCCCTGCCTGACCTGAGGGGGCTCCGAGGCTCTAGTGGAGAGGACCGGAGGGACCAGCGGAGCTCCATCTAGCTTTTTGTTGTCAGCCACAGAGCACAAAAACGCCTGCACTTCATCATGAGACCACGGTGTTTTTAAAATCTTAAAAATAGATCCAGTCGCTCCTTGAGTTCAAGTTATTGCAAATGGCGGATCGGGTTGTTGTGAAAGTTTCTCAAACAACCAGTGACTCTACCGCCTGACCAATCAGTGACCGACAGTGTTCTGACATCACGTTTTAAGGCCAGTTCGGCCCGGCTGGAACCCCAGAGAAAATAGTACTGAAACAAGGGAACGGTTCCACGAACAGTTACTAATGGGAAAGGGGCATAAGTTCAGTTTGTTTGAGTTTTACTGTTACATTTTTAAAGGAAGATAAAAGCATTAAGCAACTCCAAGTTTGTGACGTTTAGGCTAGAACGGGGGTCTGCAACCTGCGGCTCTTTGGTCCCTCCACAGTGGATCTTTCAAGCTTTGACCAAAACTAACATAAAACTGAATTTTATAGGATGTTACACCCTCAACAACAAATGACTCATTTTAGCAGTTTTACTGTCATTTCCTTTGCAAATATGTGGATAATAGTAATAATATACAGAGTAAATTATACTTTCTTTAACTGTATGCTTTATTTCTTCAAAGTAGAATACTGGTACTCAATTTCTCCAAAAAAAAAAAAAAAAAAAAAATGCACATATGCCTGCACAGTTAATTGTTTTAGTTTTTTGTTTTTAAAGGCAAAAAATTATATATATATATGTGTGTGTGTGTGTGTATATGTGTATATATATATGTATATATATATATATATATATATATATTCTTTACAAGAATCCATTCTTCTGTGATGGACTTGCGACTTGGATGTGGGCACCAGTGACCCCCTGCAACCCAAAAAGGAAGAAGCGAGTAAAGATGATGGATGGATGGAGTCCAGTCTTTTCTTTTGGCTCAAAATGTAAAAATATCAATAAATGTTAACAATCACTGGATGATTTTAGCTTCATAATTTCACGCCTACTGGCCAGAAAAGGCCCATCTAAACCACTTCAAGTGGCCCATGGGCCACCAGTTGATAATGACAATTAGGCTTTGCAGCTCTGGACACATTTAATTTAGTGAACAAAGGGGCAGAAATGGCTCTTTTGATCCTAAGGGTTGCAGACCTCTGGGCTAGAAGAAGAAAAACAGTGGATGTAGATATATGTATATTAATCTACCATCATGTCACCAAGCAAATATCCTACATGAATTTACACCATACATTATCAAATCAGCTTTCTTCATAAAGCACATTAAAAGGAACTCAGGTAAAATGATAAAATAATAACAATAATGACCCCAAACAAAATATCACAGTTAATACATAAAATGCCCAAACCATTCATACTGCAATTAAAAAATAGTATTGCTTGAAGGAATACTTACATTATCATCTCCCATCTTTATCTTCTAGGATTCAAGGATTCAAGGTTCTTTATTTGTCATATGCACCACATGTGGTACATGTGGTGGAACGAAATTGTGTACAGCGTCCCAGTTACATCCAACAAAAGTATAAAATGTAAAAGAAAAACAGTAATAAGTTCTTGAACTAAGAAAGACGTTAACTAAAAATACACTAAACACTAGTAGCACAGAAACAATAAGTCGAACAGCAGCACGAACGAGTCTGTGTGAGAAGATGAGCACGAATGAACACAGCAACATGAAGCAGATCAGCAGCAACATGTAACTGATCAGCAGCAATAATGAAACAGATCAGCAGCAACATGAAACAGATCAGCAGCAACGTGATGTGATTTTTCACAGTGATTATTCTGGTTAGAGATTCATGAGTCTAACAGCCTCAGGGTAGAAGCTGTTCCTCAGTCTAGTGGTTCTACACTTAATGCTCCTCAACCTCCTTCCTGATGGGAGTTGGGCAAAAAGTGTGTGTGCTGGGTGAGTGGGGTCCTTCATGATGCAGGGGGCCATATTCCTGCATCTAGATGTGTAGATGTCTATGATGGTGGGGAGGCTGACTCCAAAAGACTCCTGTGCAGCCTTCACCACTCTCTGCAATGCTTTTCTTTCTTGTATGAGCCACACCAAATTTTAGCTCAACATCTGCAAAACTGACTGAACTTCTGTTGTGTTGGCTAGCATTGATTAGCTGTGATAGTTATTTTGAATCAGGTTGGCTCCAGCTGTTAATGGGTTGTACATGTGCATCAAATGATTACTTCATGAAATCTAAGTAATTTTATATTGAACAAGAAGCCAAAGCAGAAAAGCTACTACAGGAGTAGTACATGTTCTTTTTCTGGTATCATTTAGGAGTCTGGCTGCAGAATTCTGACCCAGTTGCCAGCTGGACAGCAAAGAAAATTCCAAAATAAAGAGTAACTATGGTGAAGGTGATTAATGCTGTGAAAACCGTCTTCCTGTTGTTTTTGGAGATGATGGATGTAGGTTTAGAAATGTTGGAGTTAAAAACAAAACACCTGTTTACCACAGAATTCATTAACTGTTCAATTGAGCCCCGGGATCTTTATATAGGATAAGATCAAATGATAAAGGTTTGAAGTGGGGTTTTATTTGGGAGACTAAAAACAACTATCTCAAACTTACTCTCATGTATCTGAAGACAGTTACGAGCTATAGTTGTGTGTGTGTGTGGGGGGGGGGGGGGGGGGGTTGGTGTTTTGTACAAACTAGGACCCAAGAAGTAGTTTTTTGGCAGTCTAAAGGGCATATAATGTACATATAAATCTATGTATCATCTGCACAACAATGAAATACATTATTATACTGGTGAGCAATATGACCCAAAGTTAACATGAGCAATGTCCAGTGGTGGGCACAGCTAACCTAAAAATTTACTTTGCTAACCCATATTCAGTTAACTAAAAAGTTGCTTCGCTAATGCTAAACCATTAAGCAAGAAAAAAAAAATTGCGGAAGCCAACACTAAACCGTTAACCACTAACACAACTGTCACTCAGTCTGCGTCACAAGTCTTTGTCTCCTTCCAATTGAAGCTGGGTCACGTGAACACTTTGTAAGTTAATAGCATACTTAATTGACCCTTTGAGACACGCCCACAGGAACAAGTTTGTGAATTTTGTTAGCTGACAAACGAATTTAGCGGAAGTTAATTTTGCTACAGGTTTCCAAAGTTAGCAAAAACAGTAATTTGCTAAACAAAACAAAAAAAAAATAATTTAAGATATTAGCTGTTAGCAGAACTGTGCTGACAATGCCAATAAAATTGATCCCAAGACACATCCTTGAGGAACTCCACAAATGATTTAAGTTGAAGAAAGAAAAATAAAGCTAAACAGAGAAAAAGCTATGAAATAAATACATGCAAACCACTGGAAGACAGCATCTTGAATAATAATCTGTTTGAAGAGATGATTTAGAAATTGTCTATCACATCACAGTTAAAACATTTAGACTACAGGATGGATGGAAGGAATCCTTCCTTCAGTCCATCCTTTGTTCCTCACCTGACCTGATCCATAAATCTTTAATTTCAGATAGAACAAGTGTTCTTGTCGAGTACACAGATGGCTGAACTGCAGAAAACTTCTAAGTTTCCACTCAGAAACTGTGTTGTGTAAGTTGGGCCTAAGAAGAAAATGAAAAACAGAAGAATATACAAAGAAACAGATGAAAAGATGGGCGGAGGAAACAAAACAGGAAGAAAAAAAGAAAATGGACAAAGTAAGCAAGGAAGTGAGGAAGTAAAGTCAATTTTATTCTTAAAAACAATTTAAAAAACAATGTTGAGCAAACAAATATCAAACTCACAAACTTACTAAAAGTCTGATTTCAATTCCAAATATTGTAATAAAGTTTTTGTAGATGTCGGTGAGATTCTGATGTTCAGAATCATGCAGCAAAGGTTCAGTCCCGTCTGGACTTTCATCTGCTCGCCTGACCTCAGCGACCTTTTAAGTGGGTGCAAAGTTAAAAGTTGTGGTCAGGACCCCACTGTGGGTCATGACACACCCTCCGGAGGGTCTTGAGACCAGATCCCTCCTGCTGCCTGACATGTGGGGCCTGGAGGGTTAATTTGACCGAAAGGCAGCAGGAGAGTTAAAAAGGATTGGAAAGCTTATTTTCCAAGAATTATTACAATAAATCAAAGCAGGTGTTGAGGCGTGTGGCATCTTTAACTCTTCTTCACTATTTATGTAATCACCAGGATCACAGTGTTAAGTTTTAGGACCAATGAGCATTTAACAAACAATAAAATACTAAATTTCAATTCAAAGATATCTTGAGCCAGTCGGGACAGCCTGTCATGTTGTATTGTAACAAAATAAACTGCAGCGGTCACGTTTCATTCAAAAGAGCCCTGAACAGTTAAAGACTGATGAGCCCGCAGTGAGTTGTGTTTACATTTATAGTCTAAATAATTCATGTTTAGACACATAAATCCTGCTCAGTGTCCTCCCGCTCCTGCCTGGCCCCCACAGCCATGCGGCGGGTGGACGGGGGGGCTGCTCCCCCAGCGGAGCTGTCCAACAAAGGCGAGAGACAGCTGCTCTCTCCACCGTCCAGAGCTGCACTGTGAGGATGGCGAGGTGCCAGAAAAATAAAATAAAACACAGACACCCCCCCACCCCCACCACCACCACCCTCCCCCTTCAAAGGTTTGCAGCGCTTCGATTGGGGAGATTTGGGTTTAGTGCGCGCTGTCCCGCGCGTAAAGTGCGCCTGAACTTTACCTGACTGCATTTATACCTGCTGCAGGCTCGCTGGTTCCTCTGGTTCTACTTTATGATAAGCAGGATAAACTGTGGACAGGACATGTATAATAAGGTGGGGGGGGGGGGGGGCTCTCATTAGACAAAAACAAACAGACGCTGTGCGTAAAGCGCACACTCGGACCGTCAAGGAACAACAATAACTGAAGCTCATGGTGTTCATGTGAACAGGAGAAACGACTGTAACAGCAGACGCATCTCTCACGCAGCGGGGGCAGAGGGAGGCTGCTGCACACAAACAAGAAGTCACCAAACAACGGAGAGAACAAACGAGGCGCAGGCCAACACCTGTCGCTTTCTTTGGAGAAGGGCCCTTAATTCCCCCGGCTGATTCAGTTTGGGCGGAGGGGCCTCCAGGAGCAGCTGCCAGCTGGAGGCATCGAGTTACAGCCGCCTCGATCTGCTGAGGCTCGGACACAAAGGCTGCAGGAACAGGGAGGCGGTCGGGCGGGGCGGAACAGGACGTGTGGTCGTTCCAGTCTGTGGGCCAGATGGTTCATTTGAACGAAAATATAATAATTATACGTTTTTATTAAGCCTTGCCATCAATTATGTCAAATGTGTTCACAACTAATTATTTAAATTAAAAAATCTGTAACAAATTTAATATTTTTAGAGAACCAAGGCCAACATTCCTAAATAAAATTTTAATTACTGAAGCTCAACAATGATTTATAATTTATGTCTGCAATGATCTGAGTAAAGAGGACCGACATCCAAACTAATGATACAACAGCTGCAGTAGCATTGCTGCAAGCCACTACAGCACTCCTGATACGACAGGCAGACATGAGCCACTTTGAGTGTTTTAGAGGGGGCTTTTCTGGCCAGTAGGCATGAAATTATCAAACATTTTGTAGTTTTTAACAGTTATGATTTTTTTTACATTTTGAGACAAAAGACAAGACTGGATTCCTTCCATTCATCCATCCAGCCATCCGTCCAAACATCCATCCAAACATCATCCATCCAGCCATTCATCCATTCATCCATCCAGCCATCCATCCAAGCATCATCCATCCAGCCATCTATCCAAGCATCATCCATCCAGCCATTCATCCATCCATTCAGCATCAATCCAACTATTCAGCCATCCATCCATTCAGCCATCTATCCATCCATCCATTATCTTCTTAATTTTAAGGTCAGTGGTGCTCATATTCAACAGTCACGGTGCGAGAGGTGGGGGACGCATGGACAGGTCACAAGTCCATCACAGAAGACTGGATTATTGTAAAGGAAAAATATATATATATATATATATATATATATAAGCCTTATAAGGTCTTATACAGTATATATATATATATATATGTATAATTTTTGCCAATTTTTTAAAAAACTAATACACGGTGCAGGCATATGTTTTTTTTTTTTTTTTTGTGGAGAAATTGAGCATCCTATGTTGAAGAAATAAAACATAAAGTTAAAGTGAGCTTAATTAACTCTGTGTATTATTACTAGTATCCACATATTTGCGAAGGAAATTACAAGAAAACTGCTAAAACTTTTTTTTTTTTTTTTTTTTGGTAGGTGTAACATCCATAAAATTCAGTTTTATGTTAGTTTTGGTCAAAGCTTGAAAGATCCTCTGCAGAAGGACCAAAGAGCCACATGTGGCTCCAGAGCTGCAGGGTGCAGAGCCCCGGTCATGAAGAACAGAAAAAAAACATATTTGTTACCAAAGCTGCACATTTTCTTTCACTATTTGATGCTTAATGTGTCCCTATATTAAACATTTGTGAGCAACATATCCTGATGCATGCTCAATAATCCAGGTAGAAAAATCCAAAAAAGTTCAATCTGGTCCTCTGGACATTCAAAAAACAAAAAACAAAACAAAGCAAAAAATATAGAAACGCACCTCAGCACCTCAGACTGAGGAAGTCTCTTGGATGAGAGACGAAATGTTTCTATATTTTTATGTCCAGAGGACCAGATTGAACTTTTTTGGATTTTTGAGCAACATTTGTAAATTAATGCAAACTTGTTTTGTTCTTGCAGAAAGAACCTAAATGAAAATGAAAGAGCCATTTGGAGACTTTTTCCATTTTTCTTTTTAGTTTTGGAACCAATTCAGGCTTATATTTCCAGCTAATCATCTTTTTTAAGATTCTATGTGTCCAATTCTGCCATTTTTTGTTTATCTACAGAGTAGGTAATCTTGTAGGTAACCAGGTTCATCTTGATGATGGTCATGTGACTCAGGCTTCTCCATTTTTCAGCAAATTCAGCCAAGTGTTTTGTTTACATTGAGTGTGTACCTGCACTTTAGAAATGCCGATGAATATAGCTGGAAAACAGCCAGGGTAAACTCTTTCAAACTGCATCTTTTCATATAGTTTTGGATAACCTGTTTATTTCATATTTTTCATTGAGTTCCTTAAAAAAGATCCTTAAGTTCCAGTTTGGATGAATAAACTCTAAAGTTACATATGGATGTGGGAGTTGAACAATAATAGCAGTGAGACACATTGTGTGAAAAATGACTAATATTCATGTGTTTTCATGTACAGGAGGAGTAAAAATTAGGGATGCACGATATTGGATTTTTGGCCGATATTCAATATGTTAAAACTTTTTGGCCGATAATCGATTCTGATATTTTTTCCCTAGACCTACTTACAGAGACTACATAGCTTTCTCTGCTGTGTATTTAAAATACATTATTCTACATGGTCTTTGTCAATTTGTCCTGCTACCAAATGCAGATGACAAAAAGGGGTTGAAAAGTATGTAACACTTTAACTTGTATTATGTTTAATGTCAAATTTATTCATGACATTTACTCTCTAACACAATGACAACACTGGAACAATGCAAATTTGTAAATGTTCACAAATCTTAACCTGTTCACAAGCGACAAGTGAAAAGCACAAGTAGTAGTGCATTAATAAATCTACTTGACAGTTTCTTAAATTAAAAATGTACTTAAAACCGAAGTCTTTTATATCAGTGAGTTATTTTGATGAAATGGCCGATGTCCGATATTTAACTTTATTGCTAATTTCGACGATACTGATATCATGCTGATAATATCGTACATAGTAAAAATGATGGAAATAAAAAGTCATGAATCTTAACCAGTGATTGAGAGCTGCAGAGCTCTTCCCGCTTGTCTCTGTGGAGTTATTTATGGGTGGATTTTGTGTCCACACCATGACGCAGCTGCTGTTTGGTCTGCCTGCAGCTCAACGTGAAGCAGCCGTGCCCTGAAACCAACACATTGTGAGTTGGAAGCTGGTCCAGCTCCTCCAGGCTCAGACCCGGGCTGACCATAGACAAAGGAGCCGGGCTCTCATTGGCTCGGGCCGTGTGCGCTCTGTTGGCCCCCAGCGCGAGCTGCTCAGCCTTTATTCACATGGTAATACCCCCCTATAAATACCAACAACCGCCTCAGCGCCAGCAGCGCGGCTCCCTTGCAGTTGGAAGATTATTGCTTCTTTCCTGCGGACTGGAACCGGTTCCGTTTGCCAGCTGCCCCCTCCCTAGAAGGCTCAGGACGCGGCAACATGGCCCCCTCTACTCGGCCCAGCAACGCCGAACTCTGCTTGGAGGAAGACGAGCCCCATTGCGGGGTCCAGGGAGCGGACAGGAAGGTGATGGAGTGATGGGGACACTGTGGACGCACTGGGACGCACTTGTCAGGGCGCGTCCACGGAGCGGGACCCTGTTTGGTTTTTAATAATTCATTAGAGAGGAGATCGAGTCCTAGGTGTAAGCTGTGTGCTCTGTGTGTCTCTGCAGACCAGGAAACCTCTGGTGGAGAAGAAGAGGAGAGCTCGCATCAACGAGAGTCTGCAGGAGCTGCGCGCTCTGCTGGCGGACACAGACGTGAGTACCAGCGCGCACCTCCTGGGTTCTGCACCGTGGTTCTGACGGGTCTAACTGGACTGTCCCCCCACAGCTTCACTCGAAGATGGAGAATGCGGAGGTTCTGGAGATGACCGTGAAGAAGGTGGATGAGATCCTACAGAACAGGACCCAAGGTCAGAGCGCAGAGCAGCAGTTCATTGACCAAAATAAAACAACCCATTCAAAATCATCTGCCTCGACAGCAGGAAACCTGAACCTGAGCCATTTTAATTCATACAAGTTCAAACTAAACTGTTAAAGAGAAGAATGAGGGGATGCAGAAGGCTTTCACAGACAGTTATCATCATGGAACCCAAAACAAAACAGACCTGGAGCCCTTCTTCTCTGTCCTCCTATAATTTCCAACTGTTTTCATCATGAGTCTAACCAGCTGTTTGCATCATGAGTCTAACCAGCTGTTTTCATCATGAGTCTAACCAGCTGTTTTCATCATGAGTCTAACCAGCTGTTTTCA
>NC_056503.1:24405640-24434992 GCF_014905685.2 Nematolebias whitei | reverse complement strand
TCTAACCAGCTGTTTTCAACATGAGTCTAACCAGCTGTTTTCAACATGAGTCTAACCAGCTGTTGTCATCATGAGTCTAACCAGCTGTTTTCAACATGAGTCTAACCAGCTGTTGTCATCATGAGTCTAATAATAATAATAATAATAATAATTTTATTTAAAAAGCGCCTTTCATGACACCCAAGGACACTTTACAGTAAGAACAAAGATCAACAGGAATAAATTACATAAAGAATATAAAATACATAAAGAATATAAAATACATAAAGAATATAAATTACATAAAGAATATAAAATACATAAAGAATATAAAATACATAGAGCAAAGTTAAGGATAAGCGAGTCTAAAGAGATGTGTTTTCCGAGCAGTCTTGAATATAGAAAGAGAGGTGGTGTTTCTTAAGTCAGGGGGTAGAGAGTTCCAGAGATGAGGAGCAGAGCAGGTGAAGGACCTGCTCCCCATGGTGGAGAGGAGGGCAGAGGGTACATGGAGGTGTAGTGAAGAGGAGGATCTGAGAGAGCGAGAGGGGATGGAGATGTGTAATAGGTCAGATAGGTACGGAGGGGCAAAGTTGTGGATAGCTTTGAAAGTGAGAAGAAGAATTTTGAAGACGATGTGTGATTTAACCGGGAGCCAGTGGAGCTGCTGCAGGACTGGAGTGATGGTTATAGGAGGAGGTTTGTGTGATGACACGGGCAGCTGAGTTCTGGATCAATTGTAGCTTCTGGAGAGATTTGTTGGGGAGGTCATAAAGAAAGCAGTTGCAGTAGTCAATCCGGGAAGTCACAAGACTGTGCACAAGTATAGCTGTGGAGCGGGGTGTGAGAGAAGGGTTTAAAGGTTTGGACCTTTAAACAGGTCATAGTACAGTTTTATGTTGACATTTTTATTACAGATCCTCACAATCGTCCCACTGATGATGCATTTTGTGTAAAAAGTCATACAAACTATTATATTTTGTTTTGAACGTTCATTTTCTGACAGAACTTGAGTCAGTGTACGGTGGTGCAGCGGTGCTGTGGGCTTCAGTTGTTTTGTTCGTCTCTCCTCCCTCAGAGACTGAAATCCTGAACCGAGAGGCCAGCGAGAGGTTCGCAGCCGGCTACATCCAGTGCATGCACGAGGTCCATATGTTCGTGTCCAGCTGTCCGGGCATCGATGCGGCGGTGGCGGCCGACCTCCTCAACCACCTGCTGGAGAGCATGCCCCTGAATGAGGACCACCTCCAGGACGTGCTGATGGACCTCATCACGGACTCTTCCGTAAGCAGCAGCACCGCCCCGGCCTCTCAGGCAGGGGGGAGCCCGTCTGGAGGGGAGACCTCCGCCCTGTCCCCGGCCCTCTCCACCATGTCCAGCGAGGACTTGTGCTCAGACCTGGAGGAGACCGACAGCGAGCACAACCAGAGCTCCACGGAGGGAGCAGAGAACCGGGAGGCTCTGAGCGTGCCCACCCTCACCTTCCCTCGGTTCATGTGGAGACCCTGGTAGGTCTGAGATGCAGCCAGGAGCCGCTGGAACTGGACCTGTGGGTTTTCTTTCATCTGACAGCTCGCCGAGCCTCTTTCAAGAGGAGAACCTCCCACCATGCAGCACATTCGAACCGTTTATCCGACCCAGTTAGGAACTCTGGTAACTTGCACTGATGGTCTTCAGAGTCTCCAGACTTCATCCTCATTCCAGTTTTGTCTCTTCTGCTTTGACAAAAGCTTCTGTGCGTGTTTTGGGAACGTGATTTTCTCATCAGGAACCACCATGAACAAGTGTTTATTTTTCATTTTTAAAATATAAAAAAATTCACCTGAAATACGAGAAAATTTTATTTTTATGTTCAAAACTAGATGAGAAGGAATCCAAAAGTATGTCATTTAGTATTTATGATAATACAGCAGTAACTATGTTTTAAATACGGACCCATAAAATCACATTCTGACACTGGGAAGTGTTGGCATAAAGGTAAAGGGCTATTTCACAGAATTTGGGGGGATTTTGGAGCACTTCTCTGATTAAAAATTAAAAATATTTTTACTTTTTAAACCTGCTCTAAATAATTCAGTACTGATTGCAAATATGTTAAAACAGAGTTTGCGATTGAAAAATCCATGTTTTATAAGTTAAAGTTAAAATGAGTAAGAGAATTTCAATGCTCTTTTGGCACCACATGGATCAGGTGCAATAAAAAAAAATGCAATAAACGTTTTACAATTCACAGTTTGTACTTTAAAGTTTCTGTTTCTAGTAAAGGACAATGTGGTCAAGGTTTGAACATCTTAATTTTTTACATATTTGACCAGATTTGCCTTTAAAGCCATTGACTGTAATGAATAAAATACAAAGACACAAACTGTCATTTTATCATTTTATATTTAGTGTGAAATTATTCAGTCCAGGTCTGAAAAGTAAAACTGTTTCAGAATTTGTACCAAAGTTGATCAGATGTGGTCCAAATGCCAAACATTCTGTTAAATAGCTTATTTTTTCTTTATTTTTTATGCATCTTTGTCTCACTCTTGGCTTGAAAATGACTTTTTGTGCCCAAATATGAGAAAACGAGTCAATATTAGCTTGTGTTTGCCACTTATTTTAATGTTTTAATATGCTAATAATGAAACAAATCAAACCAATTTAAAATATCTTCTCATTTGTGTGACAAAACATAAAAAAACATGTTTTTAAAAATACAATAAAATTTATTTTTAAAGCACTTTAAAAAATAACATTGTTGGCCAAAGTGCTGTACACTGATAAAAACATATAAAAGCAAACATACAAACAATAAAATCCATTAAAACAGTAAAATAATTCATTGTTAAAATCATAAAAACTATACACAATAAAACAAAAAGTCAAGGAGATAAAAAGTGTTTTAAGATTTAAAAACAGGAAGTGAGTCTGACGTGCAAAGGCAACTCGTTCCACAGTTCAGGGACAGCAACTGAAAACGCTCGGCCTCCTCTCAGCCTCCTCTTGGATTTTGGAATGACCAACAGGAATTTATCTGCCGATCTGAAAGAGCGTGAGAGAATTTACAGCTGGAGCAGGTCAGATACTGTGGAGTGAAGCTACAAAGACGTTTAAAAACAAAATAATCTTAAACCTTACCTCTTGTTTTCTGGTGCCAGTTAAAGGCGAGCAGCAGCATTCTGAACCAGCTGAAGTCGAGTCAGTAATGACTAGATCAGCCGCCGGACATGAAGTGAATTACAGTCGTCTAAACGAGTTATAATAAAAGTATAGCTTGAAGTCTCAAAATGATGTGAAATAAATGGTTTGACCTTGGCCAGTTGTCCCAAGTGATAAAAACTGGACTTGATCACTGATTTAATCTGTGCATCTAGTTTAAAATCATTGTCCAACCTCATTTTTTAGATTAGTTGCTGTCTGAGTCAGATGTTGTGTTAAAGGGCCCAGATCAGCTTGGACTTTGGAACCATTACTGGGCTTAAACAACAAGACCTCGGGGCTTTTGCTCATTAACATGTAAAAAATTCTAAGACGTCCATGCTCTGACTTCTGCAATACATTCCAGGAGTTGGTTCACAGAGTATTGCTTTTCTTGTTTTAATGGAACATAAATTTGGCAGTCATCAGCATAAAAATGGAAAATGACACCATGTTTTCAGAGAATAGATCCTAGAGGGAGTAAATGAAAGGAAAATAAAGAAGTGGGCCAAGTATAGAGCCTTGAGGTACTCCACATGTGAGAGAGGGTACAGAGGACTCAACCACATGCACACAAAAGCTTCTTTCTGTTAAATAGAATCTTAAGTCATTGCAGAGCAGAACCCTGAATGCTTACTCAGTTTTTAGGATTAAATTCTCCTTCCTGATGACAAAATCCAACTGTTAAAACACACTTAGACCAAAAACAGTTGAACAAAGGCGCCAGATCAGCCTCAGTTGATCAGGACTGGGGCAGCACGGTGGCACAACTGGTAGAGCTGCTGCCTCTCAGCGAGAAGGTCCTTGGTTCAAACCCTGGTCCAGGGGCCTTTCTGGGTGGAGTTTGCATGTTCTCTCTGTGCATGCGTGGGTTTTCTCCGGGTGCTCCAGTTTCCTCCCACAGACCAAAAACATGCATGTTAGGCTGATTGGTAACTCTAAATTGTCCCTAGGTGTGAGTGAGAGAGTGAATGGTTGTTTGTCTCGTTTGTCTCTATGTGGCCCTGTGATGGACTTGCGACCCGTCCAGGGTGTACCCCGCCCCTCGCACAGTGATTGCTGGACATGGGCACCAACGACCCCCGTGACCCAAAATGGAATAAACGGGTAAAGATAATGGATGGATGGATGATCAGGACTGTGTAACGTTTGAGGCAGTGAAGTTTGCAGCCTTTCTTTTGTGTTCTGAGACGTAAACAAGATGCAGATGGACCAACGTCTGACCTGAACACACTCTCTGAGTGCCTGAATATCACAAGACAAGGTGGAGTTCTCCTTCCCTTTAACACCCCCACCTCTCTCCAGCTTGGGATGTCCTGAAAGGACCCCCCTCCTCCTCCTCAGTGCTGACAACCTGGCTTTGAGTTCTCTCTGGAGACTTCTTTTCACACCTGGGCGATAAAAGAAGCTTCCTTCTCACTTCCAGCCTGACAAAGGGACAGAACAGAACCAGGACCTGTTCAAACACAATCTGGAAATTAAAAAAAAGAAGAGGCTCTTTTTAGCACAAGTTCAGTGAGGCCTCCGGATAATACAAATATTTTCATGGTATTTTCTGAATTTCTGTAGTTTTACTGAACATGTAGCCTTCTTAAAACTACTTTTTGTCGTATCAGTGTTAAGAAATGAAGGTAAAACATCCGAATTTGCCGAATAAATTAATAATAAAAAGCTGCTGGCTGCTGTGATTTTTGTTGCAGACTGAAGAGGCCGAACCATTGAAGAAGATGAAAATGATTCAAATATACATTTACATATTATTCATTGAAATTTGTGTTTCAGCTTCTTGTGTACTGTGTGTCTGGGTGTGTTAGCAAAATATTTCATAAACCACTGGATATATTTTAATGAAACTCTGAAAGTAATCAATGGATGTAAATCAAATCGCTATTAGCCAACTTAAAAATGGCTCTGTCAAACCTATTGATAAGCTCCATTGGACGTGTTAAACTGTTAGAATATTTGAAATAATTATTTGGAAGTCCAGGATTGAAGCTTGACTTAAAAAAAAAAAAAAAAGCCTGGTTCTCATGTGGGAGTTTTTCCTTTCCACTGTTGCCTCTATGCTTGCTTAGGATGGGAGACTGTGATGAAGTGAAAACTCAAAGCGATCTGTTGGTTCCTAGATAAATAACATTATTCACTGACTTTATACGGATATGGCTCTTTCTGTTCAGTGCCCTGCAATGTCTTCTGGTGATTTGGCACTATATAAATAAAATGAATTGAACTGAATTAAAATAGTTGTAACAAGAGAGATATTGCACTTACAGCCAAATAAAGGACCTCCTCAAACCCAACACAAAGTGTCATCGTTGCAGCATGAGCAGCGCCTCTCTGACGGTCAGTGCAAAGCTACAATTATTTATACATTCCTAGCTCCCTCCATCTGCAGCCAGCGTCCCCGCATCCCAGCTGGGAGACACCTTCTCTCCTCCAGCAGAGCGCGGCTCGTCTGCTGAGAGGTATGTTTTGTTAAAACTGTTGAAAAGTCAGGAAAGTAACAGATAAAATAACGGGACTCGGTAAACTTACAAAGTTTAACATAGTAGGAAAACACTCATAATAAAATAACATAAAAAATGTATTTTCTAAATTTAGTTTTTGATCTAGTTATTCTTTATTTTTGTGTTGTATCACTGGACAAATAAAGTATCTTGAATGTTGGTAGTAGCTGAGAGTCATCCTCAACAAACACTGACACTGACACGACTTGCAGCATCGCACGAGATTGCGCATAACATCATTTATGACTATAACTTCATTATTTTTCAGCATAGGGTGTTGGTTTAAAACCCTGGCGCAAAGGTGGCGGATGACATGTAATTGAAGGAATGCAAGGTTTTTAATTTATAACCTGACATCCGTTTGGTTTTTATGCTCCTGGTTTTGAGTTTTAGAACCTTAAAGTGATCAGTATCATTGTTTGTGTCCACTTGTTGAACCAAAGGGAAGCATCTCTGTATCACAATGCTCAAAGGGTCCACCACCACTCCACCCCCGGTGGTGTCTACAGTCGCACCTCTGTTTCGAGGATTGTTAACAGATTCCTGTTAGATCCTGTCTGGGCCGGTGGTGTGGCCCCTCTTCCTTAGGGTCACTTCATATTTAATCTCTACATCTACACTCGTTTAAAATAATCTGGGCACAGTTTAGAGCATATTTGTTGCCAGCATTCTCAGGTGAGAACCGCGGGGTCAGTCATTCTGTTTATTATCATGCCGAGCTTGGAGGGGGAGAAGATCAAACTCTGGTTGAGTTGGAGGATGAGGAGGAGGACCTGGGTGTGAGGGTGTGAGGAAAGCCTTTAAAATGAGACATCTGATTGGGATCAAAGCGACAGAAGAGCTTCAAAGTGTTTGACAGTAAAAACATTCATCTTTTTTCAAAGGCATCAACTGCATACTCTGACCTCATTAACTTAATTAATGGAGTTCATGGGGAAAGCTTTTGTAAAACCTGGTGGTTTGGAACCACGTGCACCTAAAATAAACACTTTACTTTTTTACAGAATGATTAAATGCATCCTGTCAAGCAGTTAAGTCAAGTAAGAGAAGAAGAACTCACGTCTTTACTCATTTCTGATTTGCACGTCATCTGGTCTGTTTCTGTCCAAACCTGCACCCCAAGTCTCAGAGGAAGAAGAACCATCCACCTCTGTTGGTTAAGAGGAAACACTGATCTCATTCTGTATGAGTAAAAGCAGCTATGAGGCCTGAAAAGGTTGACAGCTTGATCACAGAATTATAGCTCACTTTAAACAGACAATTAATATATTAAGATATTTAGAGGTGAGATTTTGTGACCAAGCAACATTTTATCTGTTGTAAGTCGATCTTTGAATGACCTCAGTTTAAAGATAAAAGAGTTGAATTCAGATTGGACTGAGAGATAATGAAGCACAGTGAAGATCAGAGTGGACTGCATCTTTTTTAGATAAGCTTCAACCTTTAAAATCTCATAGCCACTCATGTAAGAACTATTTTCCTTTAATTCATAAAAGAGACCTTTAATTTAGTCTCCAGTGCAGCCTGGGATCATGTCAAGAAGGACTATCTTGTTATTTCTGTGACCAGCATCACTGTTGTCATGGGTTTGCTTATATCGTTTTGATTAACAAAGCTCTCAACAACCTAGCTCCATCTTATATTCAAGATCTTATTGTTCCATATTTTCCTAACAGAGCACTTTGCTCTGAGACTGCAGGTTTACTTGTGGTTCCTAGAGTTTCCAAAAGCAGAATGGAAGGAAGATCTTTCAGTTATCAGGCACCAGTTTCTCTCCGTGAGGCTGACACGTTGTCCAGTTTTAAGACTGGGCTTAAGATTTTCCTTTTTGATAAATCCTATAGTTAGGGTTGGCTTGGCTTCCTGAGCTATCTCTTAGTTATGCTGCTATAGGCTTAGATTGATGGAGGACTAATTGATCACATTTCATAAAATGAATAGTTACAACTTAATACAAATGAAAAGTTTGTATTTAACTATTTCTACCTTAACGTTGTTGTTGTTGTTGTTTTTGTCTTTCCTCCTATAGAAAGACCTGCTCGCCTCCATTCTGGACCTGCCATTCTATATGTGTGTCTGTTTCTCCTTCCTGTTCCTCTCAAACCCAGTCGGTCAGAGCAAATGTCCCCTCGTCCTGAGCCTGGTTCTGCTGGAGGTTTATTCCTGCTAGGATGAGTTTTTCCTTTCCACTGTTGCCTTTGTGCTCGCTCAGGTTGGGAGACTGCGATGAAATGAAGATTCAACGCAAGCTGCTGGCGTCCTTAGATAAAGAATTAAATAAAACAGAATTGTGTCGCTCAAGGTGGCTGCATGTTAAATGCAACAACATTTAAATTCCCTCTGGGATTAATAAAGTAGTTTTGCATTTAAATTAATTGAATAAGTTCTACAAATTTACTTTTTATGTATGTGAATGTTTCTGTTCGGTGCCATGAGACGACTTCTGTTGTGACTTGGTGCTATATAAATAAACTGAACTGAAAATGAATTGAATTAGCACAGAAATACTAGTTCAAGTGAAGCCAAGGGTTTTCCCCTCACAAAGATTTATACTAACACAGTCATTAAAAAAAAAAGAGTCTGTTTTGCCACATACTTTCTGAAAGTAGGTTCAGAGACAGACATTCCCGACAGACACAAATGACTCATTTTAATCAGCTGATGTTGGCCATTTAAAAAAATACAGCAATCTTCAGACTTGATAAGTTACCACGAAGGAAAATGAAGATGCATCAGCTACAACCAGCGGCTCGCTGTTTCCATACTCTTACAGGAAGCTGTTCTTTAAGGAGGTGGACTGAGCCAGAAGCTGCTGCCTCATAAATGAAGCTCAGAGTCGATACAGTGAAATACTTTGTTCTGAAACAAGTGGAGTCAGGTTCATTTCACATGAAGAACTTTAAGGAGCTAGAGGTCTGCTTGGTTTGGGTTGATTATTCAGTATGATCCAGAAAACACACTTGTTTGTAGGGATTCAGCTCTTTCCCCGGGTTCCTGGTTGACACCAATGAGCAGCAGCTGTGGGTGATCTCCCTGTTTTGCTACTTTTTTTACCATCTTATTTTAATTTGTAAAAAAAATAAAAATCTGTATGCCTTTTTATAACTGTCTATTGTTGTTGCTGTTGTCCATTGTTGTCATCTTTCTTTGTTGAAATCAGGTCTCTCTTGTAAATGAGTCCTCGGGGCTCAATGGGATTAACCTGTCTAAATAAAGGTTGAATGAATGAAAATGTACTGCATTGTGTATGTGTGTAAAAGTGCATATGTTGAGGAAAGGAAACAGCACGCTTATAAAACAATGAATGTTCTGCACAGAATACCTGAATCAACAACTGGTCAACTGCATTTAAGGAAAGAAAACCAGCGACCGTGGATTACACAGCTGAGTCTAAAGGAACAAGAAGCTTCATGGAAATGTAGTGGAGTGAAAAGTTCCCAAAAACACAAATAGTCAAGTAAAGTAAAAATAATCAGAAAATGTACTTAAGTACAGTACTCAAGTAAATGTATTTTGTTACTGTTCACCACTGAAAGGACTGCAGGAGAGCTTCCTCCGTATCCTTGAGCGTTGCATAATTGGTAGTTGCTTGCAGCCATCTCTTGGTATTGATAAAGAACAAAAGCGTAAAAGAATAATACCTTTTGTGATGCATGCTCAATAATCCAGGTAGAAAAATCTAAAAATGTTCAATCTGGTCCTCTGGACATTCTAAAAACAAAACAACAAAAAATGTAGAAACGTTTCTTTCGGATGAAAGACGAAACGTTTCTACATTTTTTGTTGTTTTGTGAATGTCCAGAGGACCAGATTAAACTTTTTTAAATAACTCATGCTCCTAGTGCCTGACTTCCAAGATTTTACCCTGGATCTTTCATCTTCCTCCTCATACCTGCAAAGGAACCATACCTTCAACTGCTCAGCTGCCTTTTCACCACCAGCCCAATAATTTACCTCTGCCTGGAAACCATTACTCTCTTCTCAACGTGCCGAGGTCTCCCCGTTCCAGTAAGAGTTCTCCAACCTGAAACACAATCTACACGGCTTATTTCCCTGGACTCACCTTATCTTCCTCCCTCCTCAGGTGTTCCAGGTTCCCCTCGTAAATAGCACTGTTAATAATATTCAGTGTAAATAAATAAATCACTGTAAACCAGTTGAGTCTGGTTCTCATTGGGTCTTACCTCCATATCCTGGTATTATTAATATTTCGGAGAACTTCTCTCCCTTGAGTTGTGAATTTTTGAGAAAATTCAAGTGTGCCCTGATGTCAGGTTCACTTAGTCCCACTTACTTTAATCAAATATGGAACTAAAATGAGATGAACCAGCTACACTTACTGTTCTTCAGGAGTCAGCAGTGTGAGCACAGTCACATGAAAGATTGAGCAACCTGGGCTTGAACCTGCAGCCTCTGGATCAGGAGGCAGCGCTCTGCTGTTCAGACCCTTCACATCACTGAGATCTGCTGCCGGTGCAGACCAGCCAGCACCTTCAGCTGCAGCTAAAGGAAGACCACATCCAAGACAGGGAAGACCAAACACATGAGCTGCTGCAGTATCAGCTCTGAGGCTGAAGGTCAGCGCAGAGCAACAGTTGGTGGATCAGAGTCAACGGCTAAGAGAGCATATGGTGCTGAAACAGATCCCTGGGGGGATCCTGCCATCTGAGGGGGATCTCAGCTGTGACCGAGCAATCTCCTCTACAGAGGCGATTGTTCTAAAACATCTGCTTGAGGGAAAAATAACCCGTGAGCTTTATTTCATTAGTTAATAAGAATATAGTGTAATTGTTTAGAAAATGCCATAATTTGTTAATGAAGTTTGATTTATTTCAAGCTGACGTGTTCGTTCATGCTCATCTGCTCACACAGACTCATGTTCGTGCTGCTGTTGTTCAGCGTATTGTTTTTGTGCGATTAGTGTATTCTGAGTTCATAAGATCTTATTACTGTTTTTCTTTACAAGTTATACTTTTGTTGGATGTAACTGGGATCCTGTGTACACAGTTTTGTTCCACCACACGATGAGAATGACAATAAAGAAACTTTTGACTTTTTTCAGAGTTGACCTTTAATGACACATTTCAACTGATTTAATTAGAACAAAGATAAAAAAAAAAGTAGAAAATAAAATTAAAAGAATGTTCCATTTGTTCATATAGAGGTGCAAAGTATGCCAATGTAAAAAATACATGTAAATGAGTACTTATGCACTTTTGATAGTAGTTTATATAAGGTCTTTTGCATTTTATATTTTGGTAATGTAAAAAATGTCCAAGCGAATTACATTTAGAAGTCTTGTGTGAATTTTTTTTATTTTTTTTTACTCTTTTGTACATTTTCATTAAATCAAGAGTCGGTGGTTAAATCTATTCATTTTATTACATAATCAGTTGATTATAAAACAGTACTGTTATTGGGTTTTTATATTCCAATAAAGGGGAATGTACTCTATACATAATTTGGACATTTATTTAAGATGTTTTTGAAAATAAAAAGCTGCAAAAACCAGTTCAGATTTTAAATTGCACGCTGCAGCAAAGGAACATGAACCAGCTCTTTCATGCAAATGTTCTGTCCCTGATGTGCAGCTGTCCTGACGGCACCGTTTTACAGAATGACTATTAAATGCAAGCACACACTTTATAATTAAACACGCAGGGTCAGTCAGACCAAATATTACACTTCAAGCTCAAATCCACTAATGGATGCATCACATATTAATTTTTTTCCACTGTCCAACTACACCCAGCAGGGTGGCTGAGAGGAAGCGGACTTCTGGTTTGTCCACGTGATCTTTATCTAACTGAAGATGAGCAGCCATGTTCTTTTTGGAGAACAGTCTTTCTCCTTCAACCCTGCCATGACCACCATTGTTGTTCAGTTCTCCTGATGGTGGACTCATGAACATAAACATCAGTCAATGTGAGACCTTCAGTTGTTAGAAGTTACCCTGAGGTTCTTTGAGACCTCACTATTCCACACCTTGTTCTTGAAGTGATCTTTGTTGGTCCACCACTCCTGGGGAGGGTCACCATGGTCTTGAATTTCCTCCATTTGTCTACAATCTGTCTGACTGTGGACTGGTGGAGTCCAAACTTTTTACAGATGTTTTGTAACATTTTCAGACCATTGATTTAAAACACCAGACTCTAATTTCACCTTCAGATTAACTGCTAATCCTAGGTTCACATACTTTTACATTCAAATATGTAATATTGGATCATTTTCCTCTAATGATTAAGTATAACATTTTGTCTCATTTGTTTAACTGGGTTCTCTTTGTCTACTTTTAGGACTTGTGTGAAAATCTGATGTTTTAGGTCACATTTATGCAGAAACATAGAAAATTATAAAGAGTTTACAAACTTTCAAGCACCACTGTTTATCCATCTTCTGACGGGCAAATAAAAATCTACGCATGTTTAAACACCAGATTACTGACACAGTCAGTAAAATTTGTGATAGACTTGCATTTGTTGATTCATCTTTAACTTGATATTACTGCCATCTACTGATGAGATTTGTGAACAGCAACAAAAACCCCCACAATGCTCGGGTTGTCTTTACATTTTTTATTACACCGTCATTACAAACAGATCACAGGAAACAGGAGACCTGGAAAGAAAAACAATTATATATTAGTGGTTAAAGTGCACATTTAAAAGCATTACATGTTCAAATGAGGTGCAGACTGTTGTACCTGATCAAGCTTTCTCTGCTGCTGCCTCCTCGTCTCCACCCTTGGTGTTACGTGTGTAAATCAGCTGCGCTCTGTGTTTGGACACCAGTTTGATCATGCCTGGTACACAAAACAAGTTGATTTCAGTATTTCCTCATGCAGACACATTTTTGTTGCTACTGTTATTTATTTTTTTACAAACAGGTCATTTTACTTGTTTGGCATTATAGCTGATAAAACTATTGCATTTAAAATCTGTGTGAAGGCCAACTTTAAAATAATGTCAGGTTTAAATAAAATCATGCTAGTGTTTGCTGCAATCACTCTCAGATAAAGCAAACCATGCAGACCCAAACTTCTGTGAAATCTTTGAAGTCTCCTTTTCTTCTTGATGAAAGTGAAATGGGGAACTGAAGTTGACCTGTTGCTGTTATAGTTTTGAGCCAGCAATGGACAGTCTGAGCCACATTATTAGGCCTTTACACAAAAATGGCTGCAAAAAATCAAGGTCCTCGTTAAGCTGCTTCTAGCTGATCGTCACTGCACCGACCATTCTGGTCACATCCCTAAACAATAAGATTATGTAAATGAAGCAATCAGCACAGAACCACAGGAGGTGTACAACTCAGATTTGTAAACAAGGCCAGTATGAGTGAAGTGGGGGACAGTCCAGTCAGCATCTCATGTCTTAATATCATTGATGTGACCCGTCTGGATCAGCTTCATGGGTGTAAAGACCACATTTAACTGGCTGACATGACTAGACAGCTTTAAGCGGGCTCGTCTTTGTGGCCATATAGATCCACAGCGTAAAGCAGAGGACATGATTCACACAGACACAAACCTTTTACATTCAGTTGGCCAGTTTGCAGACAAAATAAAAAATTATCCTGTAATCTGTCTATAACACACATTTTGAAGCAGCATTTGCCACTGTGCTACTCGCTCACATTTTTTTATTTGGATTTTTAAGTAATGTATAAATGCACAAGTGGCACAGTGGTGCAGTTGGTAGAGCTGCTGCCTTAGCCAGAAGGTGGCCGGATCAAATCTCTGCCGGGGAACCTTTCTGGATGGAGTTTGCATGTTCTCTCCACGCATGCATGGGTTTTCTCTGGTTTCCTCCCACAGACCAAAAACATACGTTAGACTGATTAGTAACTCCAAATTGCTGTGGTTGTTTGTCCCATTTGTCTCTCTGTGTCCCTGTGATGGACTGGAGACCAGTCCAGCGTCTCCGCATCTCACAGTGACTGCTGGACACGGGCACCAGTGACTTCTGCGACCCGAAAAGGAAGAAGCGAGTAAAGTTAATGAATAGATGGATGCTTAAAAAAACTTGCTTAAAGCATAAAACAAATCTGTATCAACGTTGATTAGATTAAATTTATCACAGACAGCTACCAAGTTTTTAACCAACTCACATCTGTCTCACATCTGTCTATGTAATTTTATACAGATGAGTTTGCTAAAGTGCTAAGCTAACATTAGCTCACTTATTTCAATCCAGTCGTTTGATGGTCACATTTTTTTGCCGTTTCAGTTTATGTGCAGACATAAACTAAAAACCTGTTCACGTTTAGTTTTGATATAAACTTTATTCAAAGTGCTACATTTTGTACTTTCTGGACGCCATCGCAAACTTTTGCCTCGGCACCTTATGCTCGAGTTTGTTGCGTGGCCCCGCCACTCCTTTCATTACAGCCATCTTCAGGACTGCAGCCATCTGTAGGAGGCTACAACAGCCAAAACAGTTTTGCTAATTTTGATCATCAAATTTGGAAACGTGCTCAAATTAGGAAAATATGCCGTTGAGCGGTTTCCACCAAGTTTTTTTTTTTAGTGTTTTATTTCACAATTATCTCCACGTTTTCAATGATGCGCCTTACTAGAAGCAAGAAACTGAAACATTTATACAAAAGACACAACCAACAAGAAGTGATGACATCTTTGGGGTACTCCAATAATGCTGCATCCCAATGTTTTTGTCTGGCAGATGATTTATGACATGTTGTGAAAATGGATCCAGATCTCTCCTCCATAGTTCCTTGCAATGGTGTGTGTTCATATCTACTGTAAATATCAATGCTCGTTCCTGCTCTGCAAAAATAAAAACTTGCTGGATCAAAATCTAATCAAATGGTCTCCCTTGAAACATCTTATTTGGATGTTGCTTTGTCCTAACATAAAACATTTTAAGGCTTTAAACTGAAAAGACAAAGGTCACCTTTAGCAAGCAGTTCTTGGAGGGCGTTCCTGGCTAGAGAGCCACGGATCTTCAGCCTTTCTGACACAACAGCAGGGGTGATGAGCTTGTAGTTGGGCACTTCTTTGTACAACTTTTCGTAGGTTGCCTTGTCGAAGAGGACCAAGTTATTGAGCTTGTCCCTCACTTTTCCCTTGGACCACTTCTGCTCAGATCAAGACAACATGTTTGAGACATTCAACCATCAACTCAGGTCTAAGTGAATTTTGACCTCGGCTTACCTTCTTCTTAGCCTTGCCTCCAGACTTGTTGACTGGGTCCTTGTCCTTCTTGGACTTCCCAGCGTCCTTTTTCTTATCCGGCTTAGGAGGCTGAGAACAAAAGATTACAAATTAAAGCCCTACGTAGAATTTATACCTAATTGTGAACTAAAAGTGTAACTTGTTGGAAGATGTAAAATTGCTAGTGTAAATATATATTTGTAGCTTGTGCGAGCATTACATCAGCAGTGGCTGTGGTGCAGTGGTAGGGCAGCCGACTTGGGACCAGAAAGTCACGGTTCGACTCCCAGCCATTCTCACGTTGTGGTGTTTCTGAGCAAGACACCTAATACCCAATTGCTTCCCAGGCACTTGCATAGCTGCCCACTGCTCCACCTGGGTGTATCTCAGGTGTGATGGGTTCAATGCAGAGAACTAATTTTATCATTGTATGGGAACATACAATGATAATCTTAAGACTTCCCACCCCCTTCTCCTGAAGAGATGTCAGTGGAAAAGACCTGTGAAGGCCAGGAGTGCCATGTGAGACTACAGCTGGCTTTGAGGACGCCCACTGAAACCTTGTCAAGCTGGTAAGGAGACAAAAAGCGAGCGGACAGTGCAGCATGTTGCAGATCGTTGTGACCGGGCTTCATGTGTATACGTTTAATACATATTGATGTGAACCGATCCAATATCTGCACTTGCAAGTAAAATTGTGCCTGAGATAAACCATGTGCCGTGTGTGAGTGTGGTTCACTTGAGTAAACATCAAGAGCGTTTTCCTCTAACATTTCAATGCAGCGCACAAATTTCATCACTGCATATAAACATACACAAATTCTCACTTCAGTCAAATTTTCGACAAGAATTTATTCCCTAAATTAGTTACTGTAGTAAGTAAAACCTGTATGATGGTAGAAAATGGGATGGGTCACAAAATTCTGTGCAACAACTTTTGTGTTCAGAGCAGACAATGACCATCAAGGCGGCCAGCAAAGACTTTTCTGCTGCCCTAAACATATAAGTCACTACCTTACATTTAAGTATATTTTTTCCATTTATATTAGTCAATGTTTCCCCTGTCATTATACATGGAGGCTTATATATAATTATTTATACATCCTAATTTATTACTGAGGCTTGTGGTGAACATGTGGCACAGTGTTGGCTGCAGTTGAAGTAAACGTGTTGATTGTGTTCATTAGATTTCAATAATAATGGCATTCATCCTCACTTCATGAGAAACCTGTTGTGATGCAGTGCCATGTTTTATTCCACGTTTCTGAGCAATACTGAAGGTTTCTGTAGCTGCAGCATCATAATGACGGTATTTAGAGGCGGACAAATTCACAGGCCCAAGTGTAAAACACACGGCTCAGAGTAATTCTTCACCGCCGGTTTTACCAATCATTATCCATAGCTTGTACTAATCCAGCCATTTGATGCAATTCAGAAAATGGACACGGAGAGTATCTGAGAGCATGGCAGATGTAGCCGACTAGCCATTAGCGAGTCAGGCGCTAACGAAGTGATAAAATTGCGCTCGTAAGACTTTCTTATCGGAGAAGGAACCATACACTGCTACCGATAGACCTTCCGAATTATTACTGTACCATATAAGAACAACAGAACTTCACTGAAGTTTACTTTATCCTCAAAAAACGTATAATCACTGCGCTCACCATGTTTCCTTGTCAAGATGTCGGAGCGAAAGGAAGTCCGCCCGTGCAAAAGTCCCTGAGACAACCCTTGGATGCGGAAATGACATGAGGGATTGTGGGAACTGGAGTTTTTTTCCCTCCCCATTTTTCAAAAATAACAAGTACAACAGAGATACGATTATTTGAGGGGAAAAAATGGCACAGACATTAATTAGGGAAAGAAAAAAAAACACGGTTAAAAAAAATAAATTTTAAATTGGGTCGCAACTTTTACAGATTCAGGTCACGTGACGGTGAAGTCAGCCGGGAGGAAAGGCTGTTCCAAAGATGGCGATTTTCAGTGTTTATGTTGTGAATAAAGCTGGAGGTTTAATTTACCAGTATGACAATTACGTCCCGAGAACTGAAGTCGAAAAGACCTTCAGCCACCCTCTGGACCTGGTTCTGAAACATCACGATGAAAAAGTCGTCGTGTCATTTGGACAACGGGACGGAATTAAAGGTAATGTTTTACTACAGACACTACAGGGCAGGTTCATATTACAGGTGCTTTATTTCATGTTTTACTGTGGACTCAGCAAAACGACATCTTCTTCAGCGTGGTTGTCTTTATTTAATTTTATTCTGCACTTCATTCGCCAAGGTTTGAAAACTGCATACGTAAAAAACTGTTCCTGTTGTAACTAAAGTCTTTTTCTTTTCCAGTGGGACACGCTGTGCTGTCCATCAATGGAGCTGATGTGGTTGGAAAGAGCACAGCAGAAGGGAAGGACATCCTTGAATATTTAAAAGACCCAGCTAATTATCCAGTTTCAATCCGGTTCGGACGGGCTCGCCTTAGCTCCAACGAGAAGCTGATGCTTGCATCCATGTTCCACTCGTAAGGCGCTGTGGGATCGAAGGGTGGTGTGGTGGGGTTCAGGCTCTGCTCAGCTTCAAGTGTGTTGACAACGTAAAATAGATCCACCTTCAATTCTAAGGTTTTACATGTCAGGTTCATTTTAAGTCAGTTCCCAAGACTTAAATACAAACACTTATGAACATCAGTAAACATCACATTGCACCACGTCACTGTTTATTCAACATACAAAGTGTAGACGTTGAACTCCGTGATGGAAATTACAATTTTTTTCTGAGCTTCAGGTCCTTTGGCTCAGATAACCATAAAGGAACTGAGCCGTGTGACCCCCGATCCCAGAAAAGAACTGTAATTCCCACGACTTATTCAACAGATTAAGACAAAACATTTCACTCGTTCTGCCTCCATAAGATGCAAGTGGCAGCCAGGAGCTGCTCATCAGTCGTACTGACTGAGTGAGGACCAGGAGGTGTGAGAACCTCTCTGAAATCAGACGTTTTTCAGGTCTGGGCCTTTCCGGTGTATGTCCACACAGTGCCAAGGACATCAGCAGTGTTCTGATATCAATGTTGATAAGATGTAACATGTTGTCCTAAGTCCAGTTTGAAGGTGCGCTTCATTAGACACTGTCTCTGGTGGTTTTGTCTTCAGGTTATTTGCCATCGGTTCACAGCTGTCTCCTGAAGTTGGCAGTTCAGGGATCGAGATGTTGGAAACGGACGTCTTTAAACTTCACTGCTTTCAGACCCTCACAGGTCAGTGTAATGTATGGTGGGCAACAATGTGTCCTTGTAAACATCCCGTTTCATGTATCCTGTTACAAAATGGACAGTAACTGCAGTGCCGTTCAAAGCGTGTGCAAACTCAATACATTGTATAACTCAAAACAGAATTTGCCTGAACCTGAATAAGCATGTTTTTAACTTTTTTTTCTTTAAAATGACCCACACCATGACAGAGCCTCCACCGTGTGTTACAAAATGCTGTAGACACTTTGCACATCTGTCTCAATCATTATTATACATGTTGTGACGGTTTTGACATTAAACTGTCTAATGAACTGCCACTTTTAACAGCTTGTGTAATTTGTCCTTGCCCTTTTTTCCATGTAAATTGTTTTATAATTTAGATTTTCAGAATAACCAGCTACCCCTCGTTGTCTGATCTAACTCAGGTGCACAGTTGTCAGATTAACCCAAGGTTCGTGCCACATCTCAGGTCTTTGTAAGTTTTTAAAAACATTTTTAAACATGACTTTCATGATCAAGACTGGCTGTTTTGTACAAGTTTCAGTATTGCCAGATTGCGTTGTCTGCATGTCTTGTGGATTTAACTTACAAACAGAAACAATAATAAAAAAAACATGTGCAATTTATATAGATTGAGATTCTTGGCTGATTTGTCCGTTGGGCACAGGCTAGAGTTGCATTCGTGCCCAAAAATTCCGGCCCCAGCCCGCAGTCATAATTTCTGAACCCCACCTGACTCGACGAATTAACGGTAATTACAGGTCCGAACCCGGAAAAAACCCATCCATCCATTATCTTTACCCGCTTATTCCATTTTGGGTCACGGGGGTAGCTGGTGCCCATGTCCAGCAATCACTGTGCAAGGGGCGGGGTCACAAGTCCATCACAGGGACACATAGAGACAAACGAGACAAACAAACATTCACTCTCTCACTCACACCTAGGGACAATTTAGAGTTACCAATCAGCCTAACATGCACGTTTTTGGACTGTGGGAGGAAACCGGAGTACCCGGAGAAAACCCATGCATGCACGAGAGAACATGCAAACTCCACCCAGAAAGGCCCCTGGACCGGGGTTTGAACCAAGGACCTGCTCGCTGAGAGGCAGCAGCTCTACCAGTTGCGCCACCGTGCTGCCCCTGGGAAAAAACCCGACATTTTTAATTAGTTATTAATGGTCGGGGACGCACGGCTCATGGCTGAATAAAAGGTGTACAAGATCAGCGCTGAGCTGGTGTTTGTCCTTTCATGGTTTGTAAAAGAGCATTTAATCCCTGCTTCTGCCTGCATTCTGATTTATTCAGACACAGACCCTGCTCTGACACATCTGATTTGTGATCTCACCTGTTTGGGTCATCGGCCGTGCTCGTCCACTGAGTGCAGCGGCTGAATGAACGTCCATTTGGGCAATGGGTCGCTTCCTGGCAGTGTAGTCCCATCCGAAGCTTAAGTGAACTCTTTACCTCTTCCAAGGCCGGTCAGCTCGGGGAAATGGCCGCATGCGGCTGGTGATTGTATGGCAAGGTATGTTACCATTAGGCTTGTCACAATAACAAATTTTGCTGGACGATTGTCTCAGACATTATTGCGATAAACAATAATATTGTTTGAAATTTAACAATAATTATTTGTCAAATTTTAGAAGAAATATTGATTTGTTTGGAGTGTAGTACCTTTTTTGACCACCTGATGGCAGTATAATACTGTTTGAACCAAATGATGGATAGTTGAGCAGCGTGTCTCTTTAAGAAAAATGGGAGAGAGGACCCTTGATGTGGAATGGGCTGACATGGTGACATGGCGGATGCTCAGTGGTTTGAGCTCTTTAGCATAGCATTTTTCACACAAAGCTTTTAATTAAAAAAAAAAAGTCAGTAAACAAGTTCTCAGCTTCTTTTTGCAGAGAAAAACAACTTTTTACACGAAGGCACGTGTTTCAAGTGAAGAAGTCTTTCGGATGAAAAATGAAACGTTTCTACATATTGTTTGTTTGTCTTTTGAACGTCCAGAGGACCTGACTTAACTTTTTTAGATTTTTCTACCTGGATTATTGAGCATGCATCAGAATGTTTCAACTGTGAATTTTGGAGCTTCAACAAGATGGAAGTTTATTCCCGAGGTCAGCCTGTTAGCTTAGCTCGTAGCTTAGCTTCTCAGCTTAGCTGCTTTTAACGATCTAAAAATGCAATTTTGGACGGTTAAAACCAATTTTAAAGAGAAAGGGAGGGGTCAGTGAAGAGCACCGGAGTTGAGTCTTTTGTCATCCAGTGTCTTCAGTAGAAAGAGAGAGACACGAAGAAACGATGAAGCCGATAAATGAAAATGAGGTCGATAATTTTCATTTATCGTATGTTCAATTGATTTATCGCGACAGACCTAGTTACCATATGACTGGATTGCAGCTGATGCTGACCCAGTTAAAAGCCTGACACCGACCCAGCCCAGTAGTTTATTTTATTGTAATTTCTAGTTTTGTTTAAATAATAAAATATGGCTTTTTGAAAGTAAAATATGAACAAATGGCTGCTTTAATGTTTTTCACAGTATTATAAGCATAATGCAAAATAGCAAAGCTGTGTTTGGATAGTTGGGGAGAATATCTAAATCAGGGCTATTCAACTGGAGGTCCGTGGGCTGGAAGAGGCCTGCGGGTGACTTCAGTCCGGCCCATTTAAAGCTAACATATCATTGTAAAACTTGGTTTATTTACAGAATGACTGTAACTGCTGGGTGTCTGGCCCCTGAGCAATTTAGTTGAATAACCCTGGTCTAAACCCTAATAATGCTATCATGTTTTAGAAGGTAATGCGTTGTATTATGTAGAAACCAGTAGATATGCAGCTCAGACTGTGATTAGCTGCAACAGTCAAAGCTCTTTCAAAATAAAAGTATCTTCATAGTATTGTTACATGATGGATATTTGATGTGGTTAGGGAGATAGGCCATGGTATGAGACTGAACCAGTGATTCTCTGGGTGGTGTGTGTCAAGAAGACGTGCATAAACAGCTGCAGTCAAATGTTTACATCCACTCGTCACGGGGCACGATGAACTTTTGACCTTCTGGCTTTTATTGATTTGTTCATATTTCCATGTTGGAATAAATCTATGCAACATGCAACTTCAGCCTTTTTACAAACGAATTGAGCGTACACGTTTTAATTCGTTGTAGGTTTACTCCAGTTCACACAGGTAAAATTATATGTACAAGCTCAAACATATACTGGTATGTACTTGGGCATCTGTGGCTGAGTGGTTGGAGCAGTCGTCCTCCAATGCAAGAGCTGGGGGTTTGATTCAACCAGCAGTCACATGCTGAAGTGCCCCGGGCAAGACACTGAACCCTTCATTGCCTCCGATATGTGTCCCATCTATGTATGAATGTGATAAAGCTCTGATTATTCTTTGTATATAGTAGAGTGCTGTATGAATGGGTAAATGAGGACACAGATTGTGATGTTAAGAGCTTTGAGTGTTTGATAAGATAGAAAGGTGTTCTACAAGTACAGTCCATTTACTTTGGTGATTTCTTTTTGTCAGCGTAAAAAGGATGTTTGAAAGCACTCGTTGGACTGACCGATACTCTGAACAGTAGACTCATGCTGTGGCACTGGTGCATTGCAGAAAGTGGACGGAACAATGGTTACACCAAATTTATAAACTTCCCATCATAAGGGGGCCGAGATGGTGTAGAGGCAGGGCAGCCGGCTTGGGACCCGAAAGTCCCAGGTTCGATCCCCAGTCACTGCACATCACGTGGCGTCTCTGGGCAGCACGTCTCATCCCCAAAATGTCCCCCGGGCGCTTTCAATAGCTGCCCACTGCACCACCTGGTGGTGGATGGGTTAAATGCAGAGACTAATTTCGCCATTGTATGGAAACATACAGTGCTGACATTGTGATGACATTATTATTATTATTATTATTATAAGAGCTATGCATTTAAAACTTGGACACAACTGACTTCAAAATGTGAGAATCACTCCAAACACATCAAAAACGTTTTCTGATTGGATAAAGCAGCTGATTTTCTGGAATGGGCTTGCCAACGCTCCAACCTCAACCAGATTGAACTTTAGCAGACTATGGATAAAAGCCAGGTTTATGTCAAGAATCCAACCAGTTTAAAGGAGCTTGAATTCTGCCAAGAAGAGTTGTCAGAAACACTCAAACTTGATATGATACAGAAACAGTGTAGTCAAGGTGAAATTAGCCAAGAAGCTTCTAGGGTGTATGTATATATTAGAGCTTGTCTGTATAATTTTGTCTACAAAAGGTTGTGCAGCCACTTCTTGTATTTAAAAATTCTTTAAAGTATGTTTCATAAAACCTGCTGTCAGTCAGAAGAAATGGGTCATCCACGTGTGTGCAAACTTTGGCTTCAGCGGTAGATGTCTGCCTGTTTCAGCTCAACAAAATGATTACTGTATTTTCCAGCCTATAAGTCGCAGTTTTTTGTATAATTTACATGCCCTGTGACTCATATATGGATTTCCCCCATATTTATAAACCAATTTTTGGCTGAGATGTGACCGTTTTCATTCATTCTGACATTGAAAATATCGAACACTACAATGTTCAGCCGCTAGATGGCATTCGAGTAGTGTAGCATGCCGGTGTGTCATGTAATAGGTAAAAGTGGTTTTTAATGACACAATCGGCTTGCCATAGCCTGCCACCTTCGTCCAGCTCGGGGATCATGCCTGGCGCAGCCGTAAAATCAGCTTCATTTTGCTGCGCCGCTCCGGCGAAATGCAGCTGATTTGACCATTAAATTGGATTTATTAAGTAAAAATTCAACTGAGACACACCTTTGCTTTAATGTTGAGCAAACAGATAATTGTTTTAGGTGCTTATCTTGTTCAATTTTGAAGAAATGCACAGCGAGTCGTCCCTCTGCGCGCTCCTGCTTCCGTGAATCGGCTTTTGAAATGCAGCTGATTTGACTGTCAAAGTGCATTTATTAAGTCAAAGTTTGACTGAGACACACCGTTACTATAATTTTGAGCAAACAAATAATTGTTTTTAAGTGTTAATCTTGTTAAATTCTTGTTAAAGTCCTCCTGTGCACGCTCCCGCGGCCGCCATTTGGCAGCCAATCGATTTTTGGCACAACACCGGCCCACATTTCCGGGTTGTCAGCAATGACGCATGCGACGTATTCGGCGAAGTGATGTATTTATGTTTTTTTTTCCAGATTATTAGACATATTTGGACTGATGCAACGTATAGGGCATAAAATACGGTATTAGTTTCCCAAGAGTGGTTTTAAAGTTGTGCTTGATAGATATAATAACCACTTGTTTCATGTTCTTTTATAAAACATCCATTACTGCTTCTTGTTGAAATAGAAAATGTCTGATTTGTCTTTGCCGCTCCATCTGTGCTCTTTCAGGAATAAAGTTCATCGTCCTGGCTGACCCTCGGCAGTCCGGTATTGACGTCCTGTTGAAGAAGATTTATGAGATCTACTCCGACTTCGCTCTCAAGAACCCGTTCTACTCTCTGGAAATGCCCATCAGGTAATCCTGCTGCCTTTTCGTTAAGCAATTTCAAATTTGAATACAGCCTTGGTGTTTGATACGGTTCTGAAATGCACACGCTGGCTTAAAGTTGCACCTTCCCTTCAGGTGTGAACTGTTCGACAATAACCTGAAGAGCGCACTGGAGGTCGCAGAGAAAGCTGGCAACTTTGGAGCTGGGTCCTAAAACTAGAGAAGTGTGTGTACACCAAAACTTACAGGAAAGATTAAAGTGGGGGGTTGTGGTGTTTTTTTTGCTAATAAATGCCTTGTAAATACGTCATGTATTGTAAATACTCAACAGAATAAATCCAGAATTGTATGTCAATGTTCTGTGTTGCAGTTGTTTTTGGCAACGTGCATAACAAGAAAATGAAAACCATCAAAATAAGAAAAACTCAGATTAAAGCCCTTGACTTTGTCATATAACAAATTCCATGTTTTAATTAAAAAATATCGTAAAGTATTGCACTTCAATTTAAAATTGCTCATTACAGCAATTTGAAACAAACAAAAAAATCAATTTATTTCCAAACCAAGCACCAGTAGCCTGCCATGCTGAGGCTTTTGTAGAGAAAACTTTGTTTGTCTCTCAGATTAGAAAATGAGCCATTCTAACTGAGCAACTAATGTGTTAAACTAAATAAAATAAAATAAAAAGTTGTAGTTGGGAGCATGGGACGGTGAGTAGACTCAACTTGAGCTTTGTGTTAATGTTCTGCAGGCCTGACAGCAGAAATGCTGTAAAATAATACTGATGTCTGTGGACACAGAGCCTTGAGGAGTCATCGTGCTAGTCTGTCTTCGTAGGCAGGTGTCCCATCTTGGTCCGGATGTTGCGTAGCAGGAAGTATCCAACAGCAGTGACCAAGCAGACCATCTCTGCCACCCAGAAGGCCATTTCCCAGCTGTGGTGCTTGGCAATTGTGCTGAATGGTAATCCCGAGAGGAAGCCACCAACTTAAAGACAAAGAAAGGGCAAAATCAAAAACCTGTGTCCCATCTTGAACGTGATACTAAACTGAATTAACCTCACTAAACTTACTATTCGCCATCAGGGCAACAATGGCATGCGATGTCCCGCAGTAGTTGGAGGGAGCGCTTTCGTTGGCTATAACTCCAAACAATGCTATTGGACCGTAGGAGCTAAAACCAAATGCAGCACCCAAGCTGAGGATCCACACCTGAACGTAGAAACGACAAAGGGATCTTCATTCTGGACCAACTGGACTGTAAACCATTGCAACCACAGAAAGCTTTACCTTGGAGCTGTCTGCGCTGACGGTGACTCTGAACAGGTACATGGACACAAACATCCCAGCCATCATGCAGATCAGGATGGAGTGACGGGGGTTCCCGTAGAGTCTCATTCCTTGCTACACAAAACATGGACGACATGAGATGATGAGTGTACTGGCTTTAAAAAGAATCATGTAAAACACCCACTGTGTGTGTGTGAGACGTGAAACTGCTGCATGTTGGAAACCTTTTCAGTTTAACTCCTCAGAAGGGCAGAGCTGGATCATATTTGGTCATTTTAAATAGATTTGTATCAGTTTGCTGTCAGGGGAAGTGTGGTGAAGGATGTTAGCACTAACTAATGTTGAACTAATGTTGAACTAATGTTGAACCGTGCGTGTGTGTGAGTTCAGAGAGTTCTTTTCCTCTCGGAGAGGAGCCTGCAGCCGAGGTGATAAGCATATACAGCAGTCCCTCGCTACGTCGCGGGTCGACTTTTGCGGACTCGCTCTTTCGCGGTTTTTCAATGCAAGATTGTACACGACACACAGTTGTCAACTTTAATATTACGTGATTGGGACGGTACGAGATAAAAAGTTAATGCGAAGAAGAAAAAAATTCTTTGGACAGGCGCCACCCTTTTGTAGTTTTCTTTCAATAAGGCTACACTTTAACGCCAGTCAAAAGGACTACTACACTACCCAGAAGCCAACAGTGCTTCCGGACGCTGCTCTCCACTGAAATCAAGGTAAAGTTTTGAAACATAAATTCAGAAGTAATGATTTAAGCTCACAGAACTGGCAGGAAAGTTGCAAATATTTCTGAAGCTCAATTATCCACCAGCACATCAGTCTGGATTGGGAGGTGGGCTTCATGCTGCAGGGTAGGTCTGCAGAACCAGAACCGAGCCTGACCAGAACAGACCTGCTGGTCTGCAGAGCAGGTGAGTAAAATTTTGCAGTACTGCACGTTACATACATGTATGTTGTTAAAATTACATAGGTTTAAGATTTTAGAAGATTGACAATAGTGGTGTGCGATACTGCAAATTTTGGTATCGATCAATACCAAGTAAATACAGGTCCAGTATCACCGATACTGATACCGATATGAGACTTTTAAATAATTAGGGTGAATTTTGATGATGTTTAAGTGCTTTGAGAGTTTTCCTTCAGATCTTTTATTAGATAAAACCCAGGATAGAATTAGGAAATGTTTTTAAGTAAATAAAAATACTTCATCATAATAAAAGTTTTTTTTGTTTTTTATTTTCTGAAAAAATAGCAGAGAAAACAATTTTCTCCACCTTGTGATGGCTGGATTTTTTCCTTAAAGTGCACAAAACGATCACTCAAGAATAAATTAAAACATTTTGTTCAGAAACTATGATAATTAAATAAAAATTATCCCTTCATTGCACTTCTTTCCAGGATTTTATTTTTTCTTAAATAAACGGTACAAAGTTATCACACCCCAACAAATGTTATAAAACGATAAAATATATTTAGGATATAAAGGAATAAAACAAAATTTCTCCTCTTAACTGAATTTCTTTTTTGGGTTTGAAAAAAATAATTACAGATCAAAAATAATTGGTGAAAATACAATAAATAAAGTGTAAATAACAAAACAACCTCCAAAGCCTTGGGTTCAAAGAAATATTCCCAGCAGCCTCTCTGTGGGCCCTGCCTGCCTTTGAAAAGTTGCTCTGCGCTGTGACAGGAGCGGCACTTACACTCGGCTCCATCTTTGATGAAAGGAGAGAAACTGAATCTAAAGTATCAATCTCATTACACTGGTATTGATCAATATCAATACCCATGGTGGTATCGATATTATCAATATTTTGGATAGATCCGACCACCACTAATTGCAAGAGTGTGGAAATGGTTCATAAAGCCTTAAAATGTATATTAAAATAAACATAGCATTCCTACTTTGCATTTTTTCCACCTATCACGGTGGTGTCTGGAACGTAACCCCCGCGATAATCGAAGGACTAATGTATAAAACATTTCTCGCACACTGCCCGGGGCAGATTCTCATGACTGGGCTCCAGTATAACTTTGTACCTCTATGTAAACCTGTTGGGACGTCTAACCTTGCAAGTAAAACTGTTAAATAATCTGCTGTTGCGTGGCTTCTTTTACTAATTAAGATGAATAAAGGATATTTTTTATCCAACATGATAGAGCAGTTGCCTCTCAGCAAGAAGGTTGCCAGATGGAGTCCCAACCGGGGGCCTTTCTGGGTGGAGTTTGCATGTTCTCTCCATGCATGCGTGGGTTTTGTCCAGGTACTCCGGTTTCCTCCCACAGACCACAAGCATGCATGTTAGGCTGATTGGTAACTCTAAATTGTCTCTAGGTGTGAGTGAGAGACTGAATGGTTGTCTCGTCCCTGTGATGGACTGGAGACCTGTCCATGGTGTCCCCTGCCTCTCTCACAGTGACTGCTGGACATGGGCACCAGTGACCCCCGTGCCCCCCCCCCCCCCCCCCAAAAAAAAAAAAAAAAAGAAAGGAAGAAGCAGGTAAAAGAGAACTGATGGATGGCTCTGGAAACCTGATTATTTTTGTCATCTTTATGCAGAAATATACACTTTTAACTGGTATGAAGGAATTATCATTCGATGAAAATAAAATGCAATAAAAGCAAAAAGGCAGACTTACTCTGGCCACCGCTCTGTCAGAGAGGTAACCTGCTGCCAGACTTCCCAGCAGACCTCCAACCTCAAGGGCGCTCATATAGGAGCTACCTATGAAGATGAAAAACAGTGGTTCACTGGAGACCGTGAGCTCAGTCTCTCTGCACACGCTGGAGGTGTGTGTGTTTACTCTAGCTCTCTTCAGTACCCATCAGTGTGGACTGGCCCTTGTCTTGGATGAGAAACAGCTGGCCCCAGTCGGTGCAGGCTGTCTTCACCCCGAACACCACCAGGTAGGACACAGACAGCAGCCACAAATAAGGCGACAGCAGGAACTCGGACAGGGTGCTTTCATTGCTGACGGTGCCTGAACAAAAAGCAAACACTTGTTGATCGCTACTTCTGTGTCTTTATAATAAAAGATCCTGTGAAATTTTAATTTAATATATGAAATCTCTCTTTAACACAAACTGACTCTTCTAAACATGTGAGGGGCGCAGGGTGCAGAGTCCACTCAGTTATTGACCTTTAGTCCCGGCACATGCTACACAACAACAGGCACATCTTACACAATTCAATTTCAATTTAGTTTATTTATAAAGTGCCAAAACACAACAGAAGTCACCTCAGGGCACTGAACAGAAACATTCATGTATAAAATAATAATTTAACTATTTATCTGAGGAGCAGACTGCTTTGAATTTAACTCCATCACAGAACTCTCATCTTGAGCAAGCATGAAGCGACAGTGGAAAGGAAAAACTCCCTCATGAGGAAGAAACTTTTAGCAGAACCAGGCTCAGGACAAGCAGCTATCTGCTTTGACTGGCAGGGTTTGGTAGGAACAGCTACACAATGGCAGGTCAAGAATCACAGGTTAAGATAGAAATACTATAAAATGGAAACTAAACAATTCTAACAATTCATTCAAGGAAATTAGGTCAATTTGTCCTCCAGCAGTCTAAGCCTATAGCAGCATAACGAGCCAACCCTAACTATAGTATTTATCAAAAAGAAAAGTCTTAAGTTCAGTCTATAAACTGGACAATGTGTCAGCCTCACGGACAGAAACTGGAAGTTGGTTCCACAAGAGAGGAGCCTGATAACTGAAAGATCTGCCTCCCATTCTGCTTTTGTAAACTCTAGGAATCGCAAGTAAGCCTGCAGTCTGAGAGAGAAGTGCTCTGTTGGGAAAATATGGAACAATAAGATCTCGAATATAAGATGGAGCTAGGTTGTTGAGAGCTTTGTTGGTTAGAAGTAAGATTTTGAATTCAATTCTTTGACAGGGAGCCAGTGGAGAGAAGCTAAAACTGGAGAGATATGATCTCTCCCACTAACTCCAGTTAAGACTGGCAACAGCATTTGGGATCAACTGAAGACTTTTTAAAGAACATTTTTATGTTTTCAGTGTGTTGAAACGAGCCTGATAAATACTTAAATGCTGGCAGACATCACCCTCACCTCCTTTGCTTTTCTTGGTTGCAGTTTCCACACTGGGCAGCCCCACGTCCTTTGGTTCATTCTTGATCACCAGCAGGCAGATGAAGGACATGGCCACACAGATCATCCCGGAGAAGGACAGGATCGTCCTCCAGCTGTAGCTCTGAGACAGCACCGTGGCAATGATGGGGCCCAGGCTGCCAGCCAGGTTCATGCTGCAGGAGAGAACGGACCACCACGTCCCGAACTGAGCAGGCTCAAACCACTGGGGAGAACGAAACCACAGCGGGACATTGTGTAAGAGCCAACAACAGAGAGTGGGAACTGAATCAGTGCAGTGATCTGAACAGAAAACAAATACTTGGAGACATTTGAGACAAACTGTAAAACTTTTAGCTTTTTTTTTTTTTT
>NC_056503.1:24401791-24405540 GCF_014905685.2 Nematolebias whitei | reverse complement strand
ATTATACTGGTAAAAGCTATAAAAAGCTACTTTAGCAATGTATATATATGCACACACATATATACATTGCTAAAGTAGCTTTTTATAGCTTTTACCAGTATAATTAAATGTTGTTAGTTTTGGTCAAAGAGTCAAAGAGCTGCATGTGGCCCCAGAACCACAGGTTGATGACGTTCTGCCCTAAAATTAATTACAAAATTAAAACAATTATTATTAACAAAATTAATGCTGTAGCCATTTGTGTGGTAGCTAATGTCGATCAGTTGTGGCCAGCTTAATAAGAATTGACTCCAAATGTTAATCCGCTGTAGATGTATGTCCTGTGATTATTTCCTGAACATTCTGTTAAAATATGTTCAGTAGTTTGAGATATTTTGCTAACAGACAAACAGGGATGTCACCATCAGTAAATGCCAAGATTTAATCGAAGATCTCGTGCAATGAATCGATTTTTGAGTTTGTGTTTCAAATGACTCTCAGCTACTACCACCCCAAATTTCAACACAGTATTTGTAAAACTGGTCTATTTTTTATTTTTTTGTTTCAATTTTTGAGTTTCCTATGGTCTGTTGTGCCAACTCTATTAAGCTGGTTCCAAAAGTTAATCTGCTGGAGATTCAATGAAAATTTCATTTGAAATTTGTCCTGTGGTTCATGAGATATTTTGCTAACAGATAAACTCCAAACTACAAATCTGTATTAAGAGATTGTTCAGCAGGGATCTGGTTCGATCTTGTAACACTCAGAACGTGTGCTCGGGTCAGTCTCAGGTACTACCACCACATTTTAGGCCAATGCCTGTAAAACTGACTGAAGCTGACTAAGTTGGTTTCTTTTAGGATGTTCAGCTGCGCTCTCACACAGCACATCTTTGTTGCTAACAGATGTCAGAATGACCAGATGTCCCCCCACCACCACCAACAACAATCCCCCCACCAAAAAAAAAGAAAGAAAGAAAACAAGGGGGAGTGGGGGCAGTCCCGGAGCCACACGACTGCCGAGCGAATGTCGGGTTGTGGGAAACAGGGCTGAACAAAAACAGCTATTCATACAAATCTAATCAACATGTAGAGAGTAATAACCTTCAGAGAGGGTGGACAGTCTGCCTGAGGAGGAGGAGGAGGAGGAGGAGGAGCACACAGGACATGTGACTGTACAACAAGTGTCCTAAGGGAGTGTGATGGACACAAAACCATCAGCCATGCAGACAAATAGATCATGAAGGGAACAAGAACATGTTTTTAAAGGGAGCATAGTTTGTTGAAACAAGTTCAAACCATTTATCTGTGATTTTAAATTGACAAAGTAAATGGCACATATTTAGAAGATCTGTTTTGCTTTTATTTAGTTTAAATTCTTTTTTACAATTGAATTCATGTGTCAACATTTCAACACTTGCTCTCGTCAAGGGCGGACAGTCTTTTCCCCTCCTCTTCCTCTCCGCTTTGCTTTGCTCTGTCCTGTCTGTAAAACTGCTTTAGAGCCTCTCTTCTACATATCTTCTGAACCGTAATTCTGCTATGGATTTGGTCATTTGGTCCCTGAACACAATTGATAACATTTTTTCGAGGAGAAGACAGGCTTTAGGTGAGCCGACTTGCCCTGATGACACGCATGCAGCTGGATATGTCATTGATTCCTGGGGAAAGTGGAAGGTGATTTGTCTATCTCTGCTGTCAGTCGAGGAGGTTGAGGACTAGAGCTGTCATTTCTAACCCGAACCCAGACCCCGGCCCGGCTCGACCCGGATTGGGACCAGGCTGGGCCATCATAATGTGCTTAATGTGCAGGCCGGGTCGGTGTCGGGCTTTTTATTACGTCAGGGATGCACATGGCCATCAATCCAATTATATGCCAACATGGCTTGCCATACATCCACCTGATGCATGCGGCTACTTGACCGTGCGCTGACCGGCTGGTTAAAGGAGGTAAAAAGTTCAGTTAAGCTTCAGATGGACTACTGCTGGCGACCCATTAGCCCAAATGGACGTTCATTCAGCCGCTGCACTCAGCAGATGCGCGCGGCCGATGAACCAAACAGGTGAGATCACAAAATATCTGACATGCAGGGTTCAATGCAGGCAGAAGCAGGGAAAGCATTTAATGCGCTTTGAAGGCTCCTCAGCTTTGATCTTCTGCCTCTTTTACTCAGCTGCGCACGTCCGCCAATTGTTAATAATAGTCGGTGGTATAAGGTGTCAATGCTTAATTAAAAATGTTGGTGGTGGGGGGGTGGGTTTCAGGTACAGACCTGTAATTACTGCTAATTCGTCAGAGCGGGTGAGGTTCAGAGCTGATGGCTGCGGCTGGGGCCGGGTCAGATCGGATATTTTGGACCCGAGTGCAACTCTATTGAGGACGCATATATAATTTAATTTATGGTAACAGGTTTCCGGCTTTTTGGAATTGTCTGGTTCCTGGTTTGTCCACAAACAAGGAAGTCGTCAGCAGCAAATTTGGCCCTGGTCAGGCTGCCTGCCTTATGTGATGGTTTGGTTCGTTCCTCGAGCAGCCAGACTCAGTTGCTTTGTGAACTAAGCCGCAGACTGGATGTGATTTGTGAGAATCGCAGGCCCCTTGCAGCCCCCAGGATTCACTGGCAGGATGGATCAGACCTCGGGGAAAACTCCGATCAATGGTGTGTCCACATAATTTGGACGTTTCAGAACTAAGAAAACCGACACAAACTCAAGGTAGTCATAATCAGTAAAGTTCTACCTGTCCCCAGAACAAATGTGTTTTTCTGAATTTGGCTCCCTGGCTGACCTTGACAGGCCACTTGAACTTAATCCACCTGAAGGCTCTGTAAACCATATGCTCTGCTCCCTTCTCTCTCCCAACGAGGAAGTATGGACCTATCAGAAGGGCCTGGTTGAATAAACATTCTGTCACCATTTCAGAACTCTTTGAAGTCTGATCTGATGCTTGGTCGACTTCAGCATCCCAGAGAGTGCTTATGGATCTCTCCAGAGGGAATTGAGCGATTATACCACTCTCATCAGAACTCTTGCAGTGCCTCTGTGAGTGTCCTTGGACACGTTCACTGCCCTCGTGCCCCCCCTTCCCTGCGAAATGTCTGCGTCAGTACGTGCTTATGTGCAAGGTTTTTTTCTTCCCATTTTCAGGCTGTTTATCTTCAGCCAAAGATTGAGAGTCTGTTGGGAATTTTTTTTGCCTCCAAAACCCATGTTTTTTTTTTTTTTTTTTCATTTAGCCTTTATTTATCCAGGTTAGTCTCATTGAGCCACGAGAACTCATTTTCAAGAGAGACCTGTTTAGGGAGCACATGGTGGGGGTTAAGGGCCTTGCTCATGGGCCCAGAGTGGGGCGAATGAGGGTGGGGGCAAGTGTGAGTGTTTCACCTACCCCACCCACAATTTTGATGTTGTCGGGGCCGGGGCGTGAACCGGCGAACTTCGGATCACAGGCCCACCTCTCTAACCTCTGCGCCACCACTCCCCACTCATGTTGTCACTTTCACCATTTTATTGTCTGTAAAAGAGTCTTCAAGGCTCAATGTGGTTCATTTGTATAAATAAAGGATGAAGGAATGTAATGCCAACTCAACAAATGCTGTCTAAATGTACAAAAACAATTGCATACATTATAAAATGTTATCTGAGGAAGTGATTGCATTGAATCACTTTGTCACAGAATTAGCACAGAGGGTGACAGTGGGAAGGAAAAACTCCCTTTCAACGGTGTTGGATTTAATATTTTATACCTTTTTATAATTCCTATCAAGCACT
>NC_056503.1:24400628-24401691 GCF_014905685.2 Nematolebias whitei | reverse complement strand
ATAGTTGTGTAAGATAAATATTTTATAGTTAAGGATGAGTAAAGTTGTTTCTTTCAAAAATGTTGTCTCTGATTGACGACGTATTTCCACCCTGGGGGTGCACGAATCTTTGCCCATAGACTCTTGTTAAAAGTTGTACATGCACAGTAACTTCCCTTCCAATACAAAAGATAGGAAGATTCTGGGCGTACCATTCCTGCGCCCAGAGTACGGGTGCACAGTATGGATCATGCATCCAGTCCCGGAACAGATTGTGCAGTGACGCTCACAACCAGGCTATGTGTGAGAGATTAGCTGCTGCAGGTAGGCTTTAAGCCATTGAAAGCTCTTTATCTAATGCCTATGTTGCCATTTCTGACTGATATTTCTCTCAACTTTTAGATGTCTCTGTTTGTGAAAAAGCCTTCAACTGACTGTGTATTCTAAAAGTGGGAACTGATGAGTTTGTTTGTTTCTGGAGCTAGTATGCTAGCGCTAGCCTCCAGGTTATTGTATTGGGTTGAGTTCTATGCTAAATTTGTGCTATATTGCTACTTGAATGTGCTTATAGAAAAAATAATTATCGAACATTGATACTTTTCTATACTAAATGTCAATGATGGTATTATTCTATTATTTCTGAACACCTGCATTTCTATTGATCTGGGTAATGAAAAATAAGCCTCTTGCAATAAGTAACTAGCTCCTAGTGTTAACATTGAAGCATTTAAATTTAAGATACATTTAAATGGTGAAAGACTATTGCTATATTGTGTGCTAAGATGCAATATTAGGACCTTTATTATTAGGAATATGTAAGAGTACTCAAATAATGAGCTTGATTACATGTATTGCTTATATTTATGATGGTTTCTGATATTGATAAAACCAAGGGTTATTGATTACTAGGTCTGCTTCACACAGGCCAGGTTCCTGTCTATTGCAGAGGATGGTGAGCTAACCCTAGTTTCGAACCAGGAATTCGACTGAATACCCATAACTCCTTCCAGTGCTGTAGGAGGTGCTTTTAGCCAACAGCTACATTCTCATTCTTACTCTGGACTGTATGTATACATACATATAT
>NC_056503.1:24398279-24400528 GCF_014905685.2 Nematolebias whitei | reverse complement strand
TATGTATGCGTCTATTTTGGAGTTATAGCCCACCCACCCCCAGAGAAAACTCCACCAGCTGCCACTGGTTACCAGTAAGCATAACATGCATGTTTTGGGTCAGTGGGAGTGTAGCCTAGTCCACTACAGGAGAAAACCAGAGTACCCGGAGAAAAGCCACATCTGCACAGGGAGAACATGCCGTTTCCCACCTTCACCACAGGGGATACCTGTAACAGCTATGGTAATTGTTCTCACTGTATTAGAAACTTTTTACCATAATTTGACTTTATACATAACCAAAACCTACAAAGTCCCAAACCAACCTGAACATCAAATAGAATAATCAACTTGTAATATCAAATATGAAATTGGAGTGGTTTATTATGTTTGGACTTATGTGAAGGTTTATCTGTGATGGACTTGCGACCTGTCCAGGGTGTACCCCGCCCCTTGCACAGTGATTGCTGGACATGGGCACCGGCAACCCCCGTGACCCAAAATGGAAGAAGCGGGTAAAAGATCATGGATGGATGGATGGATGGATGGATGGATGGATGGATGGATGGATGGATGGATGGATGGATGGAGTGGTTTATTAGGGGAAATGTATTGTATAGATGTTGTATTGGAGTTTATTGCATGTCACACTGGGTCCTATTAAAGTGGTCAGTGAGTCTTTCAGGACTCTCAGTAATTTGCTCCAATATTTTTTTTGAATCTGCGTTATCAAAAGATTTCCAAATGTCATGTCAATTAATATTTAAGCTTAATATCAATTGTGTAAGATAAATAGTGTAACTTCACTAAATGCGTTTCATGTGGAAGACTGGTTTCTCAATTTAATGTCACCCAAGTTTAATTGAATAAGAGCAGAATAATTTCAGGTGTGTACAATCCTGTCTCCAGCCTCCCACATCTAAAACTTTAAGCCAACGTGGATCTTTTAAAATGCAGCAGGATCGTGTTATGGGTTCTTGATGGTTCTGTGGCGCTAGCCAAGATGAAAATCATACATCAAAGTCAAATTAAATTCAGATTCATTCTCTTTTTTTCCAGCTGGCTCAAGGACTATCAATCTTCTCAGTGCTCTGTTGATAACACAGAGCGGAGGTGGGAGGAGTTGGGGTCAAAACCCCACCTGTTGACGGATGGTATTCAAGGTTAGTTTGAAGGAGAACGCACTTTGAAATGCTCGCAGTTTTAATACAAGTTAAAGAAATGGCTCAGAAATCTTTAAGTGGTATTCAGCTGAAAAATTATGAACAAAAACATCTTACTTGTTGAAAACTATTTGAAGGATTTATGTTTGGAGAAATAAAGTTTCATTTTGAGCAGATTGACAAAATAACAGCTAGTCTGAATGTAACCAAAACATGTGGATTGCCATCTTAAAACAAATTTATTCTTCAAATTTCATGGAAACACTATGTTATTACAAAGTATTTTTTACATTATTGATATTTCATGGTTATTCCAGCATATTGTGATGATAGCTGTAGCATCAAAAGGCTACATCTACCTGCTGCTACTGCATTTACATCAACAAGACTGAAGTCATGTTGTTTACACCTAATGGTACAACCAGGCACCACTGTATCAACCTTTCCTCTCTATCCCTGTTGCAGAAACAAGTTGTCATTAATCTGAGAGTGAAAATGGACCCTAACATGAAACTCAACAGGCATGTAAACACAATTGTTAAATCCTGTTTTGTTTTGTTTTTTTTCATTTGAGGTGACTGTCTAAATTGAAGCCCATACTGCCCCAAAATAACCTTGAGACATTAATAAAGTAACGGTAGTCCCTCACTGCTGCGAGGTTTGTTTATCGCGGACTCGCTCTATCGCGGGTTTTCAAAATAAGATTGGACATGACATACACTTGGCTGATTGATGGATGAGGTGCATGATCGGCATGGAATTTTTATTTGAACTAAATTATTTTAAATTATTTAGTACATGCTGCACATTTGTGCAGCCCTTACTGTAGAAAAAGCTTCCTCCTGCACCTCTGTGCAGCCCTTACTGCAGGATAAACTTCCTGCTGCAGCTGATTAGCTGTTCTCTGTGCAGAGCGGAGAAGTGGGCGTGGCCAAGAGTGCTTGCAGGTGGCAATGAGCAAACGAGGCAGGGAGCTGAAATCATGACATTCTGTGCTCTTATAGAGCATTTAGAGTTTAGAAACATTGTTTAGAATATTGCAAGATTGTGGGAATGCCTTTATATATATATATATATATATATATATATATATATATATATATATAT
>NC_056503.1:24392627-24398179 GCF_014905685.2 Nematolebias whitei | reverse complement strand
TTTTTTTTTTTTTTAAACAACCTTGGTTTGAACAATTAGAGCTTAAGTGGACCGCCTCCATCTTAAAACTGCTCCAATCCCAAAATGTCCACAGCAATTCATGCAAATGTCATTTAAACCGATGTCAATTGTGTGTTTCAGTTTTTCTTCTTTTAAAAAATCCTGCTCAAAATGACCAGGCTGCATCAAAAATGACAAAAACATACATTTCATGTGCAGAACTATGTAATGTTATTGGCGGTGATGAAAAAGTTCACATAGTGTTTGCAGGAGTTGCTATAAAATTCTGACGAGTGGAAGGTAAGGTAATCTTTAAGGGGGCAGTCAAACACTTTAATCCAATACAAGTAGTTCCTCGCTACTTTGAGGTTCGACTTTTGTGCACTCGCTCTTTCGTGGATTTTCAAAGTAAAACTGTACACGATGCACGATTGTCAACTTTACTATTACTCACGTGACTGGGACGGTACGGGATACAGTAAAAAGTTAACGGAAAAAATATTTTGGACAGGCGCTGCCTTTTTGTAGTTTTCTTTCAATAAGCTTACACTGTATCGCCACTCTAAAATACTACATTACCCAGAAGCCAACAATGCGTCCAACCGTTGCTTTCTGCTGAAATGGAGGGAAAGTTTGGATCCGATCCGAAAAAGTTTGGTCTGTATTCATAGTGACCAACGCTGAGTGGATGCAGAGAATTGTACAGAACCAACTGGTATTTGGACCAGAGGCGTCGCTTGGAGGTTCTGTGTTTTCTCTGGAGCTCACCCGGACTTTTTTCATCTGGATTTGGACTCGATCGGAACCATTGTTGTGTGGTTTTGTGCTGGCTATCCAAAAGTCCGGCTCTCTCCAAGTCTTGGTGCTCAACGGCTGCAGAAAGCCGATCAGAACCGGACCAAGGCTGATGAGTACCCATATATTTTGCAGTACTGGTCAGTACATACACTATACGTATGTTGTTAAAATGAAGTAGGTTTAAGAGTTTAGAACATTGTGGGCTTCATCGCTGCAGGGTAGGTCTGCCGAACCAGAACCAAGCTGGACTAGAACCAAGCTGCTGTGTTCTGCAGAGCTGGTGAGTAAAGTTTTGCAGTACTGTACAGTACATATACGTATGTTGTTATAATTGCGTAGGTTTAAGAGTTTAGAACATTTCAATAGTGTAGGAGGGGTTTATAAAGCCTTAAAATATATAAACATACTAATATAAATACAGCGTTCCTACTTCGCAGTTTTTCACTTATTACGTGGGGGGGGGGGGTCTACTGTATCTCACTGAGCTGCGATGGTTGTAAACTAGGTGGCAAATGACATTCACGAGGGAGCATCCAACATGGCAGCTGCTGAGGTGAGTACAATGTGGAGGGAAGTGTGCAATGAAACAAAGCAGTCAACATAAACATCAACGAAATAAATAAAACCAGATGATGTTCTCATCAGCTACAAAATTTCCGTTGTCTTGTCTTGTCCATACTGATCAACTGTGCTCCAAAATACTCTGGAGACACGTCATAGTAAACATGTTACAGATTTAAAATGTACACTTTAATGTAAAGGCTAATTTGTCTTGTGTTTCTAACTCTGTGCTGCTTGAACACTAGAATATGTTTTCCCAATCGTTTTTCATGAGACTGATTGGTATTACAGTATATATTGTCATATTTTGCACATTTGTTTTTAAGATCAGCAGTGAAGAACAAAAAACATTAACATCTTGATCCCGATGTGTTGGCCTTGATTCACTGCTCGTGTACCTTACGGAGCACCCTGCCACAGGGGGGCCAGCCCAGACCTTGTCCCAGGCCGTTAATAAACCACAGGACAGAGAAGACGGCAACCGTTGAGGACCAAGAGAAGACCACGTTGATGCATCCCACCAGGAACAGACCAATGGAGAAGAGCCAGCGGGCACTGATCTGGTCTGAAAGCACGCCGCTGATGAACTTACTGATAGCGTAGGCCAAAGACTGACTGCTGGTGATCATACCTGCACACAGAGAGGTGAACACAGATGAAGTGTTCTGAGAGTATAAGACATGTATTACTGCAGAAAGAGCGAAGAGCGCACCAAACTCACATCAAGGCATTGGAAAACCGAGTCACTCTTACCCAGGTCGTCTTTATCCAGCTCGATTTCCTCCATCAGAGAAGGCATGACGAAGGAGAACGTCTTTCTGTTGAAGTAGTACAGCGTGTAGCCCACAAACATGGCCAGAAATACAGTCCCTCTGTAGTACCCATAGCTTGCTGTAGCCATGATGAGCTTTAGCTTGTGCAGAAGTGGACAAAACCAACAAGGGAAAGGTTGCTGGGAGTGGAGCGAGCTCCTGCGCTGCCGGTGACACTGAACTTTGCTTCAGGATCCACAGTTGCAGAAGCAGCTGTTCACAAGCGAGGAGGTGTTTGCGGTCGGTGTGAGAGGTTAATGGTCAACTTCTTCCACCCGGCAGACTGGATGTGGAGCAGTAAGGCAGGACTCCGGGTAACGAGGGGTTAGAGTAAGAAACAAACAGATATGTGGCAACGCTTCGTCTATTTCAACGATAACAGTGCCGTCCTTGTCCTTTGGTGCTATTTGTTCATGTGAGAGTGTTATTGAAGGAGTCCTCAGGCTAATATGTTTAATAATTTACCAGGGAGTCCAACACAGTGACCCCACAGCACAGCACAGCAGGGGGAGGCTCCTGGAGGTCTGCCTCAAGGTGACCCTCATGAGGAGCCCCAACGAACAAAATCACACCAAGCTCAGCGCAGACTGCTTGCTCAATACAAATATAAGTTAAAGGTACATTCAATGTGTTTTTTTCGTCAACATTTGTTTAGACAGGTTAGTCATACTGAGTCACAGGGACTCATTTAAAAAAGAGACCCGTTAGTACTTTGTAATTCTTAGATCCAAACAAAAGGTGGCAAAAAGGAGAAGCGTCCACAGTCTCAGAGTCCAACAGTTCACTTCAACAAGGCAAGAGTTGCTCCAACCGCAGCAAACCCAGCAACACCTGTGTTCCTGACTGCTGACTCAGGTTGTCTTGATTCAATCAAGACATGATACTAACTTATTCAAAGCCTTAAACAGGAAGTGCCTAAAATGTCAGTAAGTATGCGAGAGAAAAAAAAAAAGCAAAAGGACTTAAACTGGTCCAACTTCCTGCACGACTGGATTATTTCAGTCTGAATTGTTCAGAGCGTCATGTCTACGGACACTTTATTTAAATCACTTCACTGATACAGAGCGTTTAGCTGCTCATCTTAACTGTAGCTCATCCGTTATTTCTCTTTTTTATCTTTTAAACAGGAGATAGAGAGAAGAAAATTAACCTCACAGACGTGCAGTGTGCAGACTGTCCAGCAAGAGGCAACAATAAACTGAAAACTGTATAAATAACATCCTCGTTGCAGGTGTGTTCATGTAAACACCTTTGTTAAGGTGACCAGATTTCAGAAATTAAATCTGGGGACATTTCCAGTTTGGAGACAACAAAGAATGAAATGTTATCAAGATGAAAATATGAAACAGGGACAGTTACAGTTAAATTCATTTTTACATATTGATTCATTTTTGAACAACAAAAATCAAATGTAGCAGCAGGAATGTGTCTCTCCACACTTAACATTTCCTAAGAGTAATACAGTGAATAAAGTAATAGCAGCAGTGATAGAGTACTAAAACTGTATGTGCGGTGGTATATTAAGTGAACGTGCATGCGTTTGTGCGTGAATGTGAACATGCACAGTGGTGCTTGAAAGTTTGTGAACACTTTATAATTTTCTATATTTCTGTATAAATAAAACATCATCAAATTTTCACACAAGTCCTAAAAGGGCACCTGATCACAAATCTGATTTAAAGAACAGGGATCAATCAATTGATGTCAGTTTTAAGGTGGAGGGAACACACTCCCCCAGAAAATTTTGAATAAAGTAGATGCCATTTCCTGCATTCTGGTGTATTACAATGGGTTGTTAAACATCTACATTTACTTACATAAGTAAACACTTGATTCAGTAACTATTTTAGAGAGCAACAAGAAGTAGCCTGACCAACAACTCCCCTTGTGTGAATAGAACACGCTCCGTTTCTCTCACGCATCCTAACACTGCCAAGTCAAAGTCCTGACCCTAATCTAATCCAGATGTTGTGGAAGGACCTGAAGTGAGCACTGGATGTGAGGAAACCCACCAACATCCCAGAGTTGAAGCTGTTCTGTACAGAGGAATGAACTAAAATTCATCCAAGCTGGTGAAACTGACCAACAGTTACCAGAAACATTTAGTAGCAGTAATTTTCATTCAACCTCTATTTATACAGGTTAATCCTATTGAGCCACGGGGACTCATTTACAAGAGAGACCTGATATTATCGGTTAGTTATTGCTGCACGGGGGGGGGACAAGGAACCCAGGGCCCACTGCACCAGCATATGGTCTCACAATGGGTCGGAGGATCTCATCCTGGTACCTTATGGCAGTCAATACGTTTTGGGTGTGCTAGTGGTGCTGTGGGTGCGTCCAGCTCAATGATGTATATACTAGAATATATGTCATTGGTCCAGCTCTTCTTGAAGGCGGGCCTAACGTTACCTGCCCACTTTGCAGTGATTCACTGGACCAGCTCCCCTCTCACCATTGGTTACTTTCAAAGTAACAAACAAATCAAAAAGCCGCAACATGAATGTAACTTGTAATGCAACGTGTTATAGAAATGTAGTGTAGTAGAAAGTACAGATACTTGATGTAAAATGTAGTGAAGTAAAAGTATAAAGTACCCACATTTAACTCTACTTAAGTAAAGTACAGATACACGAAAAATGTACTTAAGTACAGTAACAAAGTATTTGTACTTAGTTACATCCCATCACTGGTGGTTGGGAGGAACGGCCCCCCGATCTGAACCCGAGTGGTGTTCTGTTGTTGGCGTTCAACTGCGTCCCTCGGGGAACCCTGTGGGGAGTACTCTGGGAGTATGGGGTACCGGGCCCTTTGATACGGGCTGTTAGGTCCCTGTATGACCGGTGTCAGAGCCTGGTCCGCATTTCCGGCAGTAAGTCGGGCTTGTTCCCGGTGAGAGATGGACTCCGCCAAGGTTGCCCTTTGTCACCGATTCTGTTCATAACTTTTATGGACAGAATTTCTAGGCGCAGCCAAGGTGTTGAGGGGGTCCGTTTTGGTGGCCTTAGGATTGCATCTCTGCTTTTTGCAGATGATGTGGTCCTGTTGGCTTCATCAGATCGTGATCTACAGCTTTCGCTGGAGCGGTTCACAGCTGAGTGCGACACAGCCTGGAGGAGGATCAGTTCCTCCAAATCCGAGGCCATGGTCTTGAGCCGGAAAAGGGTAGAGTGCCCTCTCCGGGTCAGGGAGGAGGTCCTGCCCCAAGTGGAGGAGTTCAAGTATCTTGGGGTCTTGTTCACGAATGAGGGAAAAATGGAACGAGAAATCGATAGGCGGTTAGGTGCAGCGTCTGCAGTGAAGCGGGCTCTGTACAGGTCTGTCGTGGTGAAGAGAGAGCTGAGTCAAAAGGCAAAGCTCTCAATTTACTGATCGATCTAC
>NC_056503.1:24390990-24392527 GCF_014905685.2 Nematolebias whitei | reverse complement strand
GAGAGCTGAGTCAAAAGGCAAAGCTCTCAATTTACTGATCGATCTACATTCCTACCCTCATCTATGGTCATGAGTTTTGGGTTGTGACCGAAAGAACGAGATCTCAGATACAAGCAGCCGAAATGAGTTTTCTCCGCAGGGTGTCTGGGCTCTCCTTTAGAGATAAGGTGAGAAGCTCGATCATCCGGGAGAGACTCGGAGTAGAGCCGCTGCTTCTCCACATTGAGAGGAGCCAGTTGAGGTGGCTTGGGCATCTGTTTAGGATGCCTTCTGGATGCCTCCCTGGTGAGGTGTTCCGGGCACGTCCCACCGGGAGGAGATCCAGAGGAAGACCCAGGACACGCTGGAGGGACTATGTTTCTCGGCTGGCCTGGGAACGCCTCGGGATTCCCCCGGAGGGCTGGACCAAGTGGCTGGGGAGAGGGAAGTCTGGGCCTCCTTACTTAGGCTGCTACCTCTGTGACCCAACCCCGGATAAGCGAAAGAAAATGGATGGATGGATGGATGGGTTGAATGTCCATTCTCACCTTTCTAAAATCAATTATTACTAGCTCCTTCGTCTTTGATGTATCCAGATGTAGATTGTTGTCTTTGCACCACATTGACAGCCGTTCCACCTCGTCTCGGTAGACTGTCTCGCTGTCTTTGGAGAAGAGTCCCAGAATGGCAGTATCATTCGCAAATTTTACCATGGTGTTACTGGTGTGAGCAATGGTACAGTCATGGGTGTAGAGTAGGGGACTCAGCACACAGCCCTGAGGGGAGCCTGTGCTGAGGCTAATGGGTGTAGAGGTATGAGGTCCTACTCTAACCTCGTGTCTGCGTCCCGTGAGGAAGTCTTTGATTCATAGAGAGGTGTGATAAGGCAGACCCAGGTCCAGTATTTTGCACATCAGTCTGTGGGGGATGATGGTGTTAAAGGCAGAGCTATAATCCACAAAAAGGAGCCAGGCATAGGTACCTTGTTGCTCCAAGTGGTTTAAGGTCGTGTGAAGGGCAGTAACCACTGCATCCTCTGTAGACCTGCCAGTCCTGTATGCAAACTGGTACGGGTCATTTCATTTCGGGTCATGTGATTTCTAACCAGTTTCTCAAAGCACTTCGTTACCACCGGAGTTAGTGCAACTGGACAGTAGTCGTTTAGGCTGGTGATCTGTGATGTCTTTGGTAGCGGGACCATGGTTGTGGATTTTAGACTGGCTGGAATGATCACCTGTGAAAGTGATCTGTTAAAGATCTCCGTGAAAATCCCAGCAAGTTGATCAGCGCAGTCTTTCAACACCCGCCTGGTGACACCATCAGGGCCTGCAGCCTTTTTTGGGTTGAAAGACTTTAGCGTGCGCCTTACCACATCTTCAGCCACAGTCAGGGTAAAACCCATGTTACTGCTGACCACTAGGTGCTGCAAGATGTTGCCCTGCGTCTCCACGAAGCGTGCAAAGAAAACGTTTAGCTCCTCTGTCAGTGTAGCGTCGCCCTCTGTTGTCCCGCGGCTGTTCTTAAAGTTTGTGAGGTGCTGTACTGCCTGCCAGACTTG
>NC_056503.1:24389354-24390890 GCF_014905685.2 Nematolebias whitei | reverse complement strand
GAGAGCTGAGTCAAAAGGCAAAGCTCTCAATTTACTGATCGATCTACGTTCCTACCCTCATCTATGGTCATGAGTTTTGGGTTGTGACCGAAAAACGAGATCTCGGATACAAGCAGCCGAAATGAGTTTTCTCCGCAGGGTGTCTGGGCTCTCCTTTAGAGATAAGGTGAGAAGCTCGATCATCCGGGAGAGACTCAGAGTAGAGCCGCTGCTTCTCCACGTTGAGAGGAGCCAGTTGAGGTGGCTTGGGCATCTGTTTAGGATGCCTCCTGGACGCCTCCCTGGTGAGGTGTTCCGGGCACGTCCCACCGGGAGGAGATCCAGAGGAAGACCCAGGACACGCTGGAGAGACTATGTTTCTCGGCTGGCCTGGGAACGCCTCGGGATTCTCCCGGAGGAACTGGACCAAGTGGCTGGGGAGAGGGAAGTCTGGGCCTCCTTACTTAGGCTGCTACCTCTGCGACCCAACCCCGGATAAGCGGAAGAAAATGGATGGATGGATGGATGGGTTGAATGTCCATTCTCACCTTTCTAAAATCAATGATTACTAACTCCTTCGTCTTTGATGTATCCAGATGTAGATTGTTGTCTTTGCACCACATTGACAGCCGTTCCACCTCGTTTCGGTAGGCTGTCTCGCTGTCTTTGGAGATGAGTCCCAGAATGGCGTATCATTCGCAAATTTTACTATGGTGTTACTGGTGTGAGCAATGGTGCAGTCATGGGTGTAGAGTAGGGGACTCAGCACACAGCCCTGAGGAGAGCCTGTGCTGAGGCTAATGGGTGTAGAGGTATGAGGTCCTACTCTAGCCTCGTGTTTGCGTCCCGTGAGGAAGTCTTTGATTCATAGAGAGGTGTGATATGGCAGACCCAGGTCCAATATTTTGCACATCAGTCTGTGGGGGATGATGGTGTTAAAGGCAGAGCTATAATCCACAAAAAGGAGCCAGGCATAGGTACCTTGTTGCTCCAAGTGGTTTAAGGTTGTGTGAAGGGCAGTAACCACTGCATCCTCTGTAGACCTGCCAGTCCTGTATGCAAACTGGTACGGGTCATTTCATTTCGGGTCATGTGATTTCTAACCAGTTTCTCAAAGCACTTCATTACCACCAGAGTTAGTGCAACTGGACGGTAGTCATTTAGGCTGGTGATCTGTGATGTCTTTGGTAGCGGGACCATGGTTGTGGATTTTAGACTGGCTGGAATGATCACCTGTGAAAGTGATCTGTTAAAGATCTCCGTGAAAATCCCAGCAAGTTGATCAACGCAGTCTTTCAACACCCACCTGGTGACACCATCAGGGCCTGCAGCCTTTTTTGGGTTGAAAGACTTTAGCGTGCGCCTTACCACATCTTCAGCCACAGTCAGGGTAAAACCCATGTTACTGCTGACCACTAGGTGCTGCAAGATGTTGTCCTGCGTCTCCTCGAAGCGCGCAAAGAAAACGTTTAGCTCCTCTGTCAGTGTAACGTCGCCTTCTGTTGTCCCACGGCTGTTCTTAAAGTTTGTGAGGTGCTGTACTGCCTGCCAGACTTG
>NC_056503.1:24386743-24389254 GCF_014905685.2 Nematolebias whitei | reverse complement strand
CGGCTGTTCTTAAAGTTTGTGAGGTGCTGTACTGCCTGCCAGACTTGCCTTTTGTTGTTACTTTCTAGGTGGTCATCAATCATTCTTTTGTAATCAGCCTTTGCCTTCCTGATGCCCCGTTGCATTTTGAAACGTGTGGAACCGTAGAGGGCCCTGTCGCCAGATTTGAAAGCAGTGTTCCTTTCTTTAAGCAGCAGTTGGACCTTTTTGGTCATCCAGGGCTTCTGGTTGGGATATACTCGATGTGTTTGTTCACTGTGACCATATCAGTGTAGTTCTTAATGTAACATAAGTCACTATCTGTAAACACATCCAAATCCTGATCTTCAAAAGTGTCCCAGTTGGCAGTGATTTTACATACTGGTGGAATTTGGGGAGCACTGCTTTTAGATCCACATGATTAAAGTCCCCTGCTATGATATGTACAGCGTCAGGCTTTGTTGTTGGCTAATGCTATCATACAAAAGTGCTGGCGCCGAGTTAGCATCAGCATCCTGTGGAATTGAAACAGCAGTTAGCATAAGCACAGTGACCTCACTCGGTAGATAAAAAGGTCTGCATTTTATAATATAATTAATATAAGTGACATTACTTCAACCTAAAGCACAGACAGGGAATAAATATTTCATATTTAAGGTACAAAAAGGTATCATTTACTTTTTACACCGTTTATTAAACGCTAGTTTGTGGTGGGTAGCACATTTGCTTAAGCTTATATATTCAGGGAGCCATTAAATAAGAGAAAAAGAACTATAAGCATTTAATCATTCTTACCTAAATTAACCATTTCATTGTAAAAAAACATTGACATTATAATTCACTTACTGTTTACAGTAGTCGTTTGTTTGGTGCAGGTTTCCCTTCTCAGGCCCCCCCATGATAAATGAAAAACCACTAAGTAGGAATAGCAGTACAAGTAGTAAGCAGTAGTTTATTTATATATACTGTATATCTATCTATCTATCTATCTATCTATCTATCTATCTATCTATCTATCTATCTATCTATCTATCTATCTATCTATCTATCTATCTATCTATCTATCTATCTATCTATCTATCTATCTATATATATATATATATATATATATATATATATATATATATATATATATATATATATACACACACACAGACCCATGAAAAAGTTGTTTAACTTCCATATTCCATTCAAAAAGTTAATCTGTAATAGATGATAGATTCAGGATGCACACTTTAAACAATTTCAAGTATTTATTTGTTTATTTTTACATAATTTGGGCTTCCAGATGGAAGTTAAACAACTTTTCCATGATATTTAATTTTTTTGGAAAGGGTCTGTTTAAATGCATATATATATATAGAACTATCTTTGCTATTTTCATATTTTCTGGAAATTGTCCTGTTGAAAATAATAAATTACATATATATGTAATTGGTTCAATAACATAACTCATTATATCATTTACAAACATCATGTCCATCCAGTCTGTTGATCTTTTATCTGCAAGATTTTTTTACGATACTCAATATTTCTTCTTTATCAGTGTCACCGAGATATTCATTTCAGATTAAATGTGTGACTTTTAAGTTCATTGAACCCATAAAAGTAAGTTGTCCTCACTAAACCAAAATCCATCCATTATCTTTACCCGTTTATTCCATTTTGAGTCACGGGGGTCGCCGGTGCCCATGTCCAGCAATCACTGTGCGAGGGGCGGGGTACACCCTGGACGGGTCTCAAGTCCTTCGCAGGGACACATAGAGACACACGAGACAAACAACCATTCACTCTCTCACTCACACCTAGGGACAATTTAGAGATACCAATCAGCCTAACATGCATGTTTTTGGTCTGTGGGAGGAAACCGGAGTACCCAGAGAAAACCCACGCATGCACGGAGAGAACATGCAATCTCCACCCAGAAAGGCCCCTGGACCGGGGTTTGAACCAAGGACCTGCTCGCTGAGAGGCAGCAGCTCTACCAGTTGCGACACCGTGCTGCCTCTAAACCAAAATAATTAAGTGATATTAATGTGAATAAGTCCCTAAGATGAACCCAAATACTATTTTATAGTGTACCTTGGGGTTCAATTGGACAACAGACTGGACATGAAATGCAACAGTGAAGCATCTACAAGAAGGGACAGAGCAGACTGTACTTCTTGAGGAAGCTGAAGTCCTTCAACGTTTGCAGCAAGATGCTGCATATCTTCTATAAGTCTGTTGTAGAGAGCTCTATCTCTTCTGCCATCATCTGCTGGGGCAGCAGCACCAGAGCAAGTGATTAAAAAAAGATCAACAAGCTATAAAGAAGGCTGGCTCAGTTCTGGGGACTCCTCTAGAACCTTTGGAGATGACTGTACCAAGAAGGATTCTTCATAAAATGAAGAACATTATAGACAACCCTCAGCATCCTCTTCATCAGACTGTCATACAACAACAGAGTGGACTCAATGAGACTATCTGTATAAATAAAGGGTAAATGAAAAAATAAGACTGAGTTTATTACAGCACCCCAGACTGACAAAG
>NC_056503.1:24384532-24386643 GCF_014905685.2 Nematolebias whitei | reverse complement strand
GGGGGGGGGGGGGGAGTAAAAGATGAAACATTTCAACAATTTTATTTATTTATTTATTTTTTTTACTTTTTGCATCTGTCTGGACCTGACTTAACTTTGTTAGATTTTTCTACCTGGATTATTGAGCATGCCTCAGGAGATATGCCAGTGTTTCCCCTTCCATTATACAAGCAGGACACACTGCCCTGTCTACAGACCCGAGCTCACTGCACCGAACCACCAGACAATCCTAACATCCAGGGATTTTATGATGATGATGTGGATGTTGATGTAAACAATGACAGTGTCAATGAAGCTGGAGTTAGTGACGCTTTTAAAGTTGAAGGATCACAAAAGCGACCAAGAGAGGAGGATGAAGAGGATGAATCTGTAGAGAGCAGCACAGATTTGTCCATTTTTTTTCTACAAAATCCAAGATGTCCAATCCAAGATGAAAATCCAAGATCTAAAATCCAAGATGGCCACCACCATATATATTTATGTAAAACTTTTAAGATTAAACTTTTACATAAATATATATGGTGGTGGCCATCTTGGATTTTGACGCGACAACCCAATTTTTATTGGGACCTTTCTTACACCAGATGAAGCCTCATGCCAAAACAAGTTGGTAACTCTTTTTTTAAATATATTATTGTCCTTACAACATGAACTGCAGGAGGGATGGTATTTTCATCTCCCCCTCTTCGCTCTGCGACAGGGGACAAAAAGACAGAGAAGTGGTATTATTACATTGTTGTTGTCAAATAACAACAGTTTCTCTGTTCTCTGTGTTTGAGGCCTCCCAGCACCACCTGACTCCGCTGAGCTCACACTCCATACACAGCTCTGTCACGGTTTTGGTTCAAACTTTTTGGACACCCCTAATAACACTCAGTAAGGCTTTTTTTTGTTTCATTTGCATTGTTTAAAACATGTTTGATCTGTATCTTTGTATTAAATCTCAAATGCATATTGTACTGTTAATGGATGCTAACATAATTCAGACTCTTTCACAGTATTTTAATAACCTCTTTCTGACACTCGGTTGGGTCAGAGAGCTGGTTCTGCTCCACCAGATTTTGTTTGGAGGTGACCATGAGCGTTCTGAACGGTCTGAGGGCCGACTCATCTCACTTCACTCTGCAAGGAGAACGCTTCCAGATCCTGGGAGGCTCGGTGCATTACTTCAGAGTCCCCAGAGCCTACTGGCAGGACCGGCTGCTGAAGATGAAGGCCTGTGGTCTGAACACTCTCACAACGTAAGCTCTGGGCGTAAATAAATCCTTAGAGTCTTATAGTTTAGAATGAGATAATACTAACATTAAAATGAAAACCAACAATTTTAGGAGCTACCTGTGAATGTTGTGTTAAAGTCCTTGGGTTGCAGCTATGTGCCCTGGAACCTGCATGAGCCTGAGAGAGGAGCCTTCAACTTCCAGGATCAGCTGGACCTCAAGTAAGTTTCCTACAGTTTTATCACTTTATATATATATTTAAAGTCAACTAAATGTTTTATTGTGTCTGTACTGGCTTCAGGGCCTACATCAGTTTGGCAGCAGAGGTAGGTCTCTGGGTGATCCTGAGACCTGGACCCTACATTTGTGCTGAATGGGACTTAGGTGGATTACCCAGGTAAAACATATCTGTCTGTTGTTTTAAAGTCTGTCTCTGTTCCTGCCTCTAAGAAGCAAGGATGATTAAAATAACTTTAAAAATTCAATGAAAGAGTTGATTTGAACTAATTAAACCAAATAATCGAATTAAACTGAAAGTAAGTGAACTTAAACAAGAAAAAAGTCATGCCCTGTGAAAATGCTTTGTGAACGTTTATCGCTGCATGGTATTGCTGAAGGCTGCTGAAGAAGCTAAAACCAAGCTGTGAATCTTAAATTGCTGAGCTGTCACTACTTGTTTAATATGACTAGTTGAAAATGTAGCCAGAACTAGCTGAATGATTTGTGGAAATGCTAACCAAAAGCAGGAAAAGGCTAGTGTAGTGAACCTAACCTGATGTCAAAACTAACCTAAGGTCAAAACCCTTGACCTTAAGAACCTTGTGGGACAGAAACTGTCATTTCATTTATTTGAATCCAGAAATACAGGTTCACCCATCCTGAGACTTTCTTTCT
>NC_056503.1:24381081-24384432 GCF_014905685.2 Nematolebias whitei | reverse complement strand
AATGTTATAATCCCATGAAACTCGGAAGAGCTCTGTGGTCATGTCAGGGTCTTCCCGACTCCCACAGCTACTGCCAGCACTAGGACATATCAGAACTGTCCGCCCCGCCGAACTTCTCCAACCAACAGAACCCCACAGAACTGGGCTTCTCCGCGCAGAACTGAACTCACTTCAACTCTCACAGAACTGGGTAGACCAGGAAGTACCGACATTTTTAAAGAGCTCTTTTCCCGGTTCATTTGGGAGTCTTCCCATTGGTCAGAACCAACCAGACGGGGTGTGTTTTGTGACGTAAGAGGTTAGAAGACAGCAAGAATTGTTATGGAACAGATCAGAAATGTTCTCAGAAACATAGAGAGTTTTGTTTTGGCGAGTTTTAGAAACAGGTGCCAAAACCCCCCTGTTGACGTCTGAGAGGATGTAAACAAGACAGTTGTTCCAACACATGTCTGCTTCGACTCCTGACCTTGAAAACGTACACTTGCTCATTCGAAGACAGAAGTCAGAAAATGCATAAAAATCTGTAACAGACCTTAACATGAATTCTAACTCTGCATAAGCAATCAAAAATCATTACACTGTTTCACAGTTAATAAAGTTGATTAGTTCACTGCAACATCTAAAATGGTTTGAACTAAGACACTTTAATTATCAACGTTTGTAAAATAGTAATGATAATAAAAAAGAGAGTGTTCTTTTCACTTGAATTTTCAAGAAAGAAAGTCTCAGGATGGGTGAACCTGTATTTCTGGATTCAAATCAATGAAATGACAGTTTCTGTCCCACAAGGTTCTTAAGGTCAAGGGTTTTGACCTTAGGTTAGTTTTGACATCAGGTTAGGTTCACTACACTAGCTAAAAGTCATACGTAGCAAAATGCTATAGCAAATAACTAACTAAATAAATTAATAACCAAGTACATAAATAAATGAAACATTACATTAAAGCCAGAAGTAGCAAAATGCTAACAAAACAAACAAACAAATGAACAGAATTTAGAGGCAGAAGAATCAAAATGAGGACACAAAGCAGGAAAATGCTCTTTGACACCATATTGTCAGAGTCAGAGAGAGTCAGAGTTTCTTTATTGTCATTCGCACCTCATGTGGTACATGTGGTGGAGCGAAATTATGTACACAGGGTCTAAAGTCTAAAGTCTAAAGTCTAAAGATTAGCTTGAAACAACAGTAGGAAATGAGGCGTTACATCCTTTTTGTTCAACCGACTGAGATGATGATCCAAATCCTAAAATATTTCTGTCTGATATCAGACACATTGTGATGCTTTGAACATTTTGTTTATTTGTGTGTGTGTGTGCATGTGTGCGTGTGTGCGTGCGTGCGTGCGTGCGTGTGTGTGTGTGTGAGTAAGTGAAAAAATTAAGTTTTGGTTATTTGATCAACTCCATTTCAGTTCAGTTTATTAATTTATATAGTGTCAAGTCACAACAGAAGTCATCTCAGGGCACTGAACAGAAACAGTTGAGGCTTCATCACTGATCACTGATGAAGCCTTCTGGATCGAAGGTGAAACGTTTCAGCACAATAAAAGAAACTGTCCAGATGACCTGACTGAAAAATGTTGGATTGTATACCTGGATTATTGAGCATGGACTTTGTTATTGAGCTCCGAGACGTGAGGTCTTGGTCTCGACTTGGTCTCGGATCTTATAAAAGACTTGGTCTTGTCTTGGTCTCAGTACACTCTGGTCTTGACTTGGCCTTGGGTTAGGTGGTCTACAACTCCTGTAATGTGGAGGGGACACACAGATGGGGAGGTCTGGGGGGTCCTCCCCCAGAAATTTTTGAATAAAGTAGATGCCATTTCCTGCATTCTGGTGTATTTAACGAGCTGTTAAACATGCAGGTTTACCTACATAAGTAAACTCTTGATTCAGCAACTATTTTAGAGAGCATGGCACAATGCTAAATGCTATTAAGCTAAGTTGATTTGAACTGGGCTGAGCTGAACTGAACCAGACTGAACAGAACTTTATTTACGTTCAATTGAGCAACAATGAACTGAATTAAAATAAACTTAATTTAAATGATCTGAACTCTGTTACACTAAACTGCATTGATTGAAGCTGAATTGCAAAAACAGTTTCTCAAACTTATTGTGTTTTTGTTGTTCATTTCTTTTTCTAGCTGGTTGCTGCAAGATAAAAACATGCAGCTGAGGACAACTTATCCTGGATTCATACATGCCGTTAACTTGTACTTTGACAAGCTCGTGTCGGTTGTCAAACCACTGATGGTAAATGCTTTGTTTGTTTGTTTGTTTGTTTGTTTGTTTGTTTGTTTGTTGGTGTAGACTCTGTGTTGACAGGGGAACGTTCTGTCATAACGCTTTATGTGTTTTAGTTTGAGCACGGCGGGCCGATCATTGCGGTTCAAGTTGAGAACGAGTACGGCTCGTACGCTAAAGATGACAGATACATGCCGCTTATCAAGGATGTGAGTTGGATCAATCATTTTTATCATCAACTTCTTTCATCGGTGTCGGGTCTTCATTCAGACTTCTCTTGTGTCGTTTTCCTGGCAGTGCCTCCAGTCCAGAGGGATCAACGAGCTCCTGATGACTTCAGACAACTGGGAAGGTTTGAGTTTTGAAGGGATGGACGGAGGTACCACAGGCACAGCACAAGGACAAAATACAATGGGTTTATTTGAGTGATTCTGTTCATGTTTGTATTCTCAACATGTAACATGTCAGAGAATTCTCGTTTCAGTTTTGAAAACGATAAATCTACAGAGACTGTCCTTTGGAGCCATCCAGCACCTGGCCTACATGCAGGTAAATGGTGGGAATGTGTGGACTTGATGAAGACAATAACGTCTCATTTTCATACTCAGACAATAGGCTGACTTTTATCAAACCAGTTTTGTCAGAAATGCAGAAAAGTTTTAGACATTTGTAGTACATCAGCCTTTTTTTTATTTAAAAAAAGTCTCTTGTGGTCACCAAAGTCCTGCATGCTCAATAATCCAGGTATAAAATCCAACAATACTCAGTCAGGTCATCTGGACAGTTTCTTTTTTTTTTTTTTTTGTGCTGAGGCATTTTGCCCTCCATCCGAAGAACTTCATCAGTTTGAGGAAACACCATACAAAACTGATTCTCCACCAACAGCCTATTCCATGTGGAAAAAACCTTGTCTTTTGGTCCTTCTTAGTGTTGTTTTGCAGAGCGAAGAAGGGAAATATCCATCCATCCATGCATGTTATGAGCATGATCGTTTGAAAAATAAGTGAGGTACTAACATTCATTTTTGGTGTGGCTGCATCTAAGTGTATGAAAGGTCCCTATGAAAAAATTAGGTTGTCACATTAAAATCCAAGATGGCCACCAC
>NC_056503.1:24378278-24380981 GCF_014905685.2 Nematolebias whitei | reverse complement strand
CGGACCCCCTCAACACCTTGGCTGCGCCTAGAAATTCTGTCCATAAATGTTATGAACAGAATCGGTGACAAAGGGCAACCTTGGCGGAGTCCAACTCTCACCGGTAACAAGCCCGACTTACTGCCGGAAATGCGGACCAGGTTCTGACACCCATTACAGGGACCTAACAGCCCGTATCAAAGGGCCCGGTACCCCATACTCCCAGAGTACCCCCCACAGAGTTCCCCGAGGGACGCGGTTGAACGCCAACAACAGAACACCACTCGGGTTCAGATCAGGGGGCCATTCCTCCCAACCACCAGTGGTGGGATGTAACTAAGTACAAATACTTTGTTACTGTACTTAAGTACATTTTTTGTGTATCTGTACTTTACTTAAGTAGCGTTAAATGTGGGTACTTTATACTTTTACTTCACTACATTTTACATCAAGTATCTGTACTTTCTACTACACTACATTTCTATAAAGTGTTGCATTACAAGTTACATTCATGTTGCGGCTTTTTGATTTGTTTATTACTTTGAAAGTAACCAATGGTGAGAGGGGAGCTGGTCCAGTGAATCACTGCAAAGTGGGCAGGTAACGTTAGGCCCGCCTTCAAGAAGAGCTGGACCAATGACATATATTCTAGTATATACATCATTGAGCTGGACGCACCCACAGCACCACTAGCACACCCAAAATGTATTCCACAGCAAGAGAGTCACCCAGAAGATATGCGCCACCCATGGCCTTATTGAAAGACTGCTCAGTACAACAGGACAGATTCTCTCTCCCATAAGAGTCAGATTGGACTCAAAAAACTTTGAAAATCAACTTCTTCTGAACTTGAACAAGAAATTCTTGCTGCAATATTAAAATGTGTCAGTTCATGGGATGTTAGGAGACAAGAGATGTCTCCAAATGGCTTGACACTCAGGTCCAAGTTTTAAAAATGGTGTCAGAAAGTTAAAATATTCTTCAATATTGACCCATTACAAGGTTGAATAGACAGTATTTTAACTAGTGTTGATGACAAACTGGAGTTGAAATATCAGTTGAAAGGATCAGAGCCTGTTCCTTTGTTAGTTGTGTCTAATGCTCCTTTTGTTCAGGCAGACAACTTTTACTTAAATGTGTTTACTGCAGTTAAAATGACACATTGGTTTTGATTTGCGTTAAATAAAAACTTTCACAGGTATAATCATTCCTCTTTCTTATTTTGATTAATGGCATTTAACTCTGCATGTCATCCCTGAAATTCTGACGCACAGAATCACAAGTCCAAGTGTGAACTGTGTCACAGAGTAAACACAATAAAAACGTATTATCTGCAGCATCGTTCATTAAAATGGAACGACATTATTAATGTATTACAGAAAATATACATATGGTACTCTTTTCATATCAAATCTGGTTCAGTTTTGTCACACTTGTGTAAGAAACTAAATGAAAAAATGTAGCACCTGATAAGTGTTGTCGTTTGTATAAAAAGTGTCATTTACCTGCATCACGCAAAGGGTTTTTGTGTTTTATTTTTTTAAAGTGACAAAACTTTTGTTTGCACTTTTCTCTGCTAAATTCTATTTTGGGAGCCTCCTATTTGTTTATTTTCCCCCCTCTTTAAGTTGCCTCTCTGAATTTCCTTTTCAGGTTGATGCGATAAAAGAAAAGGTGAAAATTGAATTTATTTTCTAATCATTCTTTTTGACCCGTTTCCTGTGCCCTGTAGCTTTTTGATTGCAGGAGTAAACATAGCTGAAACTGCATGTCCCACCCCCACCTTAGTCACACACCTGCTTTTGATTGTAAACTTCAGTTGTCCACTAAACCAGGGGTCTCCAACCACCGGGCCGGGACCAGTACAGAGTCTTGGACCATTTGGGTCTGGTCCGCATAAAAAGAATACAAAGTTTGGTTCAGAATTTTTTTTTTTTTTGTCTATTTCCATTAGTCTGCATGGTATTTTATTTTGAAAATCACTTCCATCTCCGCAGTTTTAGCACTTGCTTGACTCAGTCGCAGTTTTTTTTTTCATGCATCTGTAAACTTTTAAACTAACTTTAGCAAAAATGAGTAAAAACCAATTATTGGAGAGATTCTTTGAAAAAGAACATACAGTGAGGAAAATAAGTCTTTGAACACCCTGCGACTTTGCACGTTCTCCCACTTAGAAATCATGGAGGGGTCTGAAATTTTCATTTTAGATGCATGTCCACTGTGAGAGACATAATCTAAAAAAAAAATTTAATCCAGAAATCGCAATGTAGGATTTATTTGTGTGTTACTGCAGCAAATACGTATTTGAACACCTGCCAATCAGCAACAGTTCTGGCCCTCAAAGACCTGTTAGTCCACCTCTAAAAAGTTCACCTCCACTCCACTTATTATTCTAAATTAGAAGCACCTGTTTGAGGTCGTTAGCTGCATAAAGACACCTGTCCACCCAACACAATCAGTAAGACTCCAACTACTAACATGGCTAAGACCAAAGAGCTGTCCAAAGACACCAGAAACAAAATTGGAGACCTCCACAAGGCTGGAAAGGACTAGGAGGCAATTGTCAAGCAGCTTGGTGAAAAAAGATCAACTGTTGGAGCAATTATTAGAAAATGGAAGAAGCTAAACATGACTGTCAATCTCCCTGGGACTGGGGCTCCATGCAAGATCTCACCTCGTGGCGTATCAATGATCCTAAGAAAGGTGAGGAATCAGCCCAGAACT
>NC_056503.1:24364433-24378178 GCF_014905685.2 Nematolebias whitei | reverse complement strand
AAAAAAAACATGTCATCTCTACAAAGAGAAATAAGTGATGATGGAAAATTACTGTTAAACTATATCTGTAATTGTCTTGTTCTTATAGCTGCACAGAAAAAGAACAGGTGGTCAGTTGTTTCAATATCACTATCGCAGAATGTGCACGTGTTGTCACCTATAAAGACTTTTCTCAGTAATTCCTTGGACGGATAAATGTCAGTCATAATTTTAAAGTGTGTTTCTTTTGCTTTAGTAGCAATAATACATGCTGGAAAACAAATCACCGTTTCTCCACGCATAGTCTAAATTAGATCACTGTTTAAGATCTGTGCTCGCTCTATAACCCCCTGGCATTATTGTGTTGTTTATTTTGTTCTACAATTATAATGATTTTGCTGTTTTGTCAACCTTTTTAATATCAATAAAAATAAAAATAAATCACTGTTTAAGGAGCTCGTGTTCCAGAACGGAAGAACTCCTAACGGCAGGGGCGCTTTTTTCGGCACAACACCTGAGCTGCGTCACCGGATGTTGACTCGCGTTATTTACACACTTTACACAGAGTGAACATTAGTGAGCAGTTTGTAGCGTGCTGTGGGTTAAGCTACGGTGGAAAATGAAATAAAAATTAAAAAACAGCAATATTAAATCGTAATTTTCTATCTAAATAAAGGTTGAATGAATGTACGTTGCGCCCCGTTCCCATGGCAACAGACAACAAGGAAACGTGACCGAGGCCCTTATCGAAGTCCAGCAGAATAACATAAACGTCACACTACGAGTTTATTGTTTGTATTGTTGGTGTTTGAAACCCACCAACAACACATTTAAGAAGATTTATTTGGAAAGCTACGAACATGGCGGTAAGTTAACCTTCTTATTTACATAAAAAACTACTCTCAGCGACTCTGACATTAATCTGACCGATTCCCGCAGAACCCCGAGTCCAGCTCCGCTCCCTCCGGGTCCAGAACTCGTCCGAGCAGGAACCGAATGTTGGTCCCCGGGTCTCAGGTACACACAATTCTGTTTGGGAGCCCAATGGTGGTCAAAGATCAGCCTTTTTTAAAACGTTAATCCACAAGGAAACATATACTTCTGAATATCCTGATGCATGCTCAATAATCCAGGTAGAAAAATCTAAAAAAGTTAAATCTGGTCCTCTGGACATTCAAAAAAACAAAACAAAACAACAAAAAAATGTAGAAACGTTTCGTCTCTCATCCGAGAGACTTCCTCAGTCTGAGGTGCTGTATTCAGCTCAGTCTCTTAAATAGCACCTTCTCAGGGTGGATCAACCAGTTTGCTGCTGACAACCAGAACCAGCTGATCACATGCTCAAGAAGGACCATCAGCCTAACAATGGATCATTAGCACCTGATGGCTGTTTACTGTTCACAGAGGGCTGAGTGATACTAGCAATCACAGCATTGTAAGAGGGGGACAGTTGAACCCGGAGGCCTCCACCCCTGTTTAATGATGGACGATTTCTTTTCACAAAGATGGCCTCCTTTACTCCTCTCTCAAACCATCGTTCCTCTCTGTCCAGGATGTGAACATCTTCATCCCTGAAAGAGTGACTGCTGGCCTGGAGATGAGTGTAGACCGCAGAGTCCTGGCCTGATGATGTTGATCTTCTGTGCTGGGCCATCCTTTTGGCCAGTGGCTGTTTAGTTTCCCCGATGTAAGACTGATCACAGCCCTCCTGACACTGAACAGCATACACAACATTGCTCTGTTTGTGCCGGGGGACTGGATCTTTGGGATGAACCAGTCTTTGCCGTAATGTATTTTGGGGTTTAAAAGCCACTGGGATGTTATGTTTAGAAAATAAACGTCTCAGTTTCTCTGATACTCCCTCAACATATGGAATGACCACTGGTCTGGGTCTGGGTTCCTCCTTTTCACCTGATGGCTGACTGGAGTCCTGTTTGGGTTTCTTCTCTGCTTTCAGGAAGGCCCAGTTAGGATATCCACATTGCTCTAGAGTCTGTCTTGTGTGGGATTTCTCCTTCTGCCTGGCTCCTGAGCTAGTGGGGACGCTGTCTGCTCTGTGATACAGAGTCCTGATGACTCCTAACTTGTGCTCCAAAGGGTGATAGGAGTCAAACTGCAAATACTGGTCTGTGTGGGTGGGTTTGTGGTACACCTCGGTTTGCAAATGTCCTCTATCGGAGACTGAGACCTCACAGTCCAAGAAAGCCAACTTGCCATTTTTTACATCGTCTCGTGTGAACTTGATGTATTTATCCACAGAGTTGATGTGGTCAGTAAAATGTTGGACTTCCTGAGATTTGATTTTAACCCAGGTGTCGTCAACATACCTGAACCAATGACTTGGTGGTGTCCCTGTCCTTGACGTCCTTTTCAGGGACACCACCAACAACAGTTGCAAAACAAATAATTTCCCTCTGGGATTAATAAAGTATTTTTGAATTGAATTGAATTGAATTGAATAACAGTCAATAAAAAATGAGGTGTAAAAAAGGAAAAGTTTTATTGGTATTTTACATTGTGAGCATGACCTGCAGTGTTGCCAGGTGTCTGAATGACGGCAGCTGAAACACACTATGAACATGTGAAATACTGACTGGCTCATTGGTAACTGCACAAAGCTCAATGTGCTGAGGGTGTTGTGAGACGAGGTGTGTTTGGCGAACGTGCACAGAAGAGAAGCAAAAACGCCTTATTTTTATTTATTGGGCATCACTGAAGCAGCATGCAGCGTCAGCGTTATCACTGGTGGACACGTTTGGATGGAGGATGTTGTTGGTTTGCTCCTGCCTGTTGAAAAAGAGCGAGCGCCAACAACACGATTCAAACCTTTTACCGTTGTTGCTGCAGAAATACGTCCGACTGCAGACGCCTACTGCGCACGTGTGATTTCCCACGTGAGGAGTATTTCACACCACTGCAGTGATACCCCCAAAAATCTCCACGGTGAGACCTGGACTCAGAAACATTAATTGGCACTACTGGCCATTTCACAAGAAATAAAAATGCATCATAAACTGGGCTTAAATGATGTTCTCACATGTAGGGGGCCAAGGAAATAGAAATACTTTTTATTTAATTAAAATACAGAAATGTTCCACCTCATGGTTGTCTGTTCTTTTTTTAGTACATTACATGTAATTTATTTTTAAACAGCCCCAAATTTTATAAAGACAGAATCTTGACATCTATTTAAAAAAATAAAAAGACAACTCGGCCTTTTATCTTCTTCTGTTTTTATCGTTTAACACTTTGTTCTCATATTTCCACAGCTGGACGCTCCACCAGTGGATCTGTCTCAGACAAACAACCAAGAGACCATTCAGATCATCACGAAAGACTTGATCCGTACTCTCAGGTCAGACAACACTTCCTGACTACGCACATTTATTTGATGGTTTAAATTATCTGTGATGAGTTCACAAACAAACAAAGAAACAAACATACATGAAAACTAGAGAAATTGCATTTACCGCAAAAATGCAGTGTAAATGCTTATTGTAGAAGATCGTGCTGAAGAACAGCTAAAACAGGCTAAAAGCCATGCTGAAATGTAACTGAAATGGAAGAACAAGCATCATTTAGCAGAAGAAAGCAGAAAGAACACATTTGCTGAATTAGGTTTAAATGAACAGAAGTGAGCACAAAAATTTGGAAATTAGTTTAAAAAAAAGCTGAAATGAGCAACAACAAAAAAAGAAGCTGACAATAGCTGAAAAGGCAGAAATAAGCTTTAACTATTAGAATTAAGTGGAAAGAGCTGAAATGAGCTAAAAATGTAGAATTACCTGAAAAAGCTAAAAAACAGCATAAAAAAGCTAAATAGTAGCTGAAAGAGCAGAAAAAGCTGAAACTAGCAGAAACTAGCTGAAAGGAGCATAATATGCTGAAATTAGCATAAATAAGCATAAATAACTAAAGTAGCTAAAAAAGGCAGAAAGAAGCTTATATTACCAGAAAGAAGTGGAGAGAGTACATTTTGCTGAATTAGGCTGAAAAAAGTTTAAATGAGTGCAAAAAATGTGGAATTAGCTGAAAATGCTAAAATGAGCATAAAATCAGCTGTAGCTGAAAGAGAAGAAAAAAGCTGAAACGTGAATAAATGAGCAGAAAGGAGCATAACCAGCTGAAATTAGGACAAATGTGAAAGCAGCACAAAACAGCCCCAAAACCGCAATTAGCAGAAAAAAAAGGTTTAAATTCACACAAGGAAGCTGAACCAGAACATAATGTGAAAGTAGCAGCAAAAGGTTACTAAAGATTTGAAGGATGTAAAATGAGCTCAATTCATTTTCTATGAGGGAAAAAATGGCAGAAAAGGCTAAATCTTTCAAAAAGCTAAAGTTGTACCTTTACCAACAGTCATAGCAAGATTGCCCTGAAAGAGCTGAACGTTTTGATACGATTTGTTTGAAATAGCTGAAAAACTGGAACAAAAAAGATGCTGAAAAACGTACAGAAGAAAAATAGATCACAATAGTGTGAAAGCTTCATAAACAGTCACTCTATTATACACCTAAGTGTGTGCATATATTTATACAGTGCCTTGCGAAAGTATTTGGCCCCCTTGAACTTTTCAACCTTTTGCCACATTTCAGGCTTCAAACAAAGATATAAAATTTTAATTTTTTTGTGAAGAATCAACAAGTGGGACACAATCGTGAAGTGGAATGAAATTTATTGGATGTGTCAAACTTATATATATATATATATAAATGTATATTATGTAATTTATTTATTTTTTTTACAGTTTGCAAATAGTTTGTTTTCTGTTCTCGTCTTGTTGCTGCTGTGTTCTCTGAATTTTCCCACTGTGGGCTAAATAAGGTTTTATCTTTTGTCATGTTAAACAGTGACATGACGCTGTCAGGATAAATGTTAAATATACAGAGAAGTGTTTTCAGAACAGGTATGACGCTGTACTGAAAGCCGTCACTCGTTATTCTGCCAGGATTCCACGGAAAGACGCTACGAGAGAGTTCCTTGTCCTTCCAGCAGCTTCGTTCAGAAGGATCACTTCATATCTCAGCTCGGACACAGAAGCCTTGAAGCAGGAGCGTTGGAGAGAGAAAGAGGAGAAGATGGTGGGTTAAACTGCTGAAACAAAAACTGGGTTAATAATGTTTTTTTACAACTTTTACTTTTTAAACTTCTATTTTAGAAAGCAGCGGAAGCCAGAAAGAGTAAAATCCAGGAGGCAGATTTGTCCCGTAAAAAGAACCAGCCGCTCACCGACCTGGAGCTGGAGGCCCATGATCGCGCTCAGCGCATGCTGGGGCGGGCCAAAGCTTTAAGGATGGAGCAAGAGGATGAAATCAAAATGCTCAACCGGGTGGGAGCAAACGTTTTAAATGTGTCCAACGGATCAGATGTTTTCTAACAAGCAGCTCCAACAATTCATGACTAATTTTTACTCAAAGATCTCAAGCAGTGTGAAGTTTTCAGATCACACGTGTTGGGGATGATGCTCGGATAGGATCCTGCCAAGTTCTAGCCAAGCGTCTGTAAAACTGACCGAGCTACAACCATCGTTGTGTTTGTTCGAGCTCAGTAGCTTGTGGTAGCCATCTCGAGTCAGGTTGACTTCAAAAGTTCACCTGACCAGTGATTCGAGCTTCACTTTGCAGAAACAACACCACGTTGTTTGTCTTCTGCCTTTCAGGGTCAGGCGATAAAAAAATAAATAAATAAATAAATAAACCTGAAGATTAAAACTTTGTTTTTTTGCCTCTCAGCTGATTCTGGATGCTCAGTGTCAAGCCATCCGCGACGCTCAGATCCAGGAGAAGAAGCAGATCGAGGTGGAGCTGGCTTTGGAGGAGAAGCGTCTCGACACCTTGATGGAGGTGGAGCGCCGCAAGGCTTTGGAGATGACCAACAAGATTGATGAGCAGCGCAAAGAGGAGAGGGTCCGGTAGGAAGAGCAAGCAGATTATTTTTTACAGAAATATTCACAGAGATGCTGCTTTAAAAACTGCTGTACTTCAGAGGAAAGCAGCAGATTTACGACCAGATCCAAGAACGTCTGAAGAGCAAACTATTGCTGGATGAGATCACAGAGCAAGAGAAACAGAACATGAAGGAGGCTCTGGAAAGACAGAACCTGGAAGAGCTTAAGGTAGTGTGACTTCTAACTGTAAGATATCCTGAAAGACGTGCAAGCACGCAGAACACACCTGTCGTTTAGTTTCCTCGCTCAAAGCCGCGTGTTTTTTAGGCCCTGGAGGACAAAAAGATGAAGCAGCAGCTTCTGCAGGAAGAGATCATGCGCATCAACGCAGAGGTGACGAGGGCCAAAGAGAAGAAGCTAGAGGAGGAGAAGCTGTCAGACATGAGAGATGCAGAATTCCAGCAGAAAAAACTGGTCAGCTTAAAAGCAAACGGTGAGTTTATTATGAGATCTGCTTTTCAAACCACGCTTTGTGACACTTTGAACGACAGGAACGACAAGCGGAGTATGAGGCAGAGCAGGCGCGGATCAAAAAGGAAAAGGAGCTGGAGATTGCTTCTCTGAGGGCTAAGCAAGAGAGAGCAAAAGACTACAAAGCAGAGCAGGTCAGGAACTCAGCCTCATAAATCCTTAACCAGGAGAATCATTGAGAAAAAAATCACTGTAATGCCACTTTAAATGGTGATGCGACTTATCTGTGCTGCTGATTATCTCATGCTGCTGATTACCTCATGCTGCTGTATTCATTCATACCCATCTGCTCACCAGAGACTCATGTTCATGCTGCTGGTGTTGTCATATTGTATTACGTTAGTAGTGTTTAGCGTATATTTTAATGTACAGACGCTTTACAAAAATTAGAATATCATGGAAAAGTTGTTTAACTTTTATAATTCCATTAAAAAGTTAATCTTTAATAGATGATGGATTCAGGGCCCACAATTTAAACAATTTCAAGTATTTGTTTATTTTTACATAATTTGGACAAACGGTTCATGAAACCCACAAAAACAGGATTTCAAAAATCAGAATACTGTGAAGACATCAGCCCACACGACTCAGTTTTTGCAGAAAATAAATAAAGAAATTAGGATCACAACAAATCAATCAAAATATGGTACTTTCAAAACGATATGTCAGTCTTCTATACTTGGTTGGGAATTCCTTTGCCTTAATCACTGCCTCGATGTGACGTTGCATTGAGACGATCAGCCTGCGGCACTGACTGGGAGTTATGGAAGCCCAGACTTCCTTGATGCTGTCAGCTCTTCTCTGTTGTTGGGTCTGGTGCCCCTCATTTTCCTCTTGACAACACTCCATAGATTCTCAATGGGGTTTAGGTCCTGCAAGTTGGCTGACCTGTCAAGCACCGCGGCATGGGCATCAAACCAGGTTTTGGTGCTTCTGGTGGCATGGACAGGGGCCAGGTCCTTCTGGAAGATGAAATCTGTATCTCCATTCAGATCCTCAGCAGAAGGAATCATGAAGTCCTCTAAAGCATGCTGGTACACTGTTGCAGTGACCTTGGATTTAAGAAAGCAGAGTTTACCAACACCTGCACCGGACATTGCACCCAAATCACGACTGACTGTGGATATTTCACACTGGACCTCAAGCAGTATGGGCTCTGTTCCTCACCCTTTTTCCTCCAAATCCTTGGACCTTGATTCCTGAATGAAAGGCACACTTTACTTTCATCGGAAAAGAGGACCGAGGAACCCAACAGTTGTAGCCCATCTCCCGGATACGTCTGAATGTGATGATGCTTGAAGCTGTGACTCCCGCCTCATTCCACTATTTCTGGATCTCTGCCAGATTCTGGAATCTTCTCTGTTTGATAATCTGCTGAAGCCCACGGTCATCTCTTTTGCTGGTGCATCTTCTCCTGCCACATTTTGCCCTTCCACTAGACTTTCCATTGATGTGCTTGGACACAGCACTCTGTGAACAGCCAGCCTCCTTACCCATCCTATGGAGGGTATCAGATGGTCTTCTCCATATTGAACCGAACTGAGACACTTGAACCAAACTGAAGCAATTTAATGACACCTGGGGAAACCTGTGCAGGATCTTTGAGTTCAGTAGATAATTAGTGTCACACTCAATTTAAAACATTCATGTCCTGCAACATTTGGGCTGATTTCTCCACAGTATTCTAATTTTTTGAAATCATGTTTTCGTGGGTTTCATGAGCTGGAAGCCAAAATTATGTAAAAATAAACAAATAAATACTTAAATTGTGGGCCCTGAATTTATAATCTATTAAAGATCAACTTTTTGAATGGAATTATGGAAGTTAAACAACTTTTCCATGATATTCTATTTTTTTTAAAAGGGTCTGTATATCGTAAATCCTTATTTACTGTTTCTTTTATACTTTATATTTATCTATTTTGGGGTGCTAAGTGGGACCCTGCGTACATTTCGTTCCACCTCATGTACCACATGTGGCGGAAACAACAATAAAGTTGACTTGGACTTGAACGTGGCTTATTACAACCGCTACAAACACAAAGTTCTGTAATTCCAACTTCTAACGCTTGGATCCGAAGGACGAGCTCCGTGCTCGCAGGAGCCAGGCCATCGCAGAGAGAAAATGGAGGACGAACGAGCGAGCGCTGGCTGTGAAGAAGGCGCGCGACGAAGCGACGCTGAGGGCGGCTCGCTTGGAGCAAGTCAACGACAAAAAGCACCGCCTGGCCACGGAGACCAGCCGAGAGAAGGCGATGACCGACAGGGTGCTAAAGTAAGAAATAGAAAACACAAAATCTGACACTTTTCTTTGTAAGGATCTAAATCAGTGGTGTGGTCTACATATTTGTAGTGGGTTTACTGTGCTTAGAAGCCAAAGTACACTGGTTAGTACAATGTAATTGCCAATTTATTGATTTTTAAGCATAGTGAACATTTCCAAATTTCTCTGATGCTTCTATTTGAATATATGAACAACAAACTTTGTACAACAGTTGGCTTTGTATTAGAAACATGCTACAGAATTTATCACAGTATCAAAGCAAAGCACTGCATACAGACAGATTGTTAGGGAAGAGTTTAACATATCAATGACATGTGCCTAATGATATGCATCATTGGGCACTTTTAAGTGGGCATACTGAAAAGCTTTTCTAGTGGGTATACTCCGTATGCCCGAGTCTACGTGGTACTCGGGTATACAGAGTATACCCACTAGAAAAGCTTAAGAATTTTAGTATACGCACTTAAAAGTGCCTAATGATATGAATCATTGGGCACTTTTAAGTGGGTATACGGAAAAGCTTTTCTAGTGGGTATCTAGTCGAGTATCACGTAGACTACCCCAAGTACCTTTCCGCCCAGGGTTCAACAAGAAGCTATAGCCAAGGAGAGAGAGCAAAAGGAGAGGAAGCTTCAGAAAGCCTTCCGTCACTCAGAGACCGTCCGCCAGCAGATAAAGGAACAGGAGCTGTCTGCCATCGCCAAGCGCAGAGAATCCTTTCAGGAGGCTGATCGGCTGCTTGAGAAGAACCGGCAGAGACGCCTGTGTCTTCAAGAGATCAAAGAGAAGAAGCTGCTGGAGCTCAAGTAAGTATGAGCCAACGGGTGGAGACAGTCCGGCGGTCTGTATGACGTCATTAACGTTACGATGTGCTTGTGAATCTGCAGAGCAACAGGAATCGGTGAAAAATACTACTCTGCAGTGAAGCGCAAGGCCCAGAAGATGCTTTAGACAAGTTTTAGTTCTTCAAAGACATTTCATCTTCGGAAAAAATATTAAAGGTTCAAGCAACACTTTCACATATTTATGAGCGTTTGAGCAGACACTTGTTTTTATTAGCTTTGTAGCACGTCTTGTATGCACATACTGCAGAAACAACGGACACTGGTACACCATTTCACACAGACACAGGAAGATGGCAACTACTTTTTTTTTTATTATGTTTTAAACTTAGGATAGTATTTTCTTTTCAGTTTAGTCATGTTCTTCATGTCCCAGTGACAAGACCTCCTTTCTTGTTAATTTGCAGAACAGAAAGGAATTAATCCCATGTTCAGATTAGAATGACACTTTACACACACAGATTAGAGCATGTAAGGGAGTTGGGTACATCAAGGTAAATAACAGCCTCCTATTCCAGACCAAACTGGATGTTCAGAGACCCAGCTCGTTCTAATAACCATCTAAACAGGAGCCACAGGACTTCAGGAGTGTTGATGGATCATCAAGCTTCAGAACGGTCCACAAGCCTGTCCTCCACCTCCGTTTATTCTAGCTTCAACAAGAGGAGCACACCGGACAGGGGCAGGGTTTAGGAGACAGGGAGGGTGTGGATGGGTCTCCATCTACAAGTTTTAAATTCCTTATATCTGTACACACGCAAAAATCAAAAAAAAAAAAAATCAAAATACAAAAAAAAAAAAGGGGTGACCAAAAGAAACAGCACATCACCTGGCATACACAGATCTCAGCACGAGGAGGATTCAGAGTAATACACTCATACAAACACACGGTGTGGTGAAGGACCCTGGGAAGGTTTTTTTTCTTGCATATACACAGATACAGTCTCACACAAGCACTGTACACAGCACGAGAGGTCACCTGAACACATGGAGCCAAAGAAGAGCCGATATCTAGGAGGATGGAGTGAACAGACCTGTACAGGCTGCGGAGGAGGGTTAAACTCTTATTTAGACCTTTAGGTCACACACACATTCACACTGACACATCTGCACACATCTGAAACCCCAGACAGCTACACACCTGTGCAGAATATACTATCATTACTTAGTGTTCATAGCTATAGCCACTGAAGTGGCAATATATGTTCAATATTCTATGTAAGCTCAGTATTTTCTCTTCAGAATGTACATTAATGAAATGCATTTTACAGACAAGGGAGGCCGTTCAAACGTAAGAGCTTTCTACATTAATTTCACGAGTGCAAAATCCAAAGCTCCTCCACCTACTTCAAAAGGTTCATTGCTGAGTTGTAGCAAGTCCACTTCTGCACAAACCAATAAAAACAATATTAACATCAAACAAGATTGAACTAAATAAGTCATAAATATGGAATGTAAAAAAAAAAACCATGGTCAAAAGCTTTTAACAGTGCAAATTAAAGTCCTTCATTGTTGTCAAATAATTTATGTTGTAACGCGACAACAACGTAATAAAAAGTGTTGGAAACCACCGTGGGCTGCTGCTCGTTTGTGGCTCTGCTGTGAGCAGGAGACCACGGGAAGCTGGTGAGGAACACAGACTGGAGGAAGGGGCTTGTTCACATAGTGTGTGTGGGGGGGGCGGGGGTTCACATGCTGTAACCAAAGTTGGGCTGTGGCGGCTGGTTGTAGGCTGGTGCTGCCGTGTAGCCGTAGCTGTAGGTCTGCTGAGGAGGCACAGCCATGTTGGGCCCAGCTGTGAGCATGAGCTGGGGCGTGCCTGAAACAAGCACCAAAACAATCAGCTGGAAACAGCTCAGAACACGTTAGGGCTGAAAGGACGGTGTGGACTCCTTACCGTAAACAATGGGTTGAGACTCTGTGGCCTGCTCCTCCTGTTTCCTCAGAGACTCTGAGGCTTCGAGTTTGTCCACCTGCAGGAAAGCAGAAGAGTGACCGTGTCAGACCTCTGGCTGCTGCCGACAGGCCCCTGACGAGCAAGGACAGAGACGCCGGGTTTGCAACAACTGACCTCGGAGTTATTTCACCGGCTGACGGATGGGACCATTCCTGACAGGCAAAGATGAATACAGTCCAGATTTAAATAAAAATAAATCAATTCAAAAATGGCTACAGGAGGCAGGCCTTGCTACGGTGCTGGAGGCTCTTTGTGAGGCAAGAGAACTTAGCATAAATAGAAAACTACAAGCTACTCTACTGAGCTTGGCTACAACAGTCTATCAAATAGACGTCTACTCGTTGGTGGGAAAAAAGGAATTGGGAAGGAAGATAAAGACGGTTAGCTACTGGACTATAATGGTCCCACCATCCAGCCACCCAACAAACCTATTCTAACCTGTTAAGAGTACCGGTATGTAGAGAACCAACTCCTTCACAGTCAAACAGACTTTTTTTGTTATTTTTTTAAAATAAAATATTAAAATATTCTTCAAGCACAAAGGACTCGTGTTGGCTCTAAACTACCGTAGATGCAAATTTTTGGGGGACTTTTATTAGAGGAATTTGTTTAAACTGCTTAAAGTTATGCAGTAAAAATCTACCAGAAACAAAAATACTTTACAGATTACCCCCAAAGTAGTTCAGCAATGTTAAAGTATCAGACTAGTTATTGTAATTGTAGCTAGGCCTGTCGCAATAAACAATAAATCAATTAATCGCATGATAAATGAAAATTATCGACCTCATTTATCGGCTTTAACGTTTCCTCGTGTCTCTGTCTTTCTACTGGACACTGGATGAAAAAAGGCTCAACTCTGGTGCTCTTCTATGACCCCTCCTTTTATCTTTAAAATCCATTTGAACCATCCAAAAATCACGTTTTTGGATCATTAAAAGCAGCTAAGCTACGAGCTAAGCTAACAGGCCGACCTCGGGGAAAAAAACTCTGTCTTGTCAAAGCTCCAAAAATCCCCGGTTGTAACCCAGACCTTCGTGTAAAAAGTTGTTTTTCTCTGCAAAAAGAAGCTGAGAACTTGTTTACTGCTTTTTTATTAAAAGGTTTGTGTGACAAATGCTATGCTAAAGAGCTCAAACCACACAGAGCGTCCGCCATTTTGAGAACCCAAGAGAGACAGCCCATGTCACGTCAAGGGGCCTCTCTCCCATTTTTCTTAAAGAGACACACCGTTGGCACCCTCACTATCCATCCTTTGGTTCAAACAGCCTTATACTGCCATCTAGTGGTCAAAAAAAAGGTACTACACACAACAAATTAACCAACAGTTCTTATAAAATTTGACAATTAATAATTGTCAAATTTCAAACAATATTATTGTTTATTGCAATAATTTCTGAGACAATTAATGGCCCAGCAAAAGTTGTTATCGTGACAGGCCTAACTGTAGCTATGGTAAGTGAAAAGCAAAGATCTGGTGCTGCATGCGGTCAAACGAGACACGCCTCCAGCCAAAGCAACGACGTGAAGCGAGTGAAGAGTTTAGCTTGTTTTGTTTTCCTTCTGTGCTGAAGAATTTGCTCCATAGCTCAGTCATCTGCAGGGAAGCGCCAAAAGACGGCCTTAATCCTTAAGAGAGCAGCGCGAAGTTTCATGTTCAACTCCCATGAGCCTTTGCCATGGCAGGATGAGCGTTTCCTCAACGAGTACAGTTCTCTACATACAGTTTAATGAACTTCTACAGCTGATCTGGCTAAGCAGGCTGTGTCAAGAGAAGACAGGCTGTCATTTCATTTGAGAAGGTTCAAAGACATGCTGAAGCAGCAGTTTAGTCACGTTCGTATTAAAAAGTGCACAAAAAAGAAAGAGGCAGAGAGCTACAGTGGAAGGAGTGAAAGAGGGTAGGAGGTATGATTCTGTTCAGCCAGTTCTACGTGTTCAAGAAGCAAGCACAGCCAACAACTTGTGAGAGCTGCTGATGCTACTGAGGGTGGGAGGCAGGGGGTGCATGCTCATCCTTATGTGCGTGAACACTTTGTCAGGTTAAAAACATTTACATTTGTCTTTATCGCCTCAAGTTATTATTTAAATTGATACTACACACATGGACTGTGTGAATGTACACCTCAGAAGGTTTTTACTTCATATATTCCTTTATTGGTGGATTTTGTAAGTTGTATGTATCGTATTTTCCGCCGTACACGTCGCACCACCCTATAAGTCGCATAAATTCAAATATGTCTAATAAAGTGGAAAAATCCATAAATA
>NC_056503.1:24361965-24364333 GCF_014905685.2 Nematolebias whitei | reverse complement strand
TCGCATAAATTCAAATATGTCTAATAAAGTGGAAAAATCCATAAATACTTCACTTCGCCGTATATGTCACATCTATTATGCGTCACTACTGACAACCTGGGAATGTGTGCCGATGTTGTGCCAAAAATCGATTGGCTGCAAAATGGCAGCTGTGGAAGCGTGCACGGGAGGACTTTAACAAGAATTTAACCAGATTAACACTTAAAACAATTATTTGTTTGCTCAAAATTATTGTAAAGGTGTGTCTCAGTTGAACTTTTGGCCAAATTAGCTGCATTTCGCCGGGGCGGCTCTGCAAAATGAAACTGATTTGTCCGTTACTCCAAGCGAGCTGAATGAAGGTGGCAGGCTATGGCAAGCCAATTGTGTCATTAATATCCACTTTTACCTATTACATGACACAACAGCATGCCATACTACTCGTGTGCCATCTAGTGGCTAAAAATGGTAGTGTTCAATATTTTCAGTCAGAATGAATGAAAACGGTCATATCTCAGCCAAAAATTGGTTTATAAATGAGGAAAAAATCCATAAATATGTCGCTTCAGCGTATAAGTCGCAGGGCATGCAAATTATGAAAAAAAAAAAAAACATGACTTGTAGGCGAAAAATACAGTAGACTTCTCTAGAACAGGGCAAGCAGTAAGAAACGTAGTACAGTAATTTCCCGCTACCTCACAGGTAGACTTTCGTGGACTCGCTTTCGTGGTTTTTCAACGATTGTCAACTTTAATATTACTCACGTGGTTGGGACGGTACGGGATAAAAAGGTAAAGGAAAAACAAACATTTGAACAGGTGCCACCATTTTGTCATTTTCTTTCAATAAGCCTACACTGCAACACCAGTCAAAAGAACTACACTACCCAGAAGCCAACGGTGCTTCCAGCCGCTTATTTCTGTCGAATTGGAAGGAAAGTTTTGCAATGCAAAGTCAGAAGTAACGATCTATCTATTAAACTCAGAACTGGCAGGAAAGTCGCAAATCAGAATGGAGCTTCTGTTCTGCAGAGCTGGTGAGTAAAAATTTTTGCAGTACTGTACAGTACATATACATGTGTTGTTAAAATAATGTAGGTTTAAGAGTTTAGAACATTGTAAGAGTGTGGGAAGGGTTTATAAAGCCTTAAAATATAAATACTAAAATTTAGCGTTCCTACTTCACCGTTTTTCACCGATGACGGTGGTGTGTGGAACGTAACCCCCGTGATAATCGAGGTACTACTGTACTCTGAACTAGTAAGTTACTTTATTACAACCAACACCTTAGTGGCTACTCCATTACAGAGATTAGGTCTTAACATTTAGCTGCTGTCTAAGCTACTGTACTGAACACCCTCACCCATTCTAGACAATTATTTCATCAAATTTCAGGGAACGACTCAAATGTGAGAACGGCCTTCAGAAATGATGCTGAATCGGTTTATGAGGACAGTTGGCAGCAAACTGTGGCTAAGCAGTGTCGAGTCAGTTTAACATAAAAATCCACCTGCAAGTCTGAGAGGACCTGACGACAACATGAGGTTTCTACTCAGAGTGGCACTCGTCACACCCAGATAAGGAGACATGATGGAGTACAGTCAGAGCAGCCAGAGCTTTGTGAAGCTGAATTACTCTTTTTGTCTGGGATGTTCGGACCACAGCTTTGCGTTTTGACTAAATAGCCCAATTGTTTATCAAAGAGACCCATCATTTCCTTTTACTGGATCAATTTTAAGGGTTTTGATTGCCTTAAAAGATGGGTGTGAGGAGCACCACTCTGGGGTCTGGTGGGTTGGCAGGTTGTTTAGTGCAGGGGTCCCCAACCTTTGTTGCACCAACGACAAGACAACTTTTCAGTGGACCAGCAGCAGGAGTGTTGGTGTGAGGGGTGGTCATGCACATAACACAAAGTGCATGATGTATCATTTTATCATTACACCTATAATTAAAGTTATAATTTTAGATTATGATATTTCATTTATATCACTTTGTGATTTATTTAATATATTATTTAATACAACTCCTTAGCAATGCAGTTGGCCACTAAATACATGCTGTCAGTGCAGCCTTCAGTAATAGTTTCTGATGTTCATATTCACTTTTTCTTTTCAAAAACCTTCAGTCTCGTCTTTTAATGAAGGGTGCTTGGTCTCCATGTGGTGAAGAAGTTCTGAAGGTTTCAGGGCTTCATTGGGTCATCGGTCTCCACATACTACACAGAGTGTGGGACTCGCTTGTTGTGATGAACCCACAGTTTAGGTTGGACTTTGAATTTTCTTTTAAATGCAGCTCTATTTTTGGTGGCAGTCGTGGAGTCTTCAGCCGTTTCATCATTAGATACAGTGAAGAAAATAAGTATTTGAACACCGTGTGACTTTGCAAGTTCT
>NC_056503.1:24359527-24361865 GCF_014905685.2 Nematolebias whitei | reverse complement strand
AGAACTTGCAAAGTCACACGGTGTTCAAATACTTATTTTCTTCACTGAATCTAATGATGAAACGGCTGAAGACTCCACGACTGCCACCAAAAATAGAGCTGCATTTAAAAGAAAATTCAAAGTCCAACCTAAACTGTGGGTTCATCACAACAAGCGAGTCCCACACTCTGTGTAGTATGTGGAGACCGATGACCCAATGAAGCCCTGAAACCTTCAGAACTTCTTCACCACATGGAGACCAATCACCCTTCATTAAAAGACGAGACTGAAGGTTTTTGAAAAGAAAAAGTGAATATGAAGATCAGAAACTATTACTGAAGGCTGCACTGACAGCATGTATTTAGTGGCCAACTGCATTGCTAAGGAGTTGTATTAAATAATATATTAAATAAATCACAAAGTGATATAAATGAAATATCATAATCTAAAATTATAACTTTAATTATAGGTGTAATGATAAAATGATACATGATGCACTTTGTGTTATGTGCATGACCACCCCTCACACTAACACTCCTGCTGCTGGTCCACTGAAAAGTTGTCTTGTCGTTGGTGCAACAAAGGTTGGGGACCCCTGCACTAAACAACCTGCCAACCCACCAGACCCCAGAGTGGTGCTCCTCACACCCATCTTTTAAGGCAATCAAAACCCTTAAAATTGATCCAGTAAAAGTAAATGATGGGTCTCTTTGATAAACAATTGGGCTATTTAGTCAAAACACAAAGCTGTGGTCCGAACATCCCAGACAAAAAGAGTAATTCAGCTTCACAAAGCTCTGGCTGCTCTGACTGTACTCCATCATGTCTCCTTATCTGGGTGTGACGAGTGCCACTCTGAGTAGAAACCTCATGTTGTCGTCAGGTCCTCTCAGACTTGCAGGTGGATTTTTATGTTAAACTGACTCGACACTGCTCAGCCACAGTTTGCTGCCAACTGTCCTCATAAACCGATTCAGCATCATTTCTGAAGGCCGTTCTCACATTTGAGTCGTTACCTGAAATTTGATGAAATAATTGTCTAGAATGGGTGAGGGTGTTCAGTACAGTAGCTTAGACAGCAGCTAAATGTTCAGACCTAATCTCTGTAATGGAGTAGCCACTAAGGTGTTGGTTGTAATAAAGTAACTTACTAGTTCAGAGTACAGTAGTACCTCGATTATCACGGGGGTTACGTTCCACACACCACCGTCATCGGTGAAAAACGGTGAAGTAGGAACGCTAAATTTTAGTATTTATATTTTAAGGCTTTATAAACCCTTCCCACACTCTTACAATGTTCTAAGCTCTTAAACCTACATTATTTTAACAACATATGTATATGTACTGTACAGTACTGCAAAAAATTTTACTCACCAGCTCTGCAGAACAGCAGCTCCATTCTGATTTGCGACTTTCCTGCCAGTTCTGAGTTTAATAGATAGATCGTTACTTCTGACTTTGCATTGCAAAACTTTCCCTCCAATTCGACAGAAAGAAGCGGCTGGAAGCACCGTTGGCTTCTGGGTAGTGTAGTTCTTTTGACTGGTGTTGCAGTGTAGGCTTATTGAAAGAAAATGACAAAATGGTGGCACCTGTTCAAATGTTTGTTTTTTCTTTACCTTAAAGTTGACAATCGTTGAAAAACCACGAAAGCGAGTCCACAAAAGTCTACCTGTGAGGTAGCGGGAAATTACTGTACTACGTTTCTTACTGCTTGCCCTGTTCTAGAGAAGTCTACTGTATTTTTCGCCTATAAGTCATGTTTTTTTTGTTTTTTTTTTCATAATTTGCATGCCCTGCGACTTATACGCTGAAGCGACGTATTTATGGATTTTTTTCCTCATTTATGAACCAATTTTTGGCTGAGATATGACCGTTTTCATTCATTCTGACTGAAAATATTGAACACTACTATTTTTAGCCACTAGATGGCACACGAGTAGTATGGCATGCTGTTGTGTCATGTAATAGGTAAAAGTGGATATTAATGACACAACTGGCTTGCCATAGACTGCCACCTTCATTCAGCTCGCTTGGAGTAACCGACAAATCAGTTTCATTTTGCAGAGCCGCCCCGGCGAAATGCAGCTTATTTGGCCAAAAGTTCAACTGAGACACACCTTTACAATAATTTTGAGCAAACAAATAATTGTTTTAAGTGTTAATCTTGTTAAATTCTTGTTAAAGTCCTCCCGTGCACGCTTCCACAGCTGCCATTTTGCAGCCAATCGATTTTTGGCACAACATCGGCACACATTCCCAGGTTGTCAGTAGTGACGCATAATAGATGTGACATATACGGCGAAGTGAATTATTTATGGATTTTTCCACTTTATTAGACATATTTGAATTTATGCGA
>NC_056503.1:24312598-24359427 GCF_014905685.2 Nematolebias whitei | reverse complement strand
CAGTGAAGAAAATAAGTATTTGAACACCGTGTGACTTTGCAAGTTCTCCCACTTAGAAATCATGTCCCATGTGCAGAAAAACACCCCCAAAGCATGATGCTTCCACCCCCATGCTTCACAGTAGGGATGGTGTTTTTGGGATGGTGCTCATCATTCTTCGTCCTCCAAACACGGCGAGTGGAATTAAGACCAAAAAGTTCTATTTTGGTCTCATCTGACCTCATAACTTTCTCCCATGACTCCTCTGGATCATCCAAATGGTCATGGGCAAACTTAAGCCGGGCCTGGACGTGTGCTGATTTAAGCAGGAGAACCTTCCGTGCCATGCATGATTTTAAACTATGACATCTTAGTGTAGTGGTGCCAGCTCTCTTCAGGTCATGGACCAGCTCCTCCAGTGTAGTTCTGGGCTGATTCCTCACCTTTCTTAGGATCATTGATACGCCACAAGGTGAGATCTTGCATGGAGCCCCAGTCCCAGGGAGACTGACAGTCATGTTTAGCTTCTTCCATTTTCTAATAATTGCTCCAACAGTTGATCTTTTTTCACCAAGCTGCTTGGCAATTGCCTCCTAGTCCTTTCCAGCCTTGTGGAGGTCTACAATTTTGTCTCTGGTGTCTTTGGACAGCTCTTTGGTCTTAGCCATGTTAGTAGTTGGAGTCTTACTGATTGTGTTGGGTGGACAGGTGTCTTTATGCAGCTAACGACTTCAAACAGGTGCTTCTAATTTAGAATAATAAGTGGAGTGGAGGTGGACTTTTTAGAGGTGGACTAACAGGTCTTTGAGGGCCAGAACTGTTGCTTATTGGCAGGTGTTCAAATACTTATTTGCAGCAGTAACACACAAATAAATCCTACATTGCGATTTCTGGATTAAATTTTTTTTTTAGATTATGTCTCTCACAGTGGACATGCACCTAAAATGAAAATTTCAGACCCCTCCATGATTTCTAAGTGGGAGAACGTGCAAAGTCGCAGGGTGTTCAAAGACTTATTTTCCTCACTGTATGTTCTTTTTCAAAGAATCTCTCCAATAATTGGTTTTTACTCATTTTTGCTAAAGTTAGTTTAAAAGTTTACAGATGCATGAAAAAAAACTGCGACTGAGTCAAGCAAGTGCTAAAACTGCGGAGATGGAAGGGATTTTCAAAATAAAATACCATGCAGACTAATGGAAATAGAAAAAAATAAAAATTCTGAACCAAACTTTGTATTCTTTTTATGCGGACCAGACCCAAATGGTCCAAGACTCTGTACTGGTCCCGGCCCGGTGGTTGGAGACCCCTGGTTTAGTGGACAACTGAAGTTTACAATCAAAAGCAGGTGTGTGACGAAGGTGGGGGTGGGACATGCAGTTTCAGCTATGTTTACTCCTGCAATCAAAAAGCTACAGGGCACAGGAAACGGGTCAAAAAGAATGATTAGAAAATAAATTCAATTTTCACCTTTTCTTTTATCGCATCAACCTGAAAAGGAAATTCAGAGAGGCAACTTAAAGAGGGGGGAAAATAAACAAATAGGAGGCTCCCAAAACAGAATTTAGCAGAGAAAAGTGCAAACAAAAGTTTTGTCACTTTAAAAAAATAAAACACAAAAACCCTTTGCGTGATGCTGGTAAATGACACTTTTTATACAAACGACAACACTTATCAGGTGCTACATTTTTTCATTTAGTTTCTTACACAAGTGTGACAAAACTGAACCAGATTTGATATGAAAAGAGTACCATGGTAGATTCAAACACTTAATTGCTACTAACTTTTGCACAAATTAAACAGTGCAATGTTTCAAGAAAATAGTTTAGTTTAACACACAAACGGACAGTGGTTTTAACTCGCTGCAAGAAGAGCTTATAACAAGAGTACTGCATACGACATACGCCCGTCAACACAGCAATAGCCTCTAATCTATAGCAATAGCCCAGACAAGTAGAGCTTGTATGACCTTTGACCTTGATTTGTGACAGTTTAGTGATGTACAAATGCATACCAAGTTTTATTAAATTATCTCCAGTGTATCAGAAGTTATGGCCCAGACAAGCAAATACCTTTTTTTAACTTTGACCTTGATTTGTGTGCTTGACCTTGGAGCTGGGGTGATGAAAAGAATAATATATGTGATGATGCACATGTGTATGAAGTTTCTTTAAATTATCTTGAGTGGATCAGATGTTATAGGCATGACAAGAGAATGTAGGGGAGTGGTGGCACAAAGGTTAGAGAAGGTGGGCCTGTGATCGGAAGATCGCCGGTTCAAGCCCCGCTGCAGACAACATCAAAAACGTGGGTGGGGTAGGTGAAGCGCCCACACCTGCCCCCACCCTCATTTGCCCCACTCTGGGCCCATGAGCAAGGCCCTTAACCCCCATCTGCTCTCTAAAAACAGGTCTCTCTTGAAAATGAGTTCTCGTGGCTCAATGAGACTACCTGGATAAATAAAGGGTCAATGAAAATGAAGTACAGAGACTATATCTAAATACGGCTGCCTCTCGATGGGCTCATAAAAACAGTAATATCTGAGAAATTCTTGACCCAGGTCAGTGTGCTGTTTAATGGTAGCAGCACCATCATCTATATTTCTGCTATACAGTAGTCCCTCGTTTATCGCAGGGATCCGTACCCTGAAGACCTACAATAAGTGAAAAACTGCGAAGTAGGAATAGTAGCACAAGTGGTAAGTAGTTGAGAGAGAGATATCCATCCATCCATCCATCCATCCATCCATCCATCAAGAGAGAGAGAATGTTTATAAACTGTAAATGCACTAAAAGAACACAGAATGTCATGATTTCAGCTCTCTGCCTCCGATGTTCTCAGTCACGTGCAAGCACTCTTGGCCACGCCCACTTCTTTGCGCTGCACGGAGAACAGCAGCAGCAGGAAGTTTATCCTGCAGTTTGGGCTGCATGCCGATCCAATCAGTCAGTCAGTATGTGTGGTGTCCAGTCTTAATTTGAAAAACCGTGATAGAGCGAGTCCACGATAAACGAACCGCGCAGTAGCGAGGGACTACCGTATAACAGATCAATACACAGTGAGGAGCACGGAAGTTATGCATCACTTCTGCATAATATTTGTATGGAAAAGTAGCTTAAACCATGTAATCCAAAAAAAAATAAAAAAAATACAAAGACCAGTGATGACAAAAGCAAAAGATGATTGGCAAAAATGGAGAACAGCAAGAACTGAGGGACTCTCTGTTACAGTGTAGGAGATTTGACTGTCTGTTAATGAACAGATCTGTTTTTACAAATCAATCCAAGTCAGCACTCCTTGCCCATTTATGGCGCTTTGCTTCAGTCTCAACTCTCATCAATTCTACACTAGACTGCACTCGTTAAGGCCCTACCCACGGCCGGCACCCACCCCCACTCAGCCTGCTTTAAGGGACCACCTTGTTTGAGGTTCCAAGCGACCTGCTCCGAGGTGATGATTCTGACGCTATGTCACTGGATGACCTGCCCAGAAAAACTGCGAACTACATCTGAACCTCCACTTCCACTCTGTGTTGACAGACGGCGCCGCAACATATAAGTGCATTTACAGAGACTGGCGATGATGGCGCAGCATGGTTACACCCAGACTTAGAAGAAGTACCAGGACGAGCTAAAGAAACTGAAGTCCAATTATAGGGCCAAAAAGGAAAACAATGGGTGGAGTGGCTCAAACACAATGACCTGATGCCGCTCACTTTGCCCTCTTTGCATTGACGATCCCGCCCACAGAGCAGAGAAACAAGTCGCAGTGTCAAATCACCTACATCTGAGAAGAACCGTTAACACAAGAGCCGAGTGGAGTCACACTTATCAACGGCAAAGTGGCTTTAGATCCTTTAGCCTTCATTTACTGCGATTTTTATATGTTCCTACAACAACAAAAACTAACCTTTTCTCTTTAAAAACTTTGCAACGCATGCTCTCTCAGCATGACTTACTGCTCATAGTGGCCAACCCACCTTTGTGAGATACTCCCTCATGACTTGGATGAAGTACGGCATAGAGAAGTCCATGATGTTGTGCCTCCAGGCGGTTTCCAGCACAACGTCTGGCCGCAGCAAGTCGTAGCAAGTGAAAAGGCAGGCGGCAAAACACTCCTTCTTGTCTTCGTTGAGAAACCAAGCCAAGAGCTCCTCGGCCAGCTCGATGTCTTTGGACTCTGATGCGTACTGCATAGCATCCTGTAGGACGACATCACAACTCAGGTCAGGGAACTTATTTGAGGGAGAGAGACCACATCTGGTAGTCTGCATTACTGCACAGTTCTTGGTAACTTTACAATAAGACTTCTCAATACATGTGAAGTGTGACATTTCTATTATTTTAATGGCACTGCACCTTGTAGAGCTTGTCCTTCTTGCAGAGCTCAACGCTCTGTTTCCAGCGGTTGTTCCCTTTGAAAAGGTACGCTGCGATCCTCCGAAATTCAATTAGTTCGTGCTTCTCCAGACTCTGGGCCAGGGAGATGTTGTCAAAGTTATCATAAGCATCAATGGATGTTCGCAGTGCCTACAGTGGAGACAAAATAATTAAAAAGAAAAATCAAACAGAATGAAAACATTCAGTCTGATTCTGGGATATTTTCCAATATTTAGTATAACGTGCTGAGAGTAACACAGATTTATAGAAAGCAAATAGTTACATGAAGGAAAAAAAGGACTAAAAATGCCATACCGCATAGTCTTCCTCAGTGATGAAGAGGTTGTTAAGTGCTTCGTTCACTCCCTTGTTGTTGTGGTTCTGGACAGACCTTAGATACGGTTTAACCAGAGGCAGTTGTTTCATCTACACAACAAACCAGAACAAAAAAGTCATTAAAGGACAGTACCCAAGGTTTTTATCATCTTTGAAACTCTTTCACATGGTGACAATTTCACCTGACTTTCTCTTATCTATCAATCAATCAATCAATCAATCAATCAATCAATCAATCAATCAATCAATCAATCAATCGACCAATCAGTCACTTTATTGTCCCCAACATTCCATGAAATAGATTTATCTGACATCTGGCTCATAAACCCCCCTTAAAAAAAAACCAAAACAACAAAAGTAAAAAATGTCATAAAACGTATAAAAAGTTTGCTAACCCAATAATAATTTTTTTTCTAAAACACATGATTCATTAAAAATAAAACATTCCAGCAGACAATGGTTCATTTTCCATGGCATTCACTTAAATAACTTCAGGTTTTAGATAAAACTACTGTAATTTAATGTGTAAATGTCACTGCTGCTTTTTCCCCCTCACACTTTGGACTCTGTGGCGTGTACACAGGAGAGGCTAATTTATGCATTTATTTTATTTTAATGTTTTATTTTTATATTTTATTTTGACAGGCTGCCAAGCTTCCTGCCACTGAATGATGTTTTCCTTTGACACACCTGGGAGTCATACAGCTGCTCAACACACACCCCTCTTGGGAGTGGGTTTTTGTGACACACACACAGAGTGAATGCCACAGGTATTCATGACAGGTGCCTCCGTCGCTCATGACTCCAATTTTGCTACTTTTTTATTTTTTATTCTATGTTTTTAATTTTGCTACCCATAATCCCACTCTGTGGCCATGTGAGCAGAAGTCACCCTAATGACCAGTGAGGAATGATGAAAGACGTGCATTGATCAGATTTCCTGTTTAAAAATCTGCTGGCTCCTCAGATAAATAACTAATAACTGACTTTTTAACGCGAGCTGGACAAAGGTGGACTATGGCAAGCTGATTGTGTCATTATTGTCCACCATGCAGATTCAGAATAAATGCTCATAAAATTAAAAATCGACATGAAAACAACATCCATCCATCAGGGCAGAAAAACTCTGTCACCTCCAGACTGAGGAAATAGTTTCACTTCCACTCTAGCAGAAAATTAGACTTTAACCAGCCGTGCTAAAAGGCATTGTTCAGAAAAAAACAACAACAACAACAACATTTACCGTACGTAGCCTATTTTTGTGTATGTTAATGGTACATATCTAAATAAGTTTTAAAAAATATTTCCGTGTACGGTTAAATATCGCACAGCAAGAGAGAACGGGGTGTTTCCTCTCTCCCAGTGAATTATGACTTGTAAAAAAAAAAAAAAAAGGTCTGTCAGCTCAGTCATCCTGGTAAATAAATACAAAAAATGTTAAATCACGTCATTGGGACGAGTTTCATTTTGGGAGAACCATGAGTCAGAGAGCAGGTCATGAAGACCTGTGACCATCACACAGTCCGAGTGTTCACAGCAAACTAAAGTCTTTGAAACGCCACCTGGTGGTTGATGCTTGTACTACAACAAGAGCTGCACATACTACCAGAAGCTGCGCACAGTTTGATATTAAATTGTGGACACCCGCAGCTTATACACCAGCGCGTCTAATGCCATTATGGTATAAAAAAAACAAAACAGAGTTTTACAGTAACAATAATCAAGGACCTTGCTGAAGTAGTTCACAGCCCGTGTGTGGTCCAGTCTTGGAGAGAGAACGATGAGCAGGTCATTCAGCAACAATGGTTTGAATTCCATATAAAACTGAACGGCCTTGTAGTACAGCTCCACATTTGCCACCTACAAAAAAGGATATTCAGCTTGTAACTAATTATATTCACCTTCATTTAGTTTCAGTTTCGTGCACTTTAAAAATTAAAATTAAAATCTGTGACTGCATTTTTAAAATTTCTATCACCTTGGTGACAATATCTTTGAACTGGCCTTCCTTCCAGGCATCAGCTGGATGGTTCATCATCGTGATGATGGCGTTGTCATATTCCTCATATTTGTCATAGAGGAACACTAACTCAGCCCAGAGGTGAGCCTGTTCAGCTGCCCTGAGCACCTGAAACAGACAGTAGCACACATGATTTCACAAACTTACATTTAAAATTTCATAAAAATTTACAATAAAACTTGTACTCAAAACTCGACTCATTCACCATCAGTGAAACAGCCTTAAATGTCATTAGAGAAGCTAAGTGCAGAGCTCATGATAGATTTCAGACCTACCTTTGGTATGTTGACACGAGACCAGAAGAGCTCCAGATGTTCCCTCATCTTCTGGGGCTTAAACTTAGAATAGAGGATGGCCAGCTCGGTGAACATCCCCATGTGAGCACGCTCCAGCCCCAGAGCGGCCTCAAGCATCGTGATTAGCTCTTCAAAGTAACCACGGTCCTGCAGGACACACAGACTTACTGTACACACTGTACTTCATGGAACAAACAAAATGTCTCGTAAATATGCACCTTTACATGCTTTTATTTCAGGAGGTAAAAACCATCCTATGTAGCTCACTTAAACAGCTTCTGTTATTTTGCATGCACTCAATAACAGCAATAAAGAAGCAACTAAAGTTCATACTGCAGGTCTTAATGATCGGTTTTGATTTGGGCCTAAATCTAAATCACTTTTACAGATCCACACGTCATCTTTGATTTCTAATAGTGTGAATTGTGATCCATTTTTCTTCCATACATTTTTTGGCACAATTCTTGTCCCACAGTTTTAAACTATTTTAACAAATCATTTATCAAAACGTTCAGCTCGTTCAGGACAAGGGCGCTATGACTTTTGGTATTAGTGCAACTTTAGCTTTTTGAAATATTTAGTATTTTCTGCCACTTTTTTTTCATCATAGAAAATGAATTGAGTTCATTTTACATCCTTCAAATCTTTAGATCCGTTTACAGCCTTTTATTGCTCCTTTCACAGTTTGTTCTGCTTCAGCTTCTTTCAGCTTCCTTCTGCAAACTTAAACTTATTAGCTAATTTCAGCTGTTTTTAGGTTCTTTTAGATTTATTCTGCCAACTACAACATTTGTGCTTCTTCTAACTTTCTGCTAATTTCAGCTTGTTTTGCTCCTTTCAGCTTATTTCTGAAAGTTTCAGCTTTTTCTGCTATTTCAGCTACTATTTAGCCGTTTATGCTAATTTTAGCTTTTTCAGCGAAGTCCACATTTTTCGCACTCATTTCAAATTTTTTCAGCCTAAATGAGCAAAAAATGTGCTCGCTCCACTTCCTTCTGGTAATTTAAGCTTCTTTCTGATGTTTTAGATACTTTTCAGCTTTTTCAAAGCAAATTTCAGCTTTTTTTTTTCCAGATAATTTTACACTTTGTGCTCATTTCTGCTTCTTTCATCCTAATTGGGCAAACATTCTTTCTGCTTTCTTCTGGTAATTTAAGCTTGTTCTACCTTTTCAGCTACCCTTTTAGCTAATTTCAGCTGTTTTCATATAAATTCAAAATTTGTCATGCAATTTCTGATAAGTATGAACTTTTTCTGCTATTTCAGCTACTATTTAGCGGGTTTTATGCTACTTTTAGCCTTTTTAGCCAATTCAAAAATTTTGAGCTCATTTCAGCTCTTTCAGCTCCCTTCTGGTAGTTTAAGCTTCATTCTGCCTTTTCAGCTACTTTTTGCTAATTTCAGATTTTTTAAAGCTAATATCCTAATTTTTGTGCTCATTTCTACCTAATTCAGCAAAAATGTGTTCTGCTTTCTTCTGCTAGTTAAGGCTTGTTCTTCCATTTCAGCTTTCCATCTGATTTAGTATTTCATTGTTTCTAATTGTGTTTTCGGTTTTATATTTTTATTCCATGTGCTGTAAATATATCGTGCTACTTTTCATTTGATGTTGTGATATTTTTGTTAAGCACTTTGGTAACAGTTTCTGTTTTAAATGTGCTCTATAAATAAATCTGACTTGACTTTTTTTTTTTTTAGCTAATTTTAGCTGTTTTTCAGCAAGTTCTTCAGCAATAAGCATGCACAGTGCATTTTCACAGGAAATGCAATTTCTCTAGTTCTGCATTAGTTCATTAATTCATCTTTTACATTTGCAACAACGTAACTTTCTTTTAAAAACTATTACTTCAGCAGCCCCACACACCTGGTAATAGTTGATTAGTTCCTCCAGTTCATCGGCATGGACGACAATATGCAGGCCACACATTTGGGCCAGACGAAACTCTTTTCCATCCACGCAAGCAAAACACACCTAGAACAGCAGATAATGAGGATATAAAAAAAAAAACAATGTATACGTAAGTAGACATTACATCGTATTAATAAATGAACATAAAGTAATTGAATAGTGACCCAGATTTGTCACTGGTTACCTCTTTCCAGGTGCGGGTACTGTTGGCCTTGCGGGCTCCATCCACAGCAGCCTGATATTCTCCCAGGTGCACTAACGTGGACGCAAGACGGCCAAAGTTGGACACGTTGTTATAAAGTAACTTGGCAGCCTCGTACATCTTATCGTCATAACAACGATCACCCACCTAAAGAAAGTGAGAGCGTCAGATGAAGAGCAGAGTACTCCCTGCTGGGTGTAGACGTGCTTCTGAAGGCTTACTTGCTGGATGTGAGCGTTATTGGGACCATTGATGAACTCCTCCAGCTCAGCCAGGCGGTTGGTTTTAGCCAGGGCAAAGATCAGCTCCGTCTCAACGTATGACTCACGAGCCTTTTTACGAGCCATCTGCAGGAACTTCACCAGGTCCTCCCAGTTTCCTGCAAACAAGTAAAAAACAAAAATGAAAAAGCAAACTCAGTTTATGCAACATCCTAATTATTGATGGTTTAATAACAAAGCATTATTACAATGTCCTCAGTATTTAAAACACAGCTCAAGTTCATGTGATAAATAAAATGAAGAGCAGCTTACCACTTTGGGCTGCAGCTTGTCCCACCTCCATGTAAGCAGAAGGGTCATCAGCCTTGATGTAAGAGTCTATGGCTTCTTTGACCATCCCCTTCTGGAGCTGGGCCTTGGCCAGCTGACTCCACACTGGAGGCTCGTTGCAGCGCTCAGCAAACTCATAAGCTCTGTCCAAGTTACCAATGTGTTCAATCAGAACCTGGACACAGGAGAACATTTAAATTTAAGTCAAGTATAACATTCCAGTAGCCATTGCAGCAAAGATAAGTCAAAAGTTAAATCATATATGATTTCTGTAAAACATTTAAAACAGGAAGTACAACTTCGATAAGAAGCACGATCAAGAAGTAAACAACTTTAAAGTAAAAAGTGCGTCACCTGCACAGCAGAGGTGTTGACATCAAACTTTCTAAAAATAGCAAAGGCCTCCTCAAACAGCTCATTACTGATGGCGATGTTTGCGATGTCGGGGGCATCGTAGTTATCTAGACGGTTAATGTACTCCATGACACGAGTTCGATCAGCTTTAATGGCTGTCAAAATGAGAAGGTTCTGGAGGTTTCTGAAATAACCAATACAGCAGGTGTTCCGTAAACGTCATGATTACATATTAAAATCCACAAGTGCAAGAAATAATTCAATACAAACATTAAAGAAGTAATATGTTGCCATGTCTGAGGTTAAGGACAAAGCAGGTGCATCACCTGTGCTCACTGAAGACGGAGTTATCCAACACAATCTTTTCTAGAAGCTCGATGAGTTCATTGGGAAGGTCAGCGGTCATGAAGGCCTTGACTGTGACAGACACTTCCTCTGGATCTTGGGTCTCAGATAAAGCTGTCTGGACGACCTGCAGCAGAGGGACAACACGTGACGCTCACACAAACAGGACAAAACCAACTTACATGAAGTGTGCAGAAGTATTTTGTGGAAAAAAAAAAAGCATTTCTCTTGAGTTTACAGCTTTGACTTGGCAGTGTTTCACCACGCTTATTTTGAAATCTAAAATAATTGAATATGTACAGTAGTTCCTCGCTACTTTGCGGTTCGACTTTTACGGACTCGCTCTCTGTTTTTTGTTTTTAAAGTAAGATTGTACACGATACATGACTGTCAACTTTAATATTACTCGTGTGGTTGAGACAGTACAGTAAAAAGTTAACAAAAAAGTAAAAATACTTCAGACAGGTGGTGCCATTTTTGTAGTTTTCTCTCAGTAAGCCTATACTGTATTCCTGCTCATAACGACTACATTTCCCAGAAGCCAACAGTGCCCTGCCCGGAAGCCCTGTTGTCTTCTGCTGAAATACTAGAGGGAAAGTTTTGATCTGATCGGGAAAAAGTTTGGTCCTTATTCATACAGTGACTTTGGTGCCCAGCGGATGTAGAGAGCCGACCAGAACCGAACCTCCAGACTCATTGGTCAATCTGAGTGGCTTGCCGGCCTACGAGGAGTTCCGAGCAGGGAGGTGCCGCCCATACGCCCGGTGTTCCACCGGGACCATTTTCATCCAGATCTGGACTCATCGGACCGGAACCGAGCCACTGTTTCTGCAGAGCTGGTGAGTTACTGTACAGTTTAAATTAAGCAGGTTTAAGAGTTTAGAATCTTGTGGGCTTTGTCGATGCAGGGTTGGTCTGCAGAACTGGAAAACGAGCAGCTCACTCAAATTAAAATTTCAAGTTGAGTGAATAAACATTAAGCTATCTTGATTAATAAATTGCTAAATAAACTTTTGCTTTAGTTTAGTTGATTTAAATTTATGAGTTGACTGAACCGTTTTGGTTTGTTGTTTCAATTCAGAAATCTGTCAGTTTAACTTAGTGTTAAATAAATAAAAAGATACTAAAGTAAACACATAGCAACTGTACTTTGCAGATTTGCACTTATTGCAGGGGTGTCCAGTACCTACCCCCCACGATAAATGAGGGACTACGGACTACTAATGTTTTATAAACAGCATATACACAACTTTTATAAGTGACTTTCAAAGACAGTAAAGGCACAGACTTGGTCGATGAGTGGTCTTCTGTAGTTGTTCGTCTCCAGCAGTACACTCGCCCAAAGCTCGGGGTTCTTGCGACGTACAAGATAACGGGACAGACTCTTGAATAGTGAATTTTCATTGCACACCTAGAGCAGGACATACAAAAGATGAAGTTAAAGAGGAACAACAACTCAGTTATATGTTCATATGAATTTAAAACAACTTGAAAACATAAATTACAATATAAGAATCTCACAAAAAATGCTTTCAGCTTGAACTCACAAGAATGAGCTCCTGGTCACACTGTCCTCTTTCATAAGCCACACAGGCCAGGTGGGGGTCTCTCTTTTCACAATACTTGCCCACCACACGGCTGTCATAGTAGGGGTTTTCCCTTAAGAAGCGCTCAGGGTTGTTGTTGCTGTCGATGTAAATCTTGGCCAAAGCATTGTGAGTTGCAGGTTCCTCACAACCTTCATGAATGCGAGCCTCCAACCAGGGCAGCAACAGCTTCAGTCTGAAGGAACACAGGAACAGAAGCTAACATTTTTACATACGACATGATTTAGGTGGGCTGCAGTAGCTCAGTGGTTAGATGCCGCAGCCTTGAAATCCTGAGGCTGCCGGTTCGAGCCCAGGTTGCGTCGAAAGAACACCACCACTAAGATTTAGGCAACATGCTCAATTCTTCTTCTTCAGTTTAATTTTTTTCTTGCTTACCGGTTTCTCTTCTCCACTTCAGCAACAAGTTCATCAGTGGAAAACTGTCCTCTCACCACCATGATCAGGTTCTTGATCACGTCCTCAGCACAGTCTACATCCAATAAACCACCGATGACTACAGGCAGACGGCTTGGGTTTACCTGGAATAGGAGACCAACTAATTGTGAAGACCTTATTCCAGCTGCACCATCGGTACAGTCCCCTGAAGGTGGTACTCTACCTTCTGTACGTAGATCTCAATGTATTTTTGCAGGCTGTTGCGATAAAGGTACAAAACCAGGTCATGGACAAAATCAAAGCGGTCACACACAATGATTAAAGGCAGCTGGTCAGTCAGCTTGGCCTCCTGTGGGTGGGGGGAGATGTTATAAGCAAAATACTCTACTTGTAAAACTGGACAAAATCATAGAGCTTTATTTCACAGATACACTCTGCACCGCATTTCTCACCTTCAAGAAGTTCTTCACGCGTTCAGAGTCGTAGCAGTTGCTTTCTCTGCAGATCCTCTCCACTTCTTTGATCTGGCCCGTCTTACAGGCAGCCTGAATGTATTTGAAGTGGACCTCTGGATCCTGGCTGAAATTTACAATGGAGCCCAAGAAATAGAACAACCCTAAAAAATAACAAAAATAAATCTTAACTGAATATTGGACGTAACCAAAATATTTTGTTTTCACACAGAAATTCTTGGTAATGCCCATTACACACCAAATTCAGACAGATAAAAAATATAATACATTTTCTTTAGAAAACGGTATTTATAAGTGTGGGTGGGTAGATATGACAGAAAATAGGATAAGTTGAAAAAAGCACAAGATAAAAAAAAAAAGTTTATGTATTGTTATCACCAGGGCTTAATTTGTAAACTGATTGATGCGGGAACACAAATAGTGAGTGGGCTGGCGGCAGGGGTGGGGGCCAGGGGGGTCCTCCCCCATAAAATTTTGAATAAAGTAGATGGATTTCCTGGATTTTGGTGTATTTTAACGGGTTGTTAAATGTCTACATTTACCTACATTTGTAAACACTCCGCTTCTGTCAAGATCCTCCACCCCTCGGCAGCTATGGCTGAGTTGGGCGGCTGTGGCTGTGTGGTTAGAGCAGTCGTCCTCCAATACGAGAGTTGCGGGTTCGATTCCACCAGCAGTCACATGCCAAAGTGTCCCTGGGCAAGACACTGAACCCCAAAATGCCTCCGATGTGTGTCCCATCGGTGTATGAATGTGATAAAGCTCTGATTATTCTTTGTATAGATCTAGTAGAGTGCTATACGAATGGGTAAATGAGGCACAGCCTGTGTTGTAAAGCGCTTTGAGCATCTTGCTAAAATAGAAAAGCGCTAGATAAGTGCAGACCATTTACCCTACCCTTACTTGACAAATCCATCAAGTAAGTCGCTGTCCCTGCTCATTGTTGTCCAACTCTACATGCAAAACCTCCAAACAGCTGCCTGTGAGCTCTTGCACAACTACTTGGTTAGTTTGGAATGCGCCCCACTCTTTCAGGGGAGGAGGTTGTTTTTTTTTTAAAGTAGACACGCTACTTTAAGAGGCAGCTTGCATGCTCATAAGTGTCTGTTGTGTTTAAAATGAGTGTTTATGTAATTATTTTCAGTTTACATATCCAGTGTGAGTTTTATTCATTCACGACAGTCATATTTGTTCATAACTTTATTATTAGTAAGCCTGAGAGTTACCGGATCCAAGCAAACAGTTACCAGAACACACCCTGTCAAAATAAAGAGTTCCCGGATCCCGTTCCGACAGGACCCGGCTCAAATTAAGCACTGGTTATCACCATTACGATCAGGCTTTAGCATAACTCAACATCAGGTAAATATAACTTTGTTTTGATACAAGGTGTATAACACTTTCAAATATGTTTAACTTACCCTCAAAGCTCTTGAATGACTCAAAAAGTTCAGTGAGGGCCTGAGTCGTAAGCTGCTCGTGGTACTTGGAAGCAACTTGCACACAGATCTGCAGGTTCTGACGAATGTTGGCTGACAACATAGCCCTGAGGCACTCCAGTGAGTCCTCCACTGAGAGGGAGCCAAAGAAATTCACCAGCCACTGCAAAGACAAAGAAAGAGTGCAGCAAAGCAATTATACTGACCACAAATTCCCATCACACATTTTTTCTTTAAATGGAGCACACACAAACTACACATTTCAATTGCACAGTTTAATTTGGTTTGTACCTCCGGGTTTAAAAGGTGTGTGTGGACCACAGCACGTTTTATGTCATACAAGTCAGTATAATGCTCCAGAGCCCTCTGCAGGAGGCCAGCCTTCTCACACAGCTGTGCCACATGGGCGCGATCATAGTGAGTGAACATCTGATTGCCAAGGATGGCGTCTGCAACCTACAAAAGACCGCAGTAAAAGAATAAAAACTTTTTACCCCATTTGAAACTTTGAATCAATGAAGATTATTAAAAAGAATAAAATAAATGCTTTTTTTAATCTTTTCTTCTTTTTTTTTTGACTAAACCAAATAGTCACTGATATTTAATTCTGGTTAAACCTAATTTACTAGCGTTTCTAGACCAGATTTATTAATGTTTTTTTGTTTTTTTAAATACCTGTGGTGCATGAACCAAATTCATTTCTAGCAAACGTGTCTGCAGAGGTCCCTCCATGGGTCTGTTGTTTTTCAGGGCATCTAACAGGAAGGATGTGCACTGCTGGATCAGGTTATACTCCATAAAGACATCCACAATCTGGAGAAAAACAAGTCATATATATGAATGAATAGTGTCATTCAAAATACTGTTTAATGACAGTAGAGCTGAGGCTCATTTATTATTCTACTTTAACACATCTGGTAGAGTCGATCCTTGAAACTTCACTTCTGCTGCAGAATTATAAGATCAGCCAATTGGCTTTACTTGTGTGATATCAGCAAGTGGCTCTTCATCCTGAACCAGCATCTGGGAGAACTGGAGGCCTTGTTCTGGACTGATCCGCATCACGTTCCTTAGCAGAAAGATCCAGTCTGGAGTGTAGCCAACCTAAAGGATTAACAGATCCTCATCATTTGCTAGATCCTATGTTCAAGTTATCAATGTAAACAATAAAAACAGGTTAAATAAACTTCTGACATCTCCTGCATTGTTCTGTAATACAGACAAACTTACAATAAGTACAATTCTTGGGTGTCACAAACCTTCTTGGCATAAAGGACAATCTTCTGGAACTGTCCAGTCTCTGCAAAGCACTGAATGACTTTGTTGGGGACGTTGGCTCTGAGATAAACACTGAGGGCTAGAGTAGGATCTACAGATTTCACCAAATCTCCAAGCTCCTCGGAGCACTCCAGCTGAAAACACAAACCAGAATGTAGCTGAGACACAAAAGCATTACTGAACAAGTTTCAGTAAACCAGAAAAACAGTTTGAAAACACTTAGAGAAGTCGTTCTGAAATATGGACACAAAGTCTAAATTCATCATTCAGATGAAGGAGGCGGCAGCTCGGTTTGTAAAGTTTCACATCTATAAATTGCACAAAAATAATTTATTGACCTGATTTTGGTGACTGGGGCACACAACTTCTCTGAACATGAGCCGTTAATTAGGCTACATTGAATTGATTTAACAAACACATTTAGCCAAAGCAACTCACAACTGAGGAGTGTAAGAGTTTTCACACTGAATAAAACTACCAACAAGTACAAAAAGAGTTTGAAAACCTTTTGGAAGGCCATTTACCTTGTCCTCCTTTAGCCATTTCTCTAGTAACTGCTTGCGACCCTGTTGAAGCACAGGCCTGCACAGCTCTAAAGACTCAAACTTATTGAGTTGGCCTTGATCCAGCAGAATGCCAAAATACTGGAGCAAAGGAGACGTCTGGCCTGGTTGGGCTGGAACACTTTGGAACCTACGGATGGTGTCTGGAGTTCGCAGAATGCCCTGGAATGTAAAAACAAAAACAACAGAATGAAAATGTGAGTGGAAATTCAACTTTTAAAATCAGTATTGCTCTATATCTTATTATTGTTCTGTTACCACGGAGCTGGTAAAGCAGCAACCATTACATGCAACTCTGTTGAAGTCGTTGATTCCATCAGAGATAAGTCACAGGATGTCCCGCCCAGAAAAACTGCCAACTACGTCTGAACCTCCACTTCCTCTCTGATCAGGTTGAATGTGTCATGTTTACGTTAGCTTCTGGTATGGAAGCTCCAAAAATAGTGCCATGGACCAACAATGAGGTACAGACCTTCCCAACTTTATTGGCTGATGTTAGGATTCAACACGAGCTGAACAGCACCACAAGAAATGAGCACATTTACAGCACAATATTGGAGATGATGGTGCAGCGTGGGTACACCTAAACTTACTTAAGCAGTGCCAGGATAAGCTAAAGAAACTGAAGTTTGATTATAGGGCAATTAAGGACCGCAACGGACGGAGTGGCTTAAATACAATGACCTGTTACAATACCCCCCACTTTGCATTGATGATCTCACCCACATTGCGGGGAAATAAATCACAGTGGCAAATCACCTACACCCAAGAACTGATCAGACGAGAGCCGAGTGGAGTCGCACTTATCAATGGCAAAGCAGCTATTGAAGAATGATTGAGGACTGGTGCTAAAAGAAACAGGAGGAGGAAGGCTGAATGGAGGGATACTTTTAGACCAACTCTTCTGCCCATTGTTAAGTGAAATGTTGGCTCCCTGAACAACAAGATACATGAACTCAAGTCCCCAGTCAGGAGCAGACTGACTGCAGTCTTTTCTGCTTTTGTGAAACACTGTTTTAATGTCTATATTACGGACTCCATCTCTAGTACAAGTGGCTTCAGTTCGATCCAAGCAGACAGGGACATCAAAGAGACTTAAGCGGAGATGAGGAGAACTTGCCATTTTTGTTAACAACAAATGGTGCAACCCTAGCTAGTAGCCATGCTACAGTACAAGAACAACCATGTACCAAAGATATTGAGAAGTGATCATTAGACCTTATTACCTGAAAAAAATGTACTCGTGAGGGAAAACTCTTCCTCGTTACAACTTTGTAGCACTTATGGCTTTTATAAATGGCTTGAATTCTCTGATCATGAACCAGGGATGACAGTACTCTTCATCAGTCTGGCTCCAACTGTCTCCTATTGCTATTCCCAGATCAGATTTGCAGGTTAGAGTCTTGCCTTTGACCATTTTCTTCAATTTTCAATATTTTTAAACTGCTTTGAGATCTGGACTGTTTGAAGGACATACCACTGACATTATGTGGCTTTCTTGACGGAAAGTTTTCAAGACCTTTTGACCTGTGGCAAGATGTATTATTATCATCATGAAATTTGAAGCCATCATCACCAAACATCCTTTCAAGTGCCAGAATAAGAAATGTAGACTGGTATTTATTGAACATGTAATGACCGTCATCAATGAGTGAAAATAGACGTTTTCTTAATGCAGTCATTTTCTTGAACTTCTGTTTGGCACCTCAGAAGAGTCAGGCTTTCATTTGACTCTTCTGAATACAAATCCTATTCCTTTTAGGTGATTTCATCCAGTTTGATCACAGACATTAAGTCCAGTTTCTGCCCACTTCTTTCTTATTTGTTTTGTTGTGCAGCTTCTGTTTTCAAGACTTTAATCTTTAGGTTTTATATCATGATGCTTAAATGTCTTGTCAGTATGCTTCTCTTTTACAGCTTTTATATTTTGGTCCAGAATTTAGATACAGCTGACTGAGAACAAGAAACCTCTTTTGCATCATTTAGTGAGGATTTACCTTCTTAAGTTTCATAATCCTCTGCTTTGTTTCAACTGAGATTCACGTTGGAACCATGATTTATGTCGATCAAGGCGTGAGCATTCTTTAACTGAAGCCTAATAAGCAAATTTCATTTGATGCAGGTGTTTATTTTAAGACTACAAATCACAGAGTGAATCTATATTTTCTGTACTTGATCTAAAATAAAGGGTAAAATATACTAAATAAATAAAATAAACAGCAATAGTGACAGACTAAAATTATTTTTTATTATTTCCTTACACAATAATTTGGAAAAAAATATATAGTATTGTGGCATATCTGATTTTTTTTTTTTTTAAACAAAATTAAACTAGGAACATCCTCCTATAGTAGTGATTACATTATTTTTTGCAAAGGGTTGTAGAAACATTTTTAGTGTTGCGATTTTAAGCTTGTATGTCATATATGGGTGTATAGCAGCACACTGGCAGTACCTTAGGTGCGTTGGCTGCCACTTTGGCAGCTTCTGAGTAATTTCCTGCTGCAAAGAGTGTGTTAAACTTGCGGGCGAACAGCTCCTCAGCACCAGCAAGGTTGTTGCGTACAGCCATGCGAAGAGCCAGGTCTGGATTCTGGAGCACATTGGTGATGTATGGAATGATGTTCTCCTCCTCCACACATACTGACAACACCTAGGAAAAAAAAAAAAAAAAAAAAAGATATATAAAAAAAATTAAACCTATCTTTTTTTTTTTTAAAGGCATTTTAAGACGACATTATTCTGGATTGAACTAACGACTTTGAATATTTCAATTCTATGCATTTAATCTATCAATCTACAAAATAAAATAAAAGTTTACCCAACTAATTCTACAATATATACTATCCCAAGATACATTTACCGGTAATAACTTAACATATCTCAAAAGAGCTTGGTTTAAATGGTTCAGTAAAAAAAAATAAAAATAAAAATTACAGTACTCCCCCACCCAACACCACTATGTTTCACTTTGGGAAACACTCCAGCATGACCAACTACCGAAGCTCCAATAACGTCACGTCTGAACAGAGCGGTTGAGCCGTGCTCAGGGCTCCGCCCCCGTCACCACGCATGGTCAACCGGCCACCTCCTACTCATTCTCGCTTTCTTCCCGTGAGAAACTACATCCAAGCTCACTCAGCACGTTCAGGCTAGCTAGGTTAGCTGCCAAACTGTTCCCAGGCGTCCCATAAAGGAGCACGCCGCTGAGCGCAGTTTCCATCTTCAGTTTGAATTGTTCTGAGTAAGTTGGTGCTTCATGAGAAGTATCTTTGTTACATTTAAGAGCAGTGACCGAGGCAAGTCGAGCTGTTCATGCTGCCACTTGGTTTTAAGTAACTGTGCAATTGCAGGTGTAACTTAAACGTGTACGTCAAGTCGAGCTGGCATTTCTTGGGTGTAGCATGAGCTTGCTTATGATCTCTTTCTAGCTAACGTGTTACAAAGAGCTGTTAGCTCGGTTTTAACCCTGCTGCTAGCACTAGCCATGGACAGCTATCATATCACGACAAGCTAAATCCCTGTCTCTCACCAAAGCTACTGCACCTACCCCCCACCAAAGTGTTTGAACCCAATGCCAAGGAGGCTGTATCCTGCCTGTGCCCATGTCTGACAGGGCTTCCATCTTGGGTAGGGTTCCTCACCTAATTTGTATAGCATGAATGGGTGTCAAACGTGCACAAGCGTCACCGGCGAACCCACAGGTGTGTCTGCATTACTCCTCCATGCCAGAAAAAAATCTTTTAAAGGAGGATGAGAATGGCAGTTGCGAACAGTCGGGACCCGTGCCCGTCTGTAACAGTGATTACAGCAATCAGCTGCAAGCCACCACAAGCTGGATGAACATGATGGAAGAGGGGTCCCTGGTCATGCCAACACTTTTCAAAGGGCTGGTGGACAGCGGGGGACTCAGAATAGCTCAGAAGGAGGCAGATGCTGATGCTAACTCCAATCTCCTTGACATGGATGACATGGAGGAAGAGGAGGATGACTCCACTTTCCTAGCTCCACACTTGAGGCCACCCAGCGGCACAGATGCAGCATCTCCTGTGGAAAGTGACCTGCATTATGTCTGTAGACAGCTTCAAAAGTGGGCATCTCGTGGCCTGCAATCAGGATGCAGAGGGGACAGAACGAGATCCGTATGATAGAAAGAGGCTCCCATCAGCTTCTACACCAACCAAATAGCTTTTACAAGCTGTCCCAGCTTGTATGAGGAAAGTTAATCGTTATTTGTTGAGCCCTTTTAGGAGCAGGTTTCTCACCAAAGGCTACTCCAAAATGGAAATACAGGGGATGGATGAGCTGACCAAACCCCTGCTGTGGAGCCCTCAGCTGCAGGTCGCTTTCATTATCCACTAACATTTATCTCGCAGCTAAATCAGGACGCCTCACCGCTTCAACTTTACAAAGAATATACACATTTGCAGGACAGTGTGTTCTCTCAATGCAGTCACACTATTGTCAGCATGTCAAGCTGAACTCCTGGAGGAGATGGGCCGCCAGCTGGACTCAGGGTCACCCAACTCTGCATTGTGGGACGAGATTTCTGTTATAAATGATCATCCCGCGCTCATCCAGAGAGCAGAGGTTAGGTGAGGTGTTTCACAAATACTTCTCCCACTTGCATGGACACAGGAAAAAACATCCTAGAACAGGGCTATTCAACTGGTGGCCCGGGAGCCAAACCAGGCCCACGGATGAACTCAGTTCGGCCCACCAATGGGTTCATTTTAAATAAAACTAGATTTTAAACCATAAAACAACTTCCTTAATAACAGAAACTGATGGAAGTCCGGCCCCTGAGCTCTTTCAGTAGCTGTGGCCCCCTGCGTAATTTAGTTACCATCAACAGTCCTGTCCTAGAATGAGTAGGAGGTGGTTGTAGGTGTTTGGATGGGGGTGAAGACCTGTGCACGGCTAAAACGGTCTGTCTCAGATAGACATGATTTCATTGGAGCTTAACAAACAGCTTAAGGTGACATATTCGAAAACATGTACTTATCAGATTCTTTACACATTGGGATTCCGTCATGCTGTCATAAATACCATAATGTTTCATTTAGTGTTACTGTGTACATGTGCAACACCCTTAGCTGTGCATGAAGGGCCCGCAGGTTAGAGCAAGGAGAAGTAACAGGATTAGATCATGTAGTCTGCCTGGCTAAGCTTAGGCTTCCCACTGTGGCCATAACATGCTGCCTGACTCTGAAAATGCTGCTGCAGCAAGATATTTTCACAGTTTGCCTCCGTCAAGGTCACACTTGAGGATCCACGCTGATATAGAAAGTGTCTGACACCAGAGGGAAAGTGAATCACCAACAAATGTCATCCATAATAAATCCACATAAAACCCCAGTTTATGTACGGGCACTGATTCGGCAGCACAGGCATATGAATGTTTATATACATTTGAATGTAAAAAGACATTTAAACATTTCATTTAAAATTAAAATAAAAAACAATATTCATGAATGCAAAATTATAACCAAGATATTTAATTTGAGCTTTCACTAACCACTCATCTAACATCTTTAATCACACACATTTAAACCTGGACAGCATTTCTAATAAACATACCTAGCCCAGTGAACATCATTAGGTAATTACTGCAGGTACGACTGCAGTTGACAGCAAGCTGTGACTACACAGAATATGGACTTGTAGTGAACTAAGCCTCAGGTCAAATCCTGACCTTGAGGGCCGTCCTGGGACAAAAACTGTATTTCATTGATTTGAGTCCAGAAACACAAAATCAAGTCCATCCAGAGACTTTCTAAGTGTCCTGCACTGATCAAATGAAAGAACACTCTCTTTTTCTATTATCATTACTATCTTACAAATGTCTTGATAATCAAAGTGTGTTAGTTCAAACCATTTTAAATGTTGAAGTGAACTACTCATTTTAAATCAACTGTGAAACAGTATTAATGGATTTTTAATCCTCATTCAAAGTAGAAATCAAGTTAAGGTCTGTTACAGAGTAATTATTCATTTTTCTTGATCTTCTGTCTGAAATGAGCAAGTGTAAGTTGGTCAAAGGTCAAGTTTCGGTCAACTGTAAGTTTACTGGAAAGAAATGTCATGTTTAACTTTTACAGAAAGATATTAGAGAACTGACTACACGGAGTCTCGGGATCTTCATAACATCTTCTGTCTGTTCTTAAACAATCTAATCTTTTTCCCTTGACTTTTAATAACCTCTTACATCACTAAAACACACCCCTGTTCGGTCAATCGACCAATCAGGAAGTTCTCAAATGAACCGGAAGTGACTTCTTTAAAAGGTTTAACACTTCCTAGTTCAGGAGAGAGTGCAGTAGTAGGCTGAAATAGAGTGCAAGAGAGTGCGGAGAGAGAATGCAGAGTTCAGAATGCTGGAGAACAACAGCAACTAAGCTGAACAAGAGAAGTTCAGAGGAACTATGAAGAAGTCTGTTCTGGGATGATCTCACCACTCCGAACGGTTCCCTACTATCCTTACGGAGACGCTGGAAAGTGTTTGAAGAGAACTCTACGCCGAGGCCGAACTATCGTCTGCAAAGGTAAAAGAGTCGATCTTCAACCGCAAAGTGTACCGTTGGTTGAGCTGGTCCAAAGGAGCGTGTTGTTCTGGTTATAACAGACAAATTCCCTCACCCATCTCTCTCAAGATAAACTTCATTTCCATCTTTAAACTCTTCTATCTTGCTAGAAATCATTCCAGATATTTTCAGAAATGTCTGTTGTGAAGCAGGAAAATCATCCCCGTATGGTTTTCCTGACTGTAAAGCTAATTAATTAAGCTGTTGTTGTAATCAATTTTGCCAAATTAATGTAAATGTGTGATGTTAAACTTTGATTCTGTTAATAAATGACCGCATTCATTTGATGGGTCAAAGAAAATTAACGTCTCACGTCACATTTAATTTCAATGCACGATATTATTCAGTCCAGAAAAATGAATTAATCCGTTTAATTTATGGATAATATATCACAGATATATGTTCCTCTACAGACTTAACAAGATTTTACAAGCCCAAGTCATTTCCTGTCAATTCAGATGAGGGCAACTCTACAAAATGTTAATATTTGTCAGATCTTCAGGCATATTACGTCCTGGTGTTTAATGATATGTACGGTAATAACATTTCTTTACCATTTACATTTTGTTTAATCTCTAACTCAATAAATTCACATATTCAACAACTGAAGTAAATTTGTACTCATGCAATTAAAATTTATTTCTAGAAACTAATGAAATACCTGTCCTTTCCTGTTAACTCCAATAATACCAGCAGTGGGTTCATGAGGAGCAGTCACAAAGATGGTCTCTCCACTGATCCTATTCATGTAGATGCAAGTCCCAGTCTCGAGGTCATACAGGTGGATGTAGCCATATTTGGTAATGAGAAAGACTACATCTTGCTTGGAACTGATCTAGATTTGCAGAAAAAGACAAATTAGCATGAAAAGAAATAAAAACTAATAAAGTGTTGACAAACAAAAGATGTGAGAAACTAAAAGCAAGTTCCAAAAGGCTTTTATTTCAAAAAAGCCATTTCCTTAATTTTTTCTTACACAAGTCTAATTTCCTGAAGTACACAAAAGACATGAATGCTGTATAAATCCTTTAAAATAAACTTTTTAGTGTTTTGTACCTGCATGGCAACAGGGAAGTCATTCTGGGCTTCTGGAGGAAAGAAAACATCTACAGCTTTTTTGGGAAAAGGTTGGTTTCCAGTTGGTGGAGTTCCCACTTCAATAATATGAAGCTAGAAGAAAAAAATAAATAAATAAGGAGACAAACTGAAGCAATTGATAATTTTTGGTTTCTGTGAAGCTCACCATTTTAAAAAGCAATAAATATAGATTCTGTATATATCAAAAAACTAAATGCCTTTTCTCCCCTTCCAAAACAATTAGCCCGTCGAGACATCTTTGAACTGCAAATAAATCTTACTTTTCCTCCTGCCTGTCCACGCACAGCAAAGCAGAACAGAGTCGACTCTTCAGTGTTGCCTTCCATCTTGAATTGGGCAAAACCAGCAGCATGACCCTCAATAGGCTGAGACACTTTTCTATCCACAGAGTATAACTGCATGGCTCCAACAACACGGTTTTGCTTAGGAGGAGGAAAAAACAAGGAAATACAAAATTTATGCTTCAGGACATAGGCACAACAATGTTGCATTATGACTTGTAAATTCCTTAATTTCCTTAGAATTTACATTTGAAGTGACTGTCCATTATTTACCTGTGCTGAAATGCCAATGAGAAGCAACCACTTCTGTTTGGCATCGGTGCGGTAATTGATGATCTGGCAACCTGCCAGACTGGAGTGACGGTCAAAGACTTTGATTGGCTGAGAGTCTCCCTCCATGCTCCAATGGTAGACTGCGTTGTCTGTGACCAGGGCAACAGTGTTGAGAGAGATCCACTTCCAGAAAGTCACATCGTCCGTCATCGTATGAGCCTTCATCTTGCTCTTCATCTCAATGTTAAAGATTTGCAGGGTCTTTGCAGCTGGAAATATTAAGAGCAAAGTTTATGATCAAATGCTGTGACCATCTTCTACCACCCCCCACCCCCACAAAAAAAAGTACAAAAAAAAAAATAATAATCACCTGATAAACTCCAAATAGACTTATGTAACACTACATGTGTTATGACTACAGCCACAACACACTTCTTACAGAAAGCTTTGGGATTATCAAACTAAAAGGCAAAGCTAACAGGAAGGCAATCATCAAAATTAATCTGCATTCACTAACTTGAGATGCACGAAGCCAAGCAGTGAGAAAACAAAGCTAAGATGTGCGTGAGTGCAGGTTGATTGTCGTAGGTCTACAACCAATTCTGAAAAAGTTGGGATGACATTGTGCATTTGAAAAGAAAAAAGCATTTTAAAGTGGCTGAATCTCTCAGAAGTAAAGATGGACAGAAGTTTAGTTTGTAAAAACAGTGTCTACAAATGTCTACAAATGGTGAAACGGTTTCAGAATAATGTTGCCCAGAAAAGATGGGAAGACTTTGATCTAATCATTTAATGTACATAATATCACAATTCCAAGACTTTAGAGACATCTTTGTGTGAAAAGAAAAAAGGGCCACGTGTCAACATTATGCTTCCCACTTTGCAAGCATGGCTTCATAGTAGAGGAGTCCAGGAGCTGAACTGGCCTGCCTGCAGTCCAGACCTCCCACCAAAACAAAACAGTGCATCATGAAAACTAAAACTCCAGTAAAGACCCAGGACTTTTGAACAGCTAGAATCCTACATCAGACAAGAATGGGACATTTCTCCCCAAAAACTACAGCAACTTATTCCCTAAAAGATTACAGACTGTTAATCAAAGGGAGGATGTGTCACTGAGGTAAACGTGGTGAAGTAGGCCTTTTGGTGCCTACACAATTTTCTAAACTATGTATTTTTTCCCCCTAAAATCAATTTCTTAGTTTAACCCTCAGAAGCTCCTCTTGCATATCTGCATAAAATCACTATATTTTAACATATTCTTCCCACAATAACCTGGTCAATCTTTTAGAGCCATCTCTGCAGATATAAAAATATCAAATTTAAATAACTTTAAAAAAATTAACTCTTTAAATGGCTTTTAGTAAAAAAATTAAATAAAATAAACCCCACAAATTTAATTTAAAAATAAAGCAATTTCACAAATGAAAATAAAAAGGGCAGGAAACGGAGGAGATGAGGAAGTGATGGGCAGGTTAGGTGTCAAGGAAAGGAACCAGGAAGGACAGATAGTGGTGGATTTTGCCAAGAAAATGGAAATGTAGTCAATACCTATTTCCAAAAGAGGGAGGAACATTGAGTGACCTATAAGAGTGGAGGAAGGAGTACACAGGTAGACTACATTCTGTGTAGAAGAAGAAACCCGAGGGAGATTGGAGACTGTAAGGGCAGGTGAGAGCGTGGACAGACACATCGGATGGTGATGTGTATAATGACTGTTGTGAAGAAGAGAGCAAAATTAGAGATAGTTCAGAAAGGAGCTGCTCGGCTCTAGGTGGTAAGAAAGAGCTTCCAGATGACTGGCCTAATATAGCAAGAATGATTAGAAACACAAGTAGGAAGGTACTTGGTGCGGCATCTGGACAGAGAATAGATAAGGAAACCTGGTTATGGAATAATGACGGACAGGAAGTAATCCAGAGGAAGATGTAAGCCAAGAAGCAAACAGGACAGTGAGAGGACTGAGTAGACCAGAACATAGGGCAGGCCTATTCAACTGGCGGCCCACGGGCCATGACTTCAATCCGGCCCACTTAATGAAAAAAAATAAAAAATTGGGGGTGACGGGTTGGGTTTTGCATTCTGGTTATTGCATTTATGATTCAATGCAATAAAATAAACAAATTTAAAAGATAACAGATCATTTTGAACTTTGATTTATTTATATAATGATTTTAATCACTGGATGTCCGGCCCTCGAGCTGTTGGCTTTCAGAAACTGTGGCCCCCTGAGCAATGTTGTTGAATGGCCCTGATACAGGGAGGTGCAAGGTAAATAAATAAATAAATAAATAAATAAAGAGAGAGAGAGAAAATTTGAAAAAAAGAGAGAGAGATGGGTGGAGGTGGGATTGCATCAAGGATCAGCTCTGAGCTCCTTGTTTGCTTTGGTGATGGAGGTCAGGCAGGAATCATATGGACTATGATGTTTGATGACATTGTGATCTGTGGTGAGAACGGGTGGAAGAGAACTTGGAGAGGCGGAGGTATGCACTTGAAAGAACAAGACTGAAAGTCAGTATTCTGTCAGTAAGACAGAGTACATGTGTGTGAATGAGCGGGGGCCGGTGGAACAGTGATGCTACAAGGAGCAGAGGTCACAACAATGAAGTATTTCAAGTACTCAGAAAAGCAGTGAAGAAGAGTTTAGGTGAGATGGAGTAAATTTAGAATGCACGGAAAGTACAGAGATGGAGGTAAAAAAAAAAAAAAAACTGAAAGGCATGCATTATTGTATGGTATGATAAATATAGGATCAAAAATTTCATTTGTGTGTATTTCTATGTGGTCCGTTAAGGAAGACTAAAAGGTTGTGATGTTATTAGAGCATGTGAAACAATTCTGACCAAAAAAAAGGGGGTTAATGATTTGTTAAGAATAATCATCTTTATTGACGGCATCAAAATAACTAAATAAAAACAGACGATGCATGGATGATTTTACCTATGAGAACTTCTGAGTGTTATGCCATGAAGTCAATTTTTTCGTTATGAATACAAAATGGGTTTATGAGTTTTGCAAATCATGGCTGTGCATGACGCCACAACTTTTTTCAAAATTCAGGTTGTACTTGCAACAATTAATCTTTTAATTGTGGTTTAATTTAGAGTAAAACCACAAAACGCTTTTTTATTTTTCCCACATTATATAGTCTTTATAACTTAAAAAAAGGTATCACTAGAAATGTTTGTTTTTACATCTTAAAAATACGTACTTGAATAAATGTGTCTGCAGTAATGCGCTCTGTAGCATTTCTATGAAAGGCAGTGCAGACGCTCATTTATAAATTTATACCACCATCCATGATTAATTTGACCTAACTTGCCAAAGAACTTATTATGCTGTTCCAGTAAAGAATTTAAATATTTTGACTTTTGAGACCAAAATGTATAAAAATTAGGAATTTTCCTAATTTCCTAATAGGAATTCCCAATTTCCTGATAAATTGGGAAGTTAGGTCTTATAAATAAATAAATAAATAAAAACAATTAGTTGAAATTGGCAAATATATGAACTGTGGCAAGCTGGCAAACCATCATCTACAAGAATAAAATTAATATTTGTTGATAAAGATTTATGGGGATTCACACTATAAATATCTGAATGGTTGGTACAGTGACCTGTGACAACTTTGGCTGTGATTTGGCACTATATAAATAAACTGAACTAAATAAATGTCTTAAATATAGAATTGATCAATTTGGCTGGGGGTGAATGCAGATTAGCAAACAACAACAACACCAACAACAAAAATAAACAAAGAGGACAGATGCAATCACACCTACTCATTTGTTTAATTTTAGTGGTAATTAAGGTAAGAAACTATAGTTCGGGAAAAAAGAGTTCATAGAATAGCCAAAAACAAAATGATAGTCGTTACATCACCATGAATGACAATATAATGATTTATTAAATATTTTGAAGTTGAGTGTATTGTGCATTTTAGGATAAATGTTAGTAATAAGCTTTACATTTAAACATAAGCTGTATTAGGTATTTCACTTTGATTTTTATTCCTCGGATTTGACGGACTTTGTACAAAATGTATTAAAGACACATTAAAGTACGTGTTTCAAGCCACTCATATATCTTCAGTAATTTAAATTTCAGTGGCCTCAGATGTATTGAATGTTAGATAAAACTTTACACTCTAATAAAGTTTAAAATATTACTGTAAATCTGCAACAAACATTAGAATTTAAAATATAAGCAGTATGACTATGTCCCCATCACAGAAGGATTTGAATAGTAATTGTTTATAGTTTAGAGATAAGTGTTTTACTGGACTGGAATTGAACAGGGAATGCAGACAAACCTTAACGTTTTGGTGCAAGATATTCAAGTGAGTAGGAATGACACTGTGCAGAAGAACAAAGTTTTTGATTTTTTCCTTGTCCTCGGAGGTGCAAAATGACAGATCTTGGCTAGCTGAGGGAGCAATTTTATCCACCACCAGGTGCAATGGTGGGGCCAGGATGTGGCCACCATAAATTATTTTTTATTCAACCCAATCATTTTAGGAAACTATATTTTTGAGCACTACAAAAACTAGAAACCATAGTTTCCTCAAATGATCAGTGTGGCCTGTTTAGATACAGACGTGCACACATGTACACATAATTTTCAATAGTGACCTTTCTTACACCTGGATGCAGGCACACACCAAAGTAAAAGTTGGTACATCACTTATTGTTTGTTATACAGCTTACAAGATGAACCAGATGGATGGACGGAAGGACAGATGGGCGATATCAAGTCCTCACTTTGCAACAAAAATAAAACTAGTGGTATATGTCACAGTTGGGAAACAATAAAAAAGTAAGCCAATTATTGAATATGTGCAGACACAGTCATCCTACATTTATTCTAATCCATGATTAAATATTAAATTTTGCCAGGACATTTGCAATTACAGCATGATAAAGCTAAAAATTATTATTGAATAAAACCTGTTTAGATTTTATTATTTGCTGTTCAAAAAGGAGTAAAATCAATTATTAAAGCAAACTATTTTAGTCTTATTTAAAAACTATGAGATACATTCAGGTATTTACATAAAAATTACTGCACTTAAAATTTATTTTTTTTAAATAAACATAAATCATCAAAACAGGGAAAATTATTGTGAAATATACAGCTCATGCAACCTAAATTAAATTGCAAACTTAAATAGCTCATTATATAGTCAGTGGGAGACAATGTTTAAATGCGTAGAGGTGCTGGTCATAAAATTAGAATATCATAAAAAAGTGTATTTATTTCAGTAATTTCATTCAAAAAGTGAAACGTGTATATTATATTCATTCATTACTCACAGACCGATATATTTCAAATGTTTATTTTAATGTTGATTATTATCACTGACAACTAATGAAAACCTCAAATTCAGTATCTCAGAAAATTTGAATATTGTGAAAAGGTTCAATATTGAATATCCTGATGCATGTTCAATATTGAAGACTCCTGGTGCCACACTCTAATCAGCTAATTAACTGTAAACACTTGAAAAGGCCTTTAAATGGTCTCAGTCTAGTTCTGTAGGCTACACAATCATGGGGAAGTCTGCTGACTGGACAAGTGTCCAAAAGACGACCATTGACACCTTGCACAAGGAGGGCAAGACACAACAGGTCATTGCTAAAGAGGCTGGCTGTTCACAGAGCTCTGTGTCCAAGCACATTAATAAAGAGGCGAAGGGAAGGAAAATATGTGGTAGAAAAAATGTGTATGAGCAATAGAGATAACCGCACCCTGGAGAGGATGTTGAAACAAAACCCATTCCAAAATGTGGGGGAGATTCATAAAGAGTGGACTTTTGCTGGAGTCAGTGCTTCAAGAACCACCACACACAGACGTATGCAAGACAAGGGTTCAGCCGTCACATTCCTTGTGTCAAGTCACTCTTGAACAAGAGACAACATCAGAAGAGTCTCGCCTGGGACTGCTGCTGAGTGGTCCAAAGTTATGTTCTCTGATGAAGTAAATGTTACATTTCCTTTGGACATCAAGGTCCCAGAGTCAGGAGGAAGAGAGGAGAGGCACAGAATCCACGTTGCTTGAGATCCAGTGTCAAGTTTCCACAGTCAGTGACGGTTTGGGGTGCCATATCATCTGCTGATGTTGGTCCCCTGTGTTTTCTGAGGTCCAAGGTCAACGCAGCATCTACCAGGAAGTTTTAGAACACTTTATACTTCCTGCTGCTGACCAACTTTATGGAGATGCAGATTTCATTTTCCAACAGGACTTGGCACCTGCACACAGTGCCAAAGCTACCAGTACCTGGTTTAAGGACCATGGTATCCCTGTTCTTAATTGGCCAGCAAACTCACCTGACCTTAACTCCATAGAAAATCTATGAGGTAATGTGAAGAGGAAGATGTGATGCACCAGACCCAACAATTCAGAAGAGCTGAAGGCCACTATCAGAGCAACCTGGGCTCTCATGACACCTGAGCAGTGTCACAGACTGATCGACTCCATGCCACGACGCACTGCTGCAGTAATCCAGGCAAAAGGAGCAACAACTAAGTACTGATCCTGTACATGCTCATACTTTTCATGTTCATACTTTTCAGTTGGCCAACATTTCTAAAAACCTTTTTTTTTTATTAGTCTTAAGTAATATTCTATTTTTCTGAGAAACTGAATTAGGGATTTTCTTTAGTTGTCAGTTATAATCATCAACATTAAAAGAAATAAACATTTGAAATATATCAGTCTGTGAGTAATGAATTAATATAAAAGTTTCACTTTTTGAATGAAATTACTGAAATAAATCAACTTTTCATGATATTCTAATTTTATGACCAGCACCTTTATGAGGTATGTGCCTACTCCAACATACATCTTGTGAATGGTGTTAGTTTACTTAACTGCAAGTCCAAATGTTTTAGAATAATCATAATGCTAACACGTTTATTCAGCAGCATTACAAATCATGTCTGCAAAAATATCTGCAAATTGCATGCAAGCAGAATATCTGCAGTTTTTTATTCATTGGGAATTTATTCATATTTGTTTTTCCACTTTTGGTACTTAGATGAACAAAGATTGTATTTATTTAAAAAAATACTGTTTAAAATTTTTTAGGAAAATTATCAGCTGAAATATAAATATTGTTTCGTGTAGTAGTGTAGTGTATCGTTTGAAGCTTGCCATCGTTTTCAGTTCAAGTGGAGAATAAATGCACCATATAAAGAATAAACCATTCAAGACACTGCATACAGGAACACTTTGACAACTCATGATATGTAAAGTTCAACTCACCGTCTGCAAACATAAGACAGCAGTAAGAAATAGGGAAAAAAAAGAACAAAACAAGCAAAATAGACAAAGCATTTATGACAGCATGACAATACTGCTGCTACTTCTTACAAAAAAGTACGGTTTTGTATCAAACTACGGTGCAGTTGTTGACAAACAAAGATGGGGGTCTAATTATGAACATTAAAATGAAAAGCAGACTGTGAGAGCTACATAAACAATTAAAAAAACATGACCCCAAATGTATCAGAAAATGACAAGTATGACCAGCTTTTAGCTTTTGCATCATGTAATTTCGTGAAAGCTGCTATGTGCCAAATGCGTTTAAAGCTGCTGCTTACCTTTGAGGGCAATAACTTTGCTGGCAGGGTTCATGATGGCACTGTCAGCAGAAATGGGGCGGCGAATGGGATTATTGGGGTCAGCCATGTCAATGATGACGACCTGGGCCTGCTCCCCCACTTTCTCCCTTATGCAGATGAACTTGTCGGACTCCATGGTTAGAGTGCTAAAGCCGATGTTGGCTGGGTTGATTCCCAGGTTCTGGAGCTGTCGCATGAAAATGAGAATCACTTTAATGACCAGCAAAAACAATTCATTACCAATTACCATACAGGTGGTGCAAGACTTATATTAAGCCAATTACATATTTCAAGAGAAATAAAGAGTTTAGCTATACAAAAACATTGTTTTACAAAAATAAAAATTTAAGCATAAATTTTCCCTATAAGAAAATACGTATCAAACATGAATAAAATAAATACAATTTATGACAAGGATTTGATCTCAAATATTGTGTACGAATAATTATCCAGTCAAAGTTAATCCCCTCGTAGAATTCTCCAAAGACAAACGCAGACAAAAACCATCAATCTTATTGTATCTAACTTTTTCAGAGAAAGGGGTCCTCCAAAGTGTTGTGTGCACTTAATGGCCACATTCTAGTTACCGTATGTACAAATTTAATCACCAGCCACTGAAGCCACAAGCAATGTTTTTGTCTGTTTCTGTGTGCACAGCACACACGTGCTAGTTGTCTATAAGGTTAAACTATTCCCAACACACACTTTGAGCACGAATTGATCACGCAAGAGCTAACAAATGGCCAGATCTTAAAGAAACTTCCTGAAATGAATTGCTAGCTGTATGTCTAAAACTGATTAACTTTAAGAGTAATCTCAATTCAAAATGGCCTCCACAGCTATTTTACAGATAAGCTAAAACTTGGTGTTGAAGTTGAATCATTTTTCAAGCACCAGCAACAGATCACATGAGGTCACAGCATCATTTACAAGGTTTGACAAAAACTGCTACAACTCCATTTCTCATCACAAGATAACTTCAGTCTAAAACTCTTGACATTAAAGATGGCGGGCGATACACACTCCTCCAAGGAACACACACCAGTGCAGGTACAAAGTTTAAAAAGAAAAATGAAACATTAGTAGTAGTGGCCTGATACCATCCTCAAATTAATCTTACTTGTAATAATAAAAACACCCCAATAACACTTTTCTGCTTGGTGATGTCATTTCCTCATCCACTAGGCTTAGGCTTAGTGGTTAGCATTGTTGCCTCACAGCAAGGAGGTCCTGGGTTTCAAACCCCGGTTGGACCTGAGGCTTTTCTGTGTGGGGTTTGTATGTTTTCCTCGTGTTTGCGTGGGTTTTCTCCCACTGTGCAAAACATGTACAGTATGTTGTTCGGTTGCCTTGAGGCTCAGGTCTCCCTTGCAAAAGAGATCTGTGTTAAAAGGGATTTACCTGGTTAAATAAAAGGTTAATAAATAAATAACTGTGCAAGTAACTGGAGTAAATGTATAAATGTTTGAGGATATTTTAGGGTAAACACAAGTGATGTTAAAACGGTAGACTATGGTATCTGCTTAGTTCTGCATAAAATAAATATTTCTAAAGTTGTGTAATGTTTAGGGGCCAGCTCTTTAACTACTCAGTACTCGATATTGTCAAATAACCAAACTGAAGTACTTGTACCAAGTCTAGAAAAAAAAAAAAAATAGTATTGAGACACCCCTAATTATTAAAGCCTCCAGATTTCTGACTGTATACAAGTTTGGCAACCTTTCCTATATCTCAGCGAACAACCACCATATTTTACCAGATGAAGTTTAGAAACCTTCATGAGATGTTAGGATCTTATTTTCAATCAGTGAACATTTGGCATGTATGACTTGCTAGAAAGAGACAAACAAACAAACAAAAAACAATGTAAAAATGTAAAAAAAAAACCCAATAATTCTGAACACTGAGCTTCAACTCCTAAGCTGAAGTGACATGACATGAAGTGGACAGATCTCATAAACAAACTCAGTTTGTCATCAAACAAATTGTTCCTACTACATCTTTCAGGATACATATACAATTTATTAGGGATGAACAATATTATCAGTATGGTATCAGTATCGGCCGATATTAGCATTAAAGTTCAATATCGGACATCGGCCATTCCATCAAAATAACTCACCGATATAAAAAGACGCTGTTTTTGTACGACAACCCAGTGACAAGGATGCCTGCAGCGGCAGCACAACGTGATGACGTCACGCGCACCTACCTGATCTCACGGTGGGGAGGAAAATTCAAAATGTCGGCGGTGTGGAAGGTTTTTTTTCTGTTGGTGAGGATGTTGGATTCTGAAAATTTCTGGACTACATTGAGCCTCGCTACATCGTCCCCAGTTGGAGATATTTTTCCAACGTAACCTTACCCGAGTTACAAGCCGTCATTTCTGACGTCATTGAGAAGCTTATAGCCGATAGCACCACAGACATTTGGACGTCGTGTTAGCCCCGTTAGCATGACTAGTCTTACAGCACAATGGAACACATGTCACTGTGTGAGTGCAGCTACAGCGTGCGCTCAGGATATTATTACATGCAGTGTCCCCTCGGTGAGAACTGAACTAGTCAAAAAGGCCTTCTCCTACCCTACTCCTGTATCCTGGAACACCTTACAAAAAGATCCAAGTAGGTATCGTTGCAGGCAAATTTGGAAGGCGTATCAGGAGCCACATCTGATTGGACGAGGCATATCTGGGGGGTCATATCTGAATGGACTATAGGAAAATGGGTGTGTCTGGCGGGTCACATCTGATTGGACGATAGAAAAAAAAGGCTTAACCAAAAAAAGCTGTTTGTGTTAACCACAGACATATGATGTCTATGGTGTTAACTGGTTCGACCTTAATGGCGTCTCCGTGACTTCTCTTTCCGTCTCTCTTAACACAGAACTTCCGGTTACATTTCAAAATAAGAGCAACATAACTGGGTAGTGGGGAGGGCTAAATGTTATTTTTTATATATATATTTTTTAATACCTAGCCACAACATTAAAAATCAAAATCAATTTTGGTTGTTGAAAAATGTGAAAATAGTTGCAATCAATTCATAAAGAAAGAAAAATAAAGTAACCAAAATATTAATGATCCTTAAATTGGCCTTGGGACAAAGGATAACTTTAACTTTACCTTTAACTTCACATTTTCTTGTTCAACCTGCGGTCACTGCAGATGAGTTATTGTCAGTTTCTGTAAGATTTCTGCAACTGGAGCAGGTACTTCTCTTTACTGGTTAACTTCCTCAGCTGTCTCACATTTTAAAGGTCAACCCTACTCCATGTTTCAGCTCCTTTCATAGATCAGATCTCATAGAAGAGCACTTCTAAAGAACAAATTTTGCTTTTAGTGTTTGTTTTAGGCCATTATCTCGTCATAGGACTCATGATCTTTAATTGAGACCAGACTTTTTGACAAATGGAGCAGGTTTCACTTCAGATGCTTCATATTTCATTGTACCCAGACAACACTCAAGCCAACCTGTGTCAGGTGCAGCCTACACCCAAGAACACAAGAGAATCTTCTTGTGTTTGACAGTAGATTTAACGCTGTTCTTATAAACCTTCAGTTTTAAAAGAGTTGACGTAACTTGCGTAAAGAGCAGCAAATACAGCTGCCAATCAATGTTTGTCCTCTACAAATGCCAATTAAATACAGTTAGCCAATCAGTGTTTGCCCCCCACAAACACTTATTCACCAGAAACGCCCACTTTTGGCCTGCAGAGAACCCCTTCTCAAAAGATCTGACGCTCTCGACCTTGACCTCTCCAAGTGGCTTTAAACTTCTAAGTTCCTGGTAAAAACCAATGCAGACATGTTCCCGTTTTCAGTATTTTACATCGCATTACAACCTAGCTGTTTTTTTGTTACATTTTTTAAATACAATTTGATTTTCCACTTATTCTCAATTTGTATGCATCCTTTATGATTGTCTGTTGTTGTCTTGGTTTATTTCCAGTGTTGCCATCACTCTTTGTTAAAATCAGGTCTCTTGCAAATGAGTCCCCAAGGCTCAATGGGATCAACCTGTATAAATAAAAGGATGAATGAATGAAAAGGATTGCAAATAGCCCTTGGGCTGCACTTTGGATACCCATGTCAGTGGATCAACCAGTTTGTTGCTGACATCCAGAACTAGCTGTTCACATGATAAAGGAGGACCATCAGCCTAAGGCTTGGCACTACCCATGAGAAGGTGCCATTTATAAGACTGAGTTTGTTGCAGCTCCTCAGACTGAAGAAGTGTTTTGGCTAAAAGACGAAATGTTTCAACAAGGAGAATCCGTCCAGAGGACCTGACTTTACCTTGTTAAAAAAGAAGTCATGTTTTTATTGACACAGAACCCTGTTCATGGAGCCACCGGCTACAGCCCTGTCGTGACACAACCATTCACCCTGACGTGATGCTGCGGCTGTCAAGCGCATCTCTTGATGTTTCTCCTGCAGTTTATACATCCTTCAAAACGATTATCCAAAACATGAAAAAAGCTGTTGTTGTTGTTATCCAAGATGTGGCTCCAACAGCGGTGGTTTTCGAGCTAACGCTGAAGCTAACATCTCGTCGAATAATCAAACTAGGCGACACATTAAAAACGTAAGAGAGACAAACACAATGTCCAGGTGTTCGTGTCAGGTTCGGAAGTTTATCTGTCCGTGTGGACGAGCGTGAGGGAGATGATGGATGAAAACGTGACAGCGTAAAAGCTAGCGGTGGATGAACGGGGGAGGGGAGGTCATTCATTTACTGCAGCTGTTAGCTCGGCTGTCAAACCAGGGCTTTGCGGGGAAATTGACAACAGAAGCGCTGGGAATTGCGAAAGTATTCAATGTCTTCACATACCTGCAGGTGCTCCTGAAAGCGGATAGGCAGTATCTGAGCCATGGCTGTGGTTTTCTTGCGCTTCGCCGACCTGAATATGTAGCCGCTGCAGCTAGTTAGCTAGGCGGTAGCACAGCGCTAGCTAGCTACGACCTCCTCACTGTAGGTCGGAGCCAGCCAGGGTAAAATGCAGCACAACGGAACAAAACCAATGTGTGGTACGCTGTTGGCAATGTTTCTGAAGTCCGATGCCAGCCAAAGTGTTGAGTTTGTACGCTTTCCGTGTGTTTTCTGCTCAGCAGCGATGGGCACAGCGGCTGATCTGCTCTGAAATCCGCAATGGCGGCGGAAGCAGCTCCGAGCCTTTTCCCCTCTCAGGAACATCCAGGGACCTGGACGGACGCTGCCTCATTCATTCCTCTTATGTTTAAAGTTAGCAAATTATTCAGTCATGAGCGTCCGTTCAAATACTTATTATTTTTTTATACCACAAAGCAAATCGTTAAAGCTTTAGTAATTTAGCTAAAACAAAAAGTACATAACTTTCTGTCAAAGCTTAAACTCACGTCAGCTGTTGTTTATTTTTATCACCAAATAAAATAAATTAAAAAAAAACAACTAGCTGAATAAATAAAGATTGTGCCAAATGGCTTAAGTTAGCAACAATTTATTGTCACTTTTTAAAGCACAATTGTCAAATCAAGGCCCGTGAGCCTTTTGTGTGGCCCCCATATAAGTAGACTATTTTTTTTATTACTTCTCATTTTACTTAAAATTGAGCATACTTTATTCCATAATCTTTTATTTGTAATGCAGAAAATACAGAACACTATGAAACCGATGAAACTCTTGCTGAGGAACCTGAAGATGTCACACATCTGACTGGAGATAATGTATTGACTGAAACTGGCTCCTTGGTTTGGAATGTGTTCTTTGGCCTCCTTTTGTGACACCCCTGCAAAAGCCTAAAATTTCATATGTTCTATGTCGAGTTAAAAGTGCCAAAATTAAATATATTTTCACGGTGCTTTTCTTCCCTCTAGTGCTCATATTTTAAAGTTCTCTCTTTCTTTGGCCTCTTTAGGAAACTACTATTTTAAATAAATGTGTAATTGTGTGTAATTGAATGGTGTTCCACAAGGTTCAGTATTAGGACGTGTACCCTCTTCACAATCTACATAAGTAATGTAGGCCAGTTCATCCCTGATGCATCCTTACATTTCTATGCCGACGACACAGTTGTTAACCGTCAAGCTAAAACTGTTGAGGTTTTCCAGCTTTTATAGTGTTTTTGACGTCATCCAGTCAGATTTGTTCCGTCTCAAACTTGTGCTAAATGCTGACAAAACCAAAGGGGACGTTTTCAAACAGGAAGTCGGTTCCAGCAGTCCTATTTTATCTTCAATTGGTGTTCTTATTGAGTTGGTTGATGTGGGCATCTTGGCCAACTCTGATCTCTCTTTTAAGCCCCATGTCAAAAACTTTGTAAGAAACTGAAAGTAAATCTGGGTTTCTTTTTCAGAAATAGATCACAACTCTGAAAGCTATGAAACGCCTTGTGGCTGTGACTTTCCTTCCCTCCATCGACTACGGTGACATTATTTACATGAAAGCTCCTACAAGCACTCTGCAGATGTTGGACACCATCTATCACGGTGCGCCAAGATTCATAACTGGCTGTAACCATACCCACCACTGCACCCTGTATTCACTGGTTAACTGGACATCATTAACTTCACGTAGACTCTCTCACTGGTACATTTTCATCTTTACATCACTTCTTGGTCTGTTGCCTTCATACATCTCCTCCTACAGGTCACTGTGTGAGTGCAGCTACAGCGTGCGCTCTCAGGACATTATTACCTGCAGTGTTCCCTCAGTGAGGACTGAACTAGACAAAACGGCCTTTTTCTACTCAGCTCCAGTTTACTGGAATATATTGCAAAAAGATCTGAAGCTCTCGACCTTGACCTCTAAGTGACTTCAAACATCTGTCAAGTTCATGGCAAAAACCAATGCAGAGATATTCCTGGTTTTAGTATTTTTTTAACGTTTTTGTTTTGTTTTTAATATAATTTCTTCCATTTACTTTTCACTTTATGTGCTTTTTTGGGATTGTCTACTGCTGTCATGCGTTTTCTTTAAAATTAGGTCTCTCTTGTAAATGAGTCCTCCAGGCTCAGTGAGACTATAACCTATTTAAAGGTTGCATCGAAAAATTCCTCTTGCGACGTGAAATTGACTTTTTCCATTTTCCCACAACCATTCGGCAGCACTTTAAGGCAAATTTAACGAGATAGTTTAGATTTCAGTACTTAAGTTTTTGCAGTGCTGCCGATAAGTTTTTAGACTTAAAGAATCCTTCCAAATGATGTTAAAATAAAAGACTCGGGACAAAGTAATGCATTTTAAAAAGCAGCTGTATTTAACTATAAAGGCATTTCTAGTCCAGTGTCTCTAAGCCATTTTATTTATATTTCAGTGTAAAAAGCCTAGACTAAGAAAGAAAAAAAAGTCATTGAAAAAAGAAACCCCACTTCCCAGTTATTTCAATTAAAATAGAAACACTTTCATTTTAGCTAAGATTTTCCATCAAAACAAATATATTTCCTTATATATAGATATATTTATATATATTTATATGTTCTCAAGGCAGTTGTCATGGCCAAATTAATGGACCTCCATGGCCATTTGTTTCATGTTACAAAATTACCGTATAAGAAAAAAAAAAACATCTAGCATTAAAGGAAAACAACTGGCGGAAGTACAGTAAGCAGTGGGACGGCTCGATCGGCCAACAGGTAAACAGTTCAATCAGTGAAAGGGAAAAGTCTACGAAGGCAGTGTGGCACACAGACGCACTTCCTCTGGAACAAGCGCAACGCATTAAGAAATAAAGTTCAGACAGATTATAAAACTATAACACTCTTTCACAGCTCCCAGGTGGTCCATCAGGTTCCCTTTTTGCTCGTCTCCTCTTCCTCTGGCGTCTTCGTCATAGCAGTGAGGGGCCATGTCGTGACTTTCTAGTTGTTGTCCCTTGCCTGGAGCTGAAATCCCACTCGAGAGGAACTCACTGCAGTTGTGAACGAGTGTGGTTGTGCATGCTCAGATTTGACAAGATCACCAACTACCATTGGTGACCATAACCTACTAACAAATACTGGAACAACTGAGGCAGGAAGAGAAACAAAATGATTTGCTATTACAGTAAAAAAAAAAAAAAAAAATACAGTTAATACACTATCCCTGAAGACTGCTCCATCCATAACGATGCCTCTCGACAGTCGAAGGGGACACGTAGGAGGACTTCAGCAGTAGAGATGACTAATTACAGAAATAGTTGACGCTTTGTGCTTTTCAGACCGGAGCAGATCGCAGGAGTGGATGAATCAACGATGAAAACATGGCGCACCGACACATCATTAATGACTGATCGCTCCAAGTGCTGGAAGGCGACGTGAGGAAATCCCTGGATTAACTTTGACATGAAGTGAATATGTTTGTTGTACAAATAAATTGAGAAAGCACATGTGTTTGTGTAAGATTTGATAGACAAAAAAAGGTGAAGGAGAAATCCCTGGGCTATACAATAAGAGGGGAGGGCAGTGGAGAAGTCCCAATGTGCCTCGAACACCTCCGTGCATCACACCCCTCCGGTACACCTGACAGCAGAACTATGTGTTTCTTTTTTGCAGCTCTTGAACAAAGGCTGTGGAGAAAGAGAGTGGAAACGAACAGTAAATACCTATAATACTTCGTCATTCTGGGGTAAAATCATAGTGAAAATTTAATAGTTAAATGTCTTCTCACCTCCAATAATTTCTTCTTTGACTTTTTGCAATTCTTTCCGCACCTCCTCCAAAATCTCCTGCAATTATATATATATATATATATATATAAGTTTTAGTTAAAATGTGGAATTTAAAAGTGTGTTTATATGCACAAATGTTACTATAAAGTAAGTTTTAAGTTTAAGTTTGTTACTATTAAGTAAGTTTTTCCTCATTCGCCCTCGAGCAAGACGAATGCCTTTTCTTCCCTCTCCTGCCTCCTCCTGCTTTTGCTCCTTGTCCTGTGTATCGAAGTTTCTATTTACACATCTCCCAAATCGTCCTGGGGATGTGCAAACCAAGAAAGCTCTGCTCTAAATTGCCTCTAGGTGTGAGTGAGAGAGTGAATGGTTGTTTGTCTCTGTGTGTCCCTGTGATGGACTGGAGACCTGTCCAGGGTGTCCCCCGCGTCTCACACAGTGACTGTTGGATATGGGCCCAAAAACGAAGAGGCGGGTAAAGATAATAGATGGATGAACTATATAACTACATATTTTTCTCTGTTGTTTAAGATTCTTGAAAGCCACTTATGTATTTATTATAAATATTTTACATGCTATTTTATGTTTATCCGAAATTGTTTAAGTAATCAATAAATGATGTTACTTAAGTTAGACGGCGTGACTGTTCAAATGAGTGTGATTTGACGGTCTTCATTATTTTGTCAATTATCTTATCATAAACGTTGGTTACGTACTGTAACCCCAGATTCTATGAATATAGGCGTAGCCCTTTAAGGCTGTCGCTGATGGGTTTATCCCGTTATGCAGAGCATAAGCACTGAAAAAAATTAGTCCACGCCCACCTGCTGTGTGGGCCCCACCCGGTCCGTATAAATTACGTTAAGAGCGGGAAATCGGCTCCCAAAATAGCTTTTTTCTTCAGCCATTTAGGAGCCAGTGAGGCCCGACGCTTAAAGGGCTACGCCTATATTCATAGAATCTGGGGTTACAGTACGTAACCAACGTTCTATTTCATATAGGCTTCGCCCTTTAAGGCTGTCGCTGATGGGTTAAGGGCGAAGCGGATGTGGTCCTCGCCTCACTGGGTCCATTCGAACACAGTAAGAAGCGGAAGCTTGCCCAAAAAAACGTCTTGTCACCCAGCTCCCCGTGTGCATAAAACTACGCATCGCGTAATTATGTGCCATGCACAGACGCATGTTGTGTAACTATGCGTTCTGACAAGCATGAATACCCCGGAAAAAACTTTCAACGGGAAGAGGAAGTTGAAAAGAGGGGGGGAGGGGGGCATGAACCAACTGGTTCATGGCTGAACAGTATAAACAGATTAATGTCCATGAATTGATAAATAATCAAATGAACTGATTGGTAACAATAATCATGAACTGATTAGTGACAATAGAACCAGAAACACAGACACGACTGTGACTGATAACAACATCTCACACTGTAATGCATGCAGACAGAAGTGAGCTTAAACAGAGTTCCATGAGAACAACAATATTCATTCTGTTAGAGCACTAAGGACAGAATGTGTCATGGAACGAGCCGTTACATCACGTAGGTAAAAGCGAATAAATGAGCAGGGTGTTGACCATGCAGCCGCAGTGCAAATGTCCTGCATTGACATACCATTATGCAGAGCAGTCGAAGATGCGATACCCCTGGTCGAATGTGCTTAGAGGTTGACAGGAGGCCCTAAATCTGATGCTCTGTAGGCTTCAGAAAAGGCCTCACACAGCCAGTGTGACAAGCGCTGGATGGATAACGGCGACCTGCAGAAGCATCTCTATAATGCACAAACAATTGTTGAATTTGAACGCATTGCAGCTGTGCGCGTTACGTAACACGTCAACGCCTGCACCGGGCAGAGAAGATGAACAGATGCTTCCCCTTCTGATCTGTGGGGGGGAAAAAAACCCCTCCAACGATATCACTCTTGATTTAAAAGAGCTCGTGATGTTTTAGGCATAAAAGCTGGGTTGGTCTTAAATCAGCTGAGCTGCCCGTCAGCCTAATTCTAAGGCATGACGAAGCAACAGAGAGGGCAGATAATTACTTACCCTCTTAGCGGGTGTTAAAACCAGCAACAGGGCTGTTAAAAGAGACAAGAATTTAAATGAAACCTGATCCAGAGGCTCAATTGAAGCTTTGATCAGGGCTCGCAGGACCAGCGTTAAACCCACTGTGGAACAAGTGGGCGTGAAACAGGCCTACATCTCTGTACACCTTTTAGAAACCGCTTCATCAGCGGGTGATAAAAGCTGTTCTGTCTCCAGACCCTTTGTGGCAGGAAGAGATGGCTGCAATCGTACGTTAAAGCGTACTGAAAGCCAACTCCCTATCCATCAGCTGTTGTAGAAAAACAACACGCCGCCTAAAAGGCATGAAGTGGTCTCTAAACCTTCTCTGTACACCAGCGCTGAAAAGCCGTCCCCTTGATGTGTACAGAACTGTGGTAGATGCAGCACGTGAATCTTGAATTGTGCACACTATCTCCTGAGGGAGACCCATCCTCTAAGTGGAACCGCTCAGCGGTCAGACCCACCGGTGTTGACCTATTTCTGGGTAACTCTTGGTCGCTCCTCCTGCCTGAAGGAGAGCATCCTTCCTCCATGACAGTTCCACGGCGACCCAACAACAGACGTTGCAGGCCTGGGAACCATAGTGCGTTCACACGCCGGGAGCCACCAGGAGAGCTGTCAATCCCTCCTCTTGAACTCGGTTCATGGACCGTAAAAAACAGAGGAGGTGGGGGAAAAGAAACGCGTAAAAAGCGTTTTGGGCCACCGATTGTGAGCAAATGCGTCCCCCCCCAGCGATGGATCGTCTCGTGGGCTCAGGGAAAACCGTAGTTGACATTGAGCGTTCTTCTCGCATCGCAAACAGGTCCACAGCTGCTTTGCCAACTTCTGCTGCGTCTGAAAACATCAGATCCGGATGGAGGATCCGGTCCACGTAACGTGGGCCGCCCTTGGACGTCACATCAGCCCCTCTGTTCAGAACACCGGATATGTAAACCGCTCTAATAAAAGCAGGTTTTGATGAACCCAACTCAGTAGCTTTCGCACAATGTGTAACATCTGGGCTGAACGCACACCCTGATGGTTATGTACGCAGCAGTCATCATGATGTCTGTGTGAATCAACACGTGTTGATTCTGTAGCACAGGAGCAAGGTGTTGAATCACATTCAGTACTGTGCGACACTCCAAAACATTGATGTGGGCTGATGTGTAGTGGGGCCACAGCGCCCCTACTGCTTGAGATAGGCATGTCCCCCCCCCAGCCTGACAGCAACGTGTCCGTGAAGACTGACCCATGACGTGGGTCTGCTGAGGGGGACTCCCTCTGATAGAAAAACAAGGTGTTTCCCCAGAGTCGGAGGTCTGCTTCCACAGAGGAAAAAACAATGATCATCCGTCGTTTGTTTTACTGGATCCACATGCAGACGTGCAAAAACACCTCTAGAGGCGTCTCATGTGATAAACGAGTTTTCATGGTGGTTGAATTTAATTCCACTCCAGAAAAACAAATGTCTGGGCCGGGAAAATCGAGCTTCCTTCCACTTTATGGCGAAGCCCAGATTAACAGGTGTGATGTCAACACCTGATCCTGCATCAGCGCCTCCTGTCTGAAGTGACAGGATCCGCAGATCATCCAGGTAAAACAAAAAACTCTCGTCTCTGTGTTTTAGGATGATCGGTATGCGTTCTCTGGATGTTAAACAACAGATCCAAGAACGGTCTCACCCCTCCGATCCGTGAGTAAAACCCTCGTGTTTTCTCTCCCTTGGGGAACTCTGTAGATTACTTTTATCAGAAAACACTTGGATTTCTGCATTTAGGGAAGAGAATCAGTCTGATGATGACGGGACCGTTTATATAACTCCTCTGAATGGAGGGGTTCGGGTTGCAAACTGTAACTTGTACCATTTGCATAAACCCTGTCCATCCATCTGAAAAACGGCGAGCATGTTTTTTTTTTTTTTTTTAGCCACTCTACGTAACGTTCGTGGATGAACGTGCGTTAATGATGCGTCATGTTTTGTACGGCTGTCAGCAGTCCGTCCCTCAACCGCCGTCATGCGTCGCGGGAATGTTTTCTGTGTGACCCCGGGCGAGACTTGAGCTGAAGGCGAAGCGTGTGACAGCTGATGACGCGGTGAGCTGCGCGTTTGACGTCGCTGTGCGAACGTTGAAAGGCGGAGGGCGTGACTTCATATACACCGTGCTGTTGGAGTGAAGGCTGCTTAGCCCCGCGGGAGCACACGTTGTTCTCTGGAGGGACGCGCGCCGCTCTCGCTGGAGGGGCGCGCGCTGGAGGGAGGTGGGACTCATTACCGGGTTCTTCGGCTGCTTCACGTTTAAGCTGCGGTGAGCTGCCGAAAGCTGAGAGAGAAGGACCCCCACCCGGACCAGCCTGCGGACCACATTTATACCGATGTGAGCTGGTTAGCGCCGGCAGCTGTGTGCGCCAGCATCAACGCAGCACCGTTGGATGGAGGCTGTCATCTTAGTGTTCGACTCGTCATGTCAAGAGCGGCGGTGAATTAAAAACCCTATTTAAGGACACCGGCTCATGTGGAGGCTGTTCCATCCCACGAGTGCGAGTTGACACCGCTTGAGTGAGGATCGTGCAGTTCTAGTTGGTAATGAGTTATTTTCGCTTACCGTTGTGCCGTGATCGACCCGTCATGTCTAGAGCGACGGTGAGTTTAAAAAACCTTTATTTAAGGACACCGGCTCATGTGGAGGCTGTTCTGTGATCGACTCGTCATGTCTAGAGCGACGGTGAGTTTAAAAACCTTTAATTAAGGACGCCGGCTCATGTGTGGAGGCTGTCCTGTGATCGACTAGTCATGTCTAGAGCGACGGTGAGTTAAAAACCTTTAATTAAGGACACCGGCTCATGTGTGGAGGCTGTTCTGTGATCGACTCGTCATGTCTTAGAGCGACGGTGAGTTAAAAACCTTTATTTAAGGACACCGGCTCGTGTGTGGGGCTGTTTCATCCCACGAGTGCGCTCTTATGTGTGCGGCCGCTGTGAGCTCATCCGGGCTTACAGACTGGCTAAAAAACAGACACTTGGATCATTAATGATGATTTATTTCAACTTTCGTGTCACTTTTACACACACCCTCCGGAGACCGTCATTTGAGAGCTTTCTCTCTCATGAGCTCTGCGATTGTTTGCCCAGAGCGCTGTCTTGCAGGCGAACTCTGGGGAAACGCTGAGCTGCAGGCTGCCGGAGTGAAGAGGGCTGGATTCTGACGGGCGGGGCTGGTGGTGGAACTCAGCGAGAGCCGCGGCCGTGGAAAAGTCGAAAACTTGCTCGCGACGGTCCCTCCAGCGGGGACGGGGTGGGCCGCGCGGCTTGATGAGGTGGCGAACAGCTTTTGGCACCTCCTCCGACTGTTTCACTTCGCCAGCATGGTTTGAAGCTGCTCTGAACAGCGCGTCCGCGATGGGCTTCATCAGGTCTTGTGCAGATTCTCCGGCAGCGAGGGGAGTAACGAAGCCAGGTGGATCGTTGGGTCATCGTCCTCCGCGCTGCAGTCCCCGACAAGGCAAACCGTGGGAGAGGCACACATGTTGAGCTGGCGTCAGCTGCTTTACAGAGGGAGATCTTCGTCTCCAAGGCAGGTCTGCGGCCTTCAATCCCTTGGACATGCTATATGCTAGCAGCGCACGTTGTTGCTAGCTGCGGCTGCCTGAAAAACACGTCGGTGGGCTTGATTGGAGAGCGTGGTCGCCGTCTGTGTTCCTCCGGAGGGACGGGACGCTGCTCCGACCTGGGCAGCTTCGCTCCGGAAGCTTCCGCGAGGCTTGGCTCCAGGGGGGGGTACCGAGGAATAGCGTCAGCTGCCTTACAGAGGGAGTTCTTCGTCTCCAAGGCAGGTCTGCGGCCTTCAGTCCCTTGGACATGCTATATGCTAGCAGCGCACGTTGTTGCTAACTGCGGCTGCCTGAAAACACGTCGGTGGGCTCGATTGGAGAGCGTGGTCGCCGTCTGGTTCCTCCGGAGGGACGGGACGCTGCTCCGACCTGGGCAGCTTCGCTCCGGAAGCTTCCGCGAGGCTTGGCTCCAGGGGGGGTTACCGAGGAATAGCCCCGCTCGGTGAATCCCTCAACTCTGGTGATGGGAGCGGACTGGGGACCGACTCCTCTAATCTACCAGGAAAGAACCGTCTGCGGCCTCGCCCGTGGAACGTCCTGTTGGAACGCGAGGCCGTATGGATCAAGACGGTGAGCCA
>NC_056503.1:24261239-24312588 GCF_014905685.2 Nematolebias whitei | reverse complement strand
CCGATGCGAAACGAGGTGGGATGGGGTGAGCATTCACTCAGCCCCCCTCCACCTACACTACGCTCCCCAGGAGGGAAAGAGCAGCGGGGCTGCAGCTGAGCACGCCTTGCCCCGGAGGAACCATCCGGTTCGCCCCGAGGGTCGGCGATAAGAGGAAAAACACAAGATGGCGTTGTCCAGCGTGTAGTGACCTGTCACTGGGAAATGTTCCACGACGCTTACCTTGGAATAAGACTGCTGTCATCTTCTCCTCGGGGAGGAGAACTCACCGGACGACCGGAGGTCGACTGCCGGGCCAAGCATCTTTCGCAAAGGTTGGTCATTTACACAATTTATCTTCTTTGTTCTTCTGACAGTGCTATATTAGCTCGCTGAAGAAAAAATGGGAGCCGATTTCCCGCTCTTAACGTAATTTATACGGACCGGGTGGGGCCCACACAGCAGGTGGGCGTGGACTAATTTTTTTCAGTGCTTATGCTCTGCATAACGGGATAAACCCATCAGCGACAGCCTTAAAGGGCGAAGCCTATATGAAATAGAACATCAGGATTCTAAATATATTCATTATTAAAATGTAATGAAAAGCTTTACAACTGTAAATTATTAGAAAACAAGTCTTACGAGGACTCTTAGGAAAAGGTATGCACATCTTTGTAGCTCAAAGTCACGTTCCCGCCAGTTTATATGAGCATCCTACAACATTCTTGCATATATTTGAAGGAATGTCCATCAATTATATTTACCAGCTTATATGAAATAAAAGCAAAAATAATCTACTTCACTTGTTTGTTTTTCACAACACGTTATTTGTTTTCCAACCAAAAATAGAGGTTTAACATCACGACGACTGAGAATTTATTGTAATTGTTGTTAGTGCAGAAAAACCTTTGACTGCAGCCCGACTTGCTGACCCTTTTTGACGGCGTACTCATAGTTTTTTTATTTCACTGTACAATAGTGCTGCAATTTTAATTTCCCTGAAGGAATCTTCCCCAAGGGATCAATAAAGTTCTTTGTAATCTAATCATATTAGATTTTGGGAATCATTTCCATTTCGGTGCATGTAATCACGCTCTTTCAAGCGCAGCATTTCTGAAGAACTGTACGAGCCGAGTGCGCTAGAAACGTACCTGTTTCATTTTCTCTAAATCCGAGTCCTCAGATCCATCACTGTTAATACCTGGACCCTTTGCCCTGTGAGAGTACGAGACACACACATAAATACAAAAAATGTCACGTCAGTGTGCAACAACAAGAAAAGCTCCATCGTGTTAATGAAGTTAAGGAATTAAGGAACAGTGAACAGAAAAAGAAAAAAAAAAAAAAGAAAAAGATAAAGGTGCAGATCAAAAACTCATATGAGTGCCATTTAGAAATATTGTTTTATTTACCAGCAGTTTTTACTGCTTGTCTTTCATAATAGCTGTGTATAAACTAGCTGAGTTCAGAATGAGGTTCAGCAGAAAAATAAGAATGAATCACAGCAAGACTCCATCTTGGAACAAACATCCTGATAAAACATGTCCCTTGGGTCCACATGCACGTCACCCTCTATCCCATTAGATGGAGCTATCAGATGTCAGTTTTGCTACTATAAGACATAGGTTGTGGCAACGCTGAGCTGGTGGAGGATAACAGAACAGCACAAGAAGCTGCGGTCACAGAGAAGTTGGACAGCAGTCTGTATACCTTAACACTTGGGACAATGAGGGAGTGCTGTCCATGCTCTTGGGGATGGAGTTATTCCTGTTAGTAAAACACACACACTCTCCATTTAGAATGAAACTAAACAATGTTCCCACAAAAGCACGTTGTCCTCAGGTGAAGAGAGACTTGGGTGCGACAACATCAAAATTACAAAACGCACACCATGATGGAGAACTAGTGAGGTGAGTTCAAACACAAGACACCTGTCGGTTACAGATTTACTGATGGAGGCAGCACAAATACACACAAGTCAAATGTTACCTGACCATGGAGCCTTTCTCCCAAGGTTTTCTTAGCGTATCTAAGAGTTGAATATATAAAAACATGAGCGACTCATTTTACATTTAAAGAGATATATTCAGTATCAGGAAGAACGTGGGCGTGATGCAAACAAAACGGCTCAGTTCTCACCACTTTGAGACTCTGAATCATCCTGTGCAGAAGAAAAAAAAAAACAACTATAAAAACAGACTCACTCTCAGCCATTTCTATTCTTTAAACTTTTAACTGTCTGCTAAATAAATTCATTGCCTCTTTTATTTCAACTGCATAGAGTTACTTAAAAATAATGCAACCCAAAAAGCAGACACCTACGTTCTCTTGCGTCTTAACGGGTGCCTTCTCGCCACTGTTTGCAGCTTTTCTCCTGGTGGGTAAAAATTACTTCATGATATCAAGATGAAGAATTTAAGGCTTTGAAACAATTAAGAATAACCAGTAAGCGTCATAATTCCATTAAGAGAGAGGCTGGAGCATAATTAAAGATTGTAACTGGGTATGTGACTGCAAGCTTTACCCACCTTCGCGCCAAGATGGCACTCATCTCCCCCATTAACCCTCCTCCTCCCCCTCCACCGATAGACGAGTTGCTGCTGCGACAGGGGTCGTTTCTGGCCACTGGAGGTGCAGGGGCTGGATCCTCCTGCTGTGAGCAACAACCGGTGAATACATGGAGGGTAATATCATACAAGAGTCCTAAAAGTGTATGCAGCTGCAACTGTATCAATGCAACAATAAAACATCAACGATAAAATTAGAAAATCACTCAACAGAATCAGTTATTGGACAGCAAACATTTTGACTTGTGACAGCAGAGTTAGCATATGGCTACAGAACATTTAGGTCAGGCAACTCAGAGATTCACATGTTGTGATCAACAGTTGCCTCTGAATCAGAATAAGAATAAGATTTATTATCATTGTACCGGGATACAGTGAGATTATGTTTGTAGTCGTCCAAAAGATAGGCGGAGTGCACATTGCTGCTGCTATAATAGCACGTCTCCTTATTCTTTATCAGAATACTTTTAGATAGAAAAAGGGAGCCATGAGGGTGGATAGTGGTACTACAAAAAGATCTCTTCACATCTTGTCCTATCAGGACATGATTTGAGACATCAAAAACTCTACCAGCACATTTATAAACACATTACATATGGATTTGACATCAAGACGTTGAGATTTGTCCATGAAGCACTTCCAGATAGGCCACAGTCCTGGTGTTGTTGTTCAGCTAGCAGTTCTGATAAGCCTACACAGAAGTTCTCAGAAGGGTGGGGGTTGCGATATACAAAGCTTTTTCCCTAGTACCCATGTTCCAGGAGGAATTTGATAGTCGGCTCGTATCCGAGGCCAAACGGGGGAGTCAGACTCAGATGAGCCACAATTGTTGATTTTCTTCAGGCAGACTGTTTTTTTCTTGTCAGCCTTGAGTTCTGCTGGAACTTTCCCAATCCAAAATGGCCATATGTATGGGTATTTCACTGATCTGTGTTAAGAGCCTTTCTCAAGGTCGATCCCAACATACTGGCGAGTCCTAGGAGCCGCAGGTGGCCTGTGATTCTCACAAATCGCCTCCATCTTATGGTTTAGCTTGTAAATCAGTTGATTTTGAGTCCTCATAGCATGAATCAAACCTTCGCACTGACTCGGAAGCTTTGCCATGGCCGAAACTGCTGCCGATGTCTTCTTCAAAAGTTGATAAAACACATCCTCACCGATGCCAAAGTAGGTGTCGAATAGACTAGTCGACTAGTTGCTTCTAGGGCATCTCGCGAGTTTTAAAATTTCACGTCGCCTAGTTGCAGTCGGTGGGTGTGCCACGTGATCAACTGGGCTGCTGGCTACAAAACGGATTCTTCCAAGCAGATGGAAGCAGGCAAAGTCTTCCCAAACGGGTAGAAATTCATCAACAGTGTGGAAGTATTTCTCTAAAGATGATGTTGTAACTAGTTTTATTTTATTTAATCCACTAAAAAAAAAACAAAAAAAAACAGGGGTGCGCTCCATCAGCGAATCCACCACTGCGCACCCCACCGTGTGTGTATTAGTTGCTGTACACAGCGCCGGTGTGCACCACCGCCGGTGGATAGTTTTTATTTTTATTTAATCCACTAAATAAAATAAAAACAGGGGTGCGCACCACCAGAGAATCCACCACTGCCGCGGTGGTTTATTTTATTTAGTGGATTAAATAAAATAAAACTAACTTTTGAAACTTAATAATAGTTTTGGTTTTCCTGTTACTTATTTGCAGTATGATAAATGGTAGGTGCATAAATATACACTCCCAATGTTTTGTTGTCATTTTTTTTTTGTTAATAATAAATGACGATTACGGTATTTTTTATTTTTTTCTGCGTCTTGTTCTTATGACATCATTAACTAGTCAACGTCGACTAGAATATTATCATGTTAATGTCGACTTTAAAAAAAAGTAGTTGTTCAACCCCTATGCCAAAGATAAAAAAAACGCTATCATAAATCCAAAATTAAAATGTCTTCGGCGTCCTCCTGAGACAGAACTGAGAGACACAGCAGCTGCCAAACTCCCGACGGATCTCAGATGCACCCTGCAGCGTGAGTCTCAGCCGGACAAGAGGGTTCTCCAGGACCCTGTCGTTTTGTTGAAAAGATTTTGTCGATTGTGTTGGAAGTCCAGCTCACCAGATCAATAATGGTATTTTTCATTCAGGAGATGTATACCAGGAGCTCCAAGACATACAGAGAACAAAAGCAGGAGGAAGAGGAGAACAGGGGGAGGGAGAGCAGAGTGAGGCATCCATCTTGAGCGAGAGCCAGAGGAGAAAGTCTGCCGTGCAGAAGAAAAAACAAGCACTTTTAGAAAAGTTGCCAAAAACTTACCTTGGACACCTTTCGCAGTTTAGCCCCCGCCAGGGCAGCTGCCAAGCCCCCAGCTCCTCCTCCACCACCATCACCACCAATGCCATCTCCTCCTCCACTTGGAATTGGCAGAGGTGGGGCTGGAGGGGGTCCTGCGGAAGGAGGTCCTGCAGGAGGAGGTCCTGGAGGAGGAGGGATGACGGCAGCTGGAGGAGGGCATGGGGGTGGTGGAGGAGCTGGGGGAGCTGGGGGAGCTGGAGGTGGAGCAGGGGCTGCAGGGGCTGCAGGGACTGCAGGGGCCAGTGGTGGAGCTGCAGGAATATAGAATGAAGAGGAGAAAAGGGGCCATCACTAACCATTAAAAACTTCTCCGGGAGAAGTATCAACATTTATGTGGTGACAGTATGACAGAATACACTCTAGGTAGAAAATGAAATCAATAAAATAAAAGTGGTTGAACTCGAGGTTTGGTGAGACCACCAGTAATGTGTTATGTATTGTCATCATTCTATGTTCCCATACAATGGTGAATTTGTCTCTCTGCATTTAACCCATCCACCCCAGGTGGAGCGGCAGCTATTGAAAGCACCCGGGAAGCAATGGGGGATAGAGTGTCCTGCTCAGAGACACAAGATGTGCAATGACTGGGGATCGAACCTGGGACTTTATTGGAAACATGTCTCAAAGGTGGCATTTGGTAACTTCTGTGACTTGATCAAAACAATCGTTAGGAGTATTCTCCTTATATCTGGCTGCCCCTAACGTTATCCATAAACGGCGTCTCTCTCTCTCTCTCTCTCTTGAAGGAACCACCCGCCACAATAATCATGGCATGTAAAAAAATTAATAAATGTTAGTACATTTGTTCATGCATGCCAGTAATTCTGTGAGGCAGGGGAGAAATCACATTTCGGCTGCTTTAGTTCTTTGGATTAAAAATGAGCAAGTTTTGCCACCGTTCTTATCCTGTTTACCAAGGTCAGAGGGCCAAGTTTTATAAATCACAGTTCACAACTGCACAGGATTTCCCCTAGTGACTTACCATGGGAGGGTGCTCATTAAAGACTTGACATTAAAGACCACAAAGTCAAAGACTTCATGGGGTGGGTGGGTGTGGGTAGGCAGGGTGCCCTCCTTGAATGATATAGGGGTAATATTATGGTGAAATTTATAATGACATTAGTGTCATATAATGGCATTATAGTGACTAAAGCAAAATTTGAACGCTATAAAATATATGTTTTGTGACCAAGCCTTCAAATATAATGACATTAATTTTAGGTCATAAGACCCAGTCCTAACTTCTTTATTCTAGCTTTTGTCTTGTAGATGCTTGAAACACGACACACCAAGTAAAGACAAAAAAAAGCAACACAATTATAGCAGCAAAAGTTGATAGTCTTTTAGGTAGGGTCAGCAGGAATAATAAAATTCAACAAAAATAAAAAACACAAATATACACTTATTTTGAAGAAAAAGTGTAAGAGAGAGAAGGTTTAAAGAAATATGCTAAATAAGTTGCATTGCAGCATTAAAAATCAGTGTAGTGCAACCCAGTTCTGCACAATTACATAAAAACACAGACAAATCTGAAAGATGGAGTTTATTGTGGCTGAAGGCTGTTATGTTGAGCAGCTCAGGTGTTTCCTGACCTGCAACAGCTTGTCTTTCCTTCTCCAGCCTCTCTCTTTCCTGACGCTCCCACTCCTGCCTCTCTCGTTCTTGGCGTTCCCACTCCTGCCTCTCTCGCTCTTGGCGTTCGCGTTCCTGCTGTTCAAGCCTTTGCTGCTCCAACCTGTGAAAATATACGTCGGTTACATGTAAATAACTTCAAAACAAAAATCTATGGATTTCAAGTTGTTAAAAGTATTAAAGAAAAACTTCAGAGAAATTAATCTTATTACACGTGATTAGTTATATTTTATTGTGACAGACTTCCTGCCGTCTCTTGGTAACTTCCTGCTGCTGACTAACATTTTCATTTATCGGCTTTATCGTTTCTTCGTGTCTCCCTCTTTCTACTGAAGACACCGGATGACAAAAGGCTGAACTCCAGTGCTCTTCACTGACCCCTCCCTTTCTCTTTTCACTTTAAGATCCATTTAACCGTCCAAAATTGCATTTTTGGATCGTTAAAAGCAGCTAAGCTGAGAAGCTAAGCTACGAGCTAAGCTAACAGGCCGACCTCGGGGAAAAAACCTCAGTCTTGTCGAAGCTCCAAAATTCACGGTTGAAACCCGTGCCTTCATGTAAAAAGTTGTTTTTCTCTGCAAAAAGAAGCTGAGAACTTGTTTACTAATTTTTTTATTAAAAGCTTTGTGTGAAAAATGCTATGCTAAAGAGCTCAAACCACACTGAGCGCCTGCCATTTTGAGAACTGAAAAACAGGAAGGAGACGGTCCATGTCACGTCAAGGGGCCTCCCTCCTGTTCTTCTTAAAGAAACACGCTGTTCGCTCTCTCACTATCCATCCATCAGATCAAACAGTCTTATACTGCCATCCAGTGGTCAAAAAAGGTACCACACGCAAAACAAATTAACCAACATTTCTTCTTAAATTTGACAATAATTACTAATTATTGTCAAATTTCAAACAATATTATTGTTTATCACAATAATTTCCGAGACAATCGCCCAGCAAATGTTGTTATTGTGACAAGCCTGTGTACAATGACTCTTGCTCAGGGTTTCAAATTCCCTACCATAACTCCACCCGCTCTGTCGTCATGTGACCAGAAGTCTAATCTGAACGACCAATGAGGCATACCCTCGAGGATAGACGTGCATTAATTTCTTCAGATAGTTCCCGTGTCGTTCCCGTAGTTTGCGCTTCATGCACAGACCTGTTCATTTGTTCAGCGATAATGGAAAATGCACAGAGAATTTCTTACGATGCAGCCTTCAAGTTAAAAGCAATCCATCCGGCTGTCGAAGAAGAAAACAGCTGCGAGACAGAGGCGGTGTGTGATTACGTTTTTCTAAGCCTCGAAGAGAACTTTAGTTCACAGGAGGACGAAGAACATAGTGATGAGTGACGTAATGTGTGCATCCTTTCGTAAAAGCACAGGTCCACACAAACACACACACACAGACAATATTCCAGTGACTTGTTGCTTAGTAAAGATGTCCTACAAAGCATAAGAAAAGATCACGTTTTGACACCACATTTTGACAGCAGTAAACATACGTTCACTACTATCAATTAGAAAAAAGGTGTTATAAATATCAACATTTGCAACAGCGGTGGGGGTCAGAGGTTTTCGAAGCTCACTAAGCTTCCACTGCCAGCAGCAAACAGGACAGCTGCTAGTTTGACAGACAGCCCCTGAGCCCAATGAATTAACTTTTAAACTAAATGTGATAAAAAATAATACACCTACTCTCTGCAGATATGCATATGCATAGAGTGACCTCAATAGGTCTCTGAGGAATAGATGGACGAAAGGGAGGAGCTAAAGCAGAAGTGAGAGCCATGCTATCTGTATGACCTTTAACCCGAACGAGGGTTTAGCAGCGGCTGCTTAAAACCAACAAATCCTTCACATATGCTTGAGAACCAAACTGTGCCAACTGGACAACTTCAAATCCGAGACAGCTCGACTAAACCCAGAGGACAGTTTGCTCTGGCCTGAGCATAAAATCTGAAACTCATACAGTGTGAGGCAAAAACTACAAGCTGGTACAAGAAATGTCTCTTTTTCTAGAAAATAAATATTATTGTCACCAGCAAGGTGCATTACAGGCGTGACTAAGTCACACCAAAAACAGCCAACACAGCTAAAATCATTTTTACAATGAGCAAATGAGAGTGAAGCTTGAGTCAAGTTTAAAGGATGACGATACCTGCGCTGCTGTTCCTGCTCTTCTGGAGTAGGCCCATTGGACACTTGGCGAGGGAGAGTTGCATATCCTGCAAAAAACATGACAAAAAATATATTGATCTATAGGAAAATGTTTTTACAACATAAAATTGAAAGGTGCTGTGAATCAGACATTCAGCTTTATGCTACAATTCATCCGTCTCTACTTCAGAGCATCCATTTTAACCCTTACTGCAGATTATTTTGATAATATTTCTTAATTTTACAGGGAAGTAAATGCAGTGTCATAATGACTGGCTTTGTATCCTACCTAATAAATATACTCTGACAGATTAAATTTAATATTCAGTCAGGAAAATAAATAAATAAATAAAAATCAAGATTATTTTCCATCTTTAAGGCAACAGAACAAGATAGAGCTTCAATGTTTATTTGTATTTCTCAGACTACTCCTTAGTAGATTTTATGTTTATTCTTAAATCAGATGCACTTCCGGTGAAAAGCGATCTTCATGATTTTTTAACGTTGGGAGAAATTTAATTAGCTGATTATTTACTAATATGAAAAATCAGGAAGCATCTGCTGGTCTTAAGAGTCCAAAACAGGCAGGGGGAGACCTCGACATTTATTCAAGAGTACAGCATACGCCACATTATACGCCCATTGACAAACTATTATACAGCAAACTACGTATAAAAATGACCCGGACAAGCAATGACCTTGTATAACATTTGACCTTGATTTGTGACCTTGACCTTGAAGCTGGGGTGATAAAGACATGCCAAGTGGTGGTAGATGATCTTGGGCAGATCAGAAGTTATGGCCGGCCATGCAAACACCTCGATTTAACTTTGACCTTTATTTGTGAGCTTGACCTTGGAGCTTGGGCAATGAAAAGTGTACACGACACTCCATCTAGTGATAATGCATGTGTGTTTTAGATTTCATTAAATTACCGTAAGCAGATCAGAAGTTGTGGCTCGGACAAGAGAAAGTTTACGGATGTACGGACGGAGACTAAACTATAATACGGCTGTCTTTGGACAGGTGTATAAAGACTGACGTGTTTGTTTTGCACTCAGTTCACATCAACGATTTACAAGATTGTGAGTAAAGTGAATCAAAAGCTTTTTTTTAAAAATGTCTACTAAAATAAAAATAGATGGGTGTTCCTTTACGTTTGTCTTTTGTTAAAATAAAAACATACCGTAGTTTCATCTGGCATTTCTTGCCCGTCAATCTGCTGCAGAATAAAATGATTTAAATGTTTGTCCCATGTTTACATACATTTGTAAACTACAGTTAATAAACTAGAAAAATCCTGGAGAAACTTTGACGCGGGCTGCTGCCAGGCTGGTGCCAGGCTGGTGCCAGGCTGGTGCCAGGCTGCTGCCAGGCTGCCGCCAATTTAAAATTTTGATTTGACAGTATTATGTGTTGGGGTTTGCTCTCAACTACAACTATACACAATTTCAGATGAATATTTCTAAAAATGTCTGCGTTATCATATTTTTTTCCTTTTAGCTAAGGTGGCCATTTTGGATTTTGGATTTGGATTCAGTATGTGATAGGGGATGTTCTCAGCTATAACCACACCAAATTTCAGTTGAATAGCTCTAAAAATGGCTGATTTATTGTATTTTTTTCTTTTTAGCTCAAACGGACATCCTGGATTTTTTTATTTGCAGTCAGAGCCTATTAAGGATTGTTCTCTGCTACCAACACACCAAATTTCAGCTGAATAGCTCTAAAAACGTGTGAGTTGTATTTTTTTTCCTTTTAGCTTTTAGCTAAAGCAGCCGTCTTGGATTTTTGATTTGCATTAGGAATGTATAGCAACACGCTCTCAATACAACCATACTAAATTTCAGCTCAACATCTCAAAGAATGACTGAGTTATACTCAAATTTGTGCTAGCTGAGGTAGCTGTGGCAGCCATCTTGAATCAAAATGGCTTCAAACGTTAATCAGCTCTAGAGATACATCTGATGATTACTTTCTGCAAGTTTCAAACAACTCCAACAATCATCAGATATGTTGCCCACAGACATACAATCAACTTACATTTGTGGAGGTACATGTTGCGGTTCGGGCCGTATTTAAGTTGAGGGAAGAGTAAGATATTAATAACTAAAGTTAAGAAACCAGAAGTCAGGTGGATAATAATAGGCATCTGCCACTCAACAGTGCTGTAGAATCTGGTAATCCCTGATAATAATAAAAAAGTACAGCCACAAATGTACACTTTTATATGTAAAGATGTAATGTTAATAAAATAATTTTGGTTTTAAAAGTTCATTTGCACAAACTACATTAAAGCAGGCGTATATGTCAGTACATTAATAAATATTATAGAATTATCTGGATAACCATTTAAAAATGTTTCACCTCATTAAAAAACGATGCCATCAACTTGGCTAAAAATTAATTATTATGTTCCCAGTTTTTGTAATTTAGCTTTGACTTATGGAATAATACTAAAATTAGGACTTCTACGTGCATTTTATTTTTTGGTTTAAGAAATGGGCATGTTCCTGAACAAGTTTATTCTTCCTCCTGCTTGTATCAGCCAAGAAATGGATATAAATGTACTTAAAATGGTCAGATTTGTATTTGTAACTGATTTGAGATTTCTACGCCATCATAAATGGAGTGCATTCCCACTCAGCAGTGAACAGAGAAATCACTGAAGCAGATGATGAAGCAGCAAAGAGTCTTGAGCGAAGTCATTTACCTGCGTCTGCCATGGAGTTCAGGACCTCCAGAGCGTGGGACATGCCGTTGGCAAACAGAGTAGCGTCTTCTTTGCTGCCAAAGTTGAGCCCCCACACCTGCCTGGCATCTCGCCACTGGTGAAAGTTCGGTGTGGCCTGGTTGTACTTGAGACCTCTCACAATGGGACAGTTTATAACCACCTGAGGGGGAATCAGAGCAGACGGTCGATTATCAGGAGTTATCGTTAGCGAATCTGGAAGTTTTAACTGTGTAAAGTTGATGAAGCAGCTACTGCTGGAGTTCAAACGCTCTGTTTTAACCTGCATTTTAGGGAAGCCACTGAGACTGCACAAAGTTAGGAAAACGTGCAATTGTAATACTACTGTTGAACACTGTGAAGACGATATCAGCTCAATAAACACACATGTTCTCATACTCTTTGTGACGGTGATATTAGACACATTGATACTACAACTGTGATACAATGAGCCCAAGAAGAATCTGAAACACCACCAACCCATTCTGTGTCCAGTTGTTACTGTGTGAGGAAATGCAATTAATGAAATACTGTTGTTTTATCTGATCCACAACCAAATCCAGAGCTGCTGTTAAGGTTTAACATAAATAAAAAAAACAAACTAGAAAAATTGCATTTCCTGCGAAAATGCAGTGTGAATGCTTATTGCAGAACTTGCTGAAAAACAGCTGAAATTAGCTAAAAAGAAACAAATGGAAGAACAAGCCTAAATTAGCAGAAGAAAGCAGAAAGAACACATATTTACTGAACTATGTTTAAAGACACCGAAATTATAACACAAAGTGAAAATTATCTGAAAAGAGCTGAAACTTAGCAACAAAAAAAAAAACTGCTGAAAAGTAGCTAAAACGGCAAAAAGAAGCTTAAATAATCAATTGGAAGAGGAAAAAGCACATTTTTGCCAAATAAGGCTGGAAAAAAGTTTAAATGAGTGAAAATAATGTGAAAATAACTGAATAAGATAAAATTAGTATAAAACTGCTAAAAAGTGGCAGAAATAAAATGAAACAGAAATCAGCTGAAAGGAGTTTAACCAGCTGAAATGTGAAGAAAGAAGTTAATTATGCTGAAAGTAGCAGAAATTACCACGAAAACCTTGAATTTACCTGAAAACAACTGAAATTAGCTATAAAATGCTAATAAAGGTAGCTGAAAAGGTAGAACAAGATTAAATAGTAGCTGAAATATAGTAGAAAAAGCTGAAACTTGCTGAAATAAGCTGAAAGGATAATAAGCTGAAATTGGCAGAAAGAAGTTAAAAGAATCACAAAAATGGTGTAGTTAGCGGAACAAATCTGAAAGGAGCACAAAACAGCTGAAAAAACAGCTGAAAGTAGCTGAAAAAAAAGATTCAATTTGCAGAACGTAGCTGAAGCAGAACAGAATGTGAAAGGAGCAGTAAAAGTTTGTAAACAGATCTAAAGCTCTGAAGGAGGTAAAATGAGCTCAATTAATTTTCTCTGAGGAAAAAATGGCAGAAAATGCCAAATATTTCAAAAAGCTAAAGTTGCACCAATACCAAAAGTCATAGCACCCTTCTCCTCAACGATAGGGGTGCACAGGCCGGCTGATTTATCGGCCCCGATTTCCTTAATTTTAGGAAATCGACCAATACGTGCATGAGAACCCGATTTTACAAGGGGGGGGGGGGTTGCTTTAACAACAATTGTCTGAACTTCATTTATATTTCAGAGCACTACCTCATGGCCAGTTAAAACAAGTTTGTATTGTTTCTAGGATATTGTTCAAGGGTGTGTTTTTCAATTAAATAAGATTGGAAAATTGAAGGTGCATTGTGACCTTATAACTCCTGACAGTGTCGCTTATAAAACAAAATCGGTATCGGCCAAAATCGGTATCGGCAGGTCAGACTTTTTAGAAATCTGTGATCGGCCAGAAAACTGCAATCGGTGCACCCCTACTGAACGAGCTGAACGTTTGGATGACATGATTCAACCTTTTTTGTTGTTATATACCTGGATGACTGAGAAAACAAACTTTGTGTTTTTGAAACCATTAGTGAAAAGGCCAGACTTCAGGGGTATCTGAGGCAGGCTTGAAACACAAGAGTCAGGGTGGCTTCTGGGTAATACCAGATGGCTAGGCCTCAGACTGACGAAGCCTCTTGGACGAGGGGCGAAACGTTTCTTTTTTAACAAAAAAAACGAAGTCCAGATGACATGATTCAACCTTTTTTGTTGTTTGGATTTATGATTTGTTGAAATAGCTTAAAAACTGCAGGGCGAGAAATATGCTAAAAAAAAACGTACGGAAGAAACATGGATCACAATAGAGTGAATGCTTCATAAACACTCACACAATAAAATGCCTTACATTCCTTAAAGAAATTCATATCGCCCATCACATTTCATGCCAAAGTAATTTTTTTTGTCATAATAATCTAGGTCCTAGATCATCTTGTGATGAAAAGTGATAAAGATTTAGCCATCTTGGTCTAACTTTGTAAAGGATGTAATGCGCAGTCTCATGCAAACCTTGTAAGATGTGTTGGCTCTTGGAGTACATGTGGTGAATGACTCTCAGCTACTACCACTCCAAATTTAGCTCAGAATTTGTACAATTACCAGAGTTTCAGCCATTTGTGTGTTTGCAAAGCTAAATTAGCTGTGGTGACCATCTTGAATCGTGTTGACCTCAATCAGTTGAGGATGTACACCAAATTATTACTTTTTAAAGATTTCAGTCAAATCTATCCAGGGCTTTATGAGCAAATTTACAAAAAGATGGATGAACACTAGACAAACACGACGAGCAAAAACATTGTTGCCCTTTGGCCTCTGGCTGCAGGTGAGCATTAGGAGATGTTAGTATTTTAAACCAGGAGAGCGAATAAAAGCCCAGTGAAACCACATCCATGATTAAACCTAAAAGGATGCTGTGCTCTTTATTTTTTTATGAATTATTCTGGTTTAGACTCCACTCAGCAGGTGGTGTGGAGCACATTTGTCAGAAAAAAACCAGGCTGAATGCTCCGACACGCCTTTTCTGTACTGTGTTTTAAGACTTAGGATTCCACTGAGAGAGTGGAGGCGAGTATCATAGAAGGCAACATGCTGAGAAAAAAAAAAAAAAAAAAGGCCAGCAAGGTCAGCTACCATTGCAGACAGTGGAATTTTTCTAAACTATTTTTAATCTTATCAAAGTGACAAAAACATGTTGGTGACTATGAGCAGGAACACGTGAATTGAGACAAAAATGAAGGTTTAACTAAAAGAACTTGGCATAATTTACAGGGAAGAGCGTCTTGAGGGAGACATTGATACCACGGCTTCACCAGAGTAGCTCAAGACACTGTGAAGAACTAGAAAAGTTCCTGGAGAAACTCTGACGGAGACTGCCACATGGCAGCCATTTAAAAATGTTTGTTTTAACAGTACAGTAGTCCCTTGTTTATCGCGGGGCATCCGTACCCTGAAGACCCGCGAGAAGTGAAAAATGCAAAGTGGGAATAGTTGATAGTAGTACAAGTAGTAGTAGTTTAACTTACTTACAAAAACGCAAAGTGGGAATAGTAGTACAAGTAGTAGTAGTAGTTTAACTTACTTACTTAATTACTATATATATATATATATATATATATATATATATATATATATATATATATATATATATATTAGAGCGAGAGAGAGAGAGAGACATAGAAATAGATAGATAAAGGCATTTTAAACCCTTCCCACACTCAACCTTGCAATATTCTAAACTCTAGACTTTTCAGGTCTCTCTTGTAAATGAGTCCTCAAAGCTGAATGGGATTAACATATCTAAATAAAGGTTGAATGAAAAAAAAAAAACGCTCTAAAAAAGCACAGAATGTCATGATTCCAGCTCCCTGCCTCCTCTGCTTTTTGCCAGCTGAAAGCGCTCTTGGCCACACCCACATCTCAGCTCTGCACAAAGAACAGCTGCAGCAGGAAGTTTATCCTGCAGCAGTAAGGGCTGCACAAATGTACAGCGGGTACTAAATAATTTACAATAATTTATTTTAAATAAAAATTTCATGCCGATCGTACAGCTCATCCATATATCAGCCAATTGTGTGTCATGTCCAATTTTATTTTGAAAAACCGCTATAAAGCAAGTCTGCGATAAATGAAATGCTAAGTAGCGAGGGACTACTGTACTATGTGTTGGGGTTCGCTCTCAGCTACCATCATATCAAATTTCAGCTCAATATGGCAAAAAATCAATTAGTTATAGTAGTTTTTTTTCTTGTAAGCCACGGTGGCCATCTTAGATTTTTGATTTGGATTCAGCATGTGACGGGGAACGTTATCAGCTACGACCAAACCAAGTTTCAACTCAATATTGGTAAGAATTACTGAGCTATAGTCAATTTGTAATTTTCTGAGGTACAAACCAGATTCCAAAAAAGTTGGGACAAGTCCATTTTTACCACTGTGTGGCATCTCCCCTTCTTCTTACAACACTCAACAGACGTGTGGGGACAGAGGAGACCAGTTTCTCAAGTTTAAAAATAGGAATGCTCTCCCATTCATGTCTAATACAGGCCTCTAACTGTTCAATCGTCTTGGGCCTTCTTTGTCGCACCTTCCTCTTTATGATGCGCCAAATGTTCTCTATAGGTGAAAGATCTGGACTGCAGGCTGGCCATTTCAGTACCCGGATCCTTCTCCTACGTAGCCATGATGTTGTGATTGCTGCAGAATGTGGTCTGGCATTATCGTGTTGAAAAATGCAGGGTCTTCCCTGAAAGAGATGACGTCTAGATGGGAGCATATGTTGTTCTAGAACCTGAACATAGTTCTCTGCATTAATGGTGCCTTTCCAGACATGCAAGCTGCCCATGCCACAAGCGCTCATGCAACCCCATACCATCAGTGATGCAGGCTTCTGAACGGAGCGTTGATAACAACTTGGGCTATCCTTGTCCTCTCTGGTCCGGATGACATGGCGTCCCAGTGTTCCATAAAGAACTTCAAATCGTGACTCATCTGACCACAGAACAGTCTTCCATTTTGCCACACTCCATTTTAAATGACCCCTGGCCCAGTGCAAACGTCTGAGCTTGTGGAGCTTGCTTAGAAATGGCTTCCTCTTTGCACTGTAGAGTTTCAGCTGGCAACGGCGGATGGCACGGTGGATTGTGTTCACTGACAATGCTTTCTGGAAGTATTCCTGAGCCCATTCTGTTATTTCCTTGACAGTGGCATTCCTGTTTGAGGTGCAGTGACGTTTAAGGGCCCGGAGATCACGAGCATCCAGTAGAGTTTTACGGCCTTGACCCTTACGCACAGCGATTGTTCCAGATTCTCTGAATCTTTTGATGATGTTATGCACGGTTGATGATGATAACTTAAAAGTCTTTGCTATTTTACGCTGGGTAACACCATTCTGGTATTGCTGCACTATCTTTCTGCGCAACAATGGTGGAATTGGTGATCCTCTTACCATCTTGGCTTCTGAGAGACACTGACACTCTGAGAAGCTCTTTTTATACCCAATCATGTTGTCAGTTGACCTAATTAGTGTTAATTGGTCTTCCAGCTCTTCGTTATATGCTCAATTTCCTTTTTCCAGCCACTTATTGCTACTTGTCCCAACTTTTTTGGGATTTGTTGACACTGTGAAATTTTGAATCAACATATTTTTCCTTTAAAATGTTACATTTACTCAGATTAAACTTTTGATCTGTCATCTGTGTTATGTTACAAATAATATATTGACATTTGCCATCTTCCCATCATTGCATTCAGTTTTTATTCACAATTAGTTTAGTGTCCCAACTTTTTTGGAATCTGGTTTGTAGTTGTGACAGCCATCTTGAACCAAAATGTCTCCAAAAATTATTCAGTCTTTTGTTCAGAGACGTCTTCCCTCTAGGTCATGTGACCTCACTCATTAAAGGCACTTAAAAGTTCCATCAGGCATTTTGAATGAGAAAAATGGCTTATTAGTTTGCAAATTACATCGCTGTGGTAACACGAAACACCAATAAAAGTAACAGCACACATCACGGTACCAAGTCAGTTGTTTTGCTATAACATTTGTGTGTGTGTGTGTGGAGAGGGGGGGAGACATGTTGCGATTCACGCCACATTAAAGTTGATAGAAGAGCAAGACTATTTTCAGGTGGATAACAATAGATGGCTGCCAGTGCCTTTCTAGGCAGTCCCCAATAAAACTAACTGAAAACACACGGGACAAACTGAGAGATAATGAGAAAATCCAAGTAGAGAGAAAATACAGCCACATTTATTAGTCTGATACTTTGCCCCACGTAGCTTTATTTCACACTGTCTTCATCAGAGACAAATAAAGACCTTAAAGGGTATCAAACGTCTTCAAATTATCACAGGAAATGGTTGAGCAGGCTAACTATCTCACAGGAAACATCCTCCACTTTAGGACTTGTCTCTAGAGAGCACTTCAACATGCTGAATGTTTAAAGGAGGAGACACAGTGGCCGGGGGGTAAAAAAAAGCCTGTAGTCAAGAATAAACCCGCCAAAAGACAGTTCGTCCAGCTTTCAAACGTAGACTCAGACCACTTTTATCTAAAGGACAGTCATAATGTGGAGAAAACATCAGGACATCTTTGTTTGAAGGACAGCAGCATGTCCCAAAGGAAAAGTCCATTGAAAGGTTCCTTTTTTTAAAGATTGTAAGAATTGTTTTGTATTTTTTGGATAAACAACAAATGCTAGTTGTTAATGAACATTTGGATACACGTGGTAACTTACATACGTCTGCACTAATCTTTGCTTTGCTTGTTTAGATGCTTGGCCTGGGACAAGTTGTTGCTTTAGTTCTTATCAAAATCGTATAAGAGGTGAATCAAGGCCAAATATAAAAAAATAACTGTTTATACTGAAGTCGTACGTTTAACGAGTTCAGATTTTTCTCCAACTTCAACACTTTTAGATATGTTAAATACAGTTATTGAAGTGTATTACATCTAATTCTCTAAGTCACCACTGAACTTCATGTTTTTGACCGGCAGCACTCCAAGTTATGTCATACATACTTTTCAGATTTTAACTCACTAAATAATTGTGGCACAGCTTTGTGATCCCACTAATGATAAAAATTAAACGAGCATCAAGGTAACAATATTTCCCCCCCTAGTATGACTCCTATTTTTATTTTTTATAAACCAATTACACCCAAAACATAATAATGGCAACAAGTTGAGGCCTAATCTTGAATTTTGGAAACCTCTTCAACTTCCCACTCATGCTCCAACATTCCTCTTGGTGCGTCATGACTTCAGAGAAGGCTGAAACCCCAATTTTGGGAACCAGTGGTGTAAATCTCTTCTCTTTAAACCTCTTCGCCAGTAAATCAAGCTAAATGCCTTCAGAGATTAATTATTCTCCATCAGTAATCCTCTGTTGTCTTGTTATTTGAACTTGCTAAGTTTATTAATCAGAAATAGATCAGCAAATCAAGTGTACATGTTTGATGTAAAATTTTGATTCTGTTAAATAAATGACTGCATTTATTCTGATGGGTCAAAGATAAATGACGTCTCATGTCACCAATTATACACTCCACTCTCAAGTTATCTTGGTCACATGGCAGAAATTTAACTCAAAAAAGAAAGAATCCGTTGTTAATTAAACAGTTAATATTCTTTGTGCTTGAACTAGCCTTAAGAATAATTAATTAATAGGATGTCCACAGCAACAGCTGTCCTGACATACTACATATTGTATGATCAGTGATCCCCAATCCCTGGGCTGCACCAGTACCGGTCCGTGGGCCAATTGGTACCAGGCCACACAGAAAGAATACATAAATTACATTATTTCCGTTTTATTTTGTATCTAATTCCAAACTATGTTTTATTTTGAAAAATTACCTGATTCTCTCTGCCACATCTGTCTATGACTCACTCTTGATGCAGGTCAACATACACAAGTGGTTAGGCCTGTTACGTGCACATGCACAAATTGGTTCTACATTGCCTGCGCCAGTGGTGAACAAATTCAACTGCGTGGTCTGGAGCAGACAGGTGGAGGCGCGCGGCCGTACCTGCACATTTGAAGGATTACACTACATATTTTTAAACCCACCTGACAAAGAGTGATGGAAAACAGGTAGGAAGCCCAAATCTCGTTCATACTTAGCATTTCTGAGTTTTAACGTGGCGAGTGAGACCCGCTTGGTGTTTGCATCAACATCCCGACGCTCGCCTCGGTCACACGGCTTCCTTCTTAAAGGGGCTGCTCCCGCCGGCAACACATATATTTACTTTTGTGGTGCATCTAATGTTGAAGGTATGTTTAACCTTTACTATTACAAGCAGAGAGTGTGGGGCAGAGAGGCTGTGACTCATGTTACAATGTTGGTGCGATGTTAACAATAATAATAATAATAATAATAATAATTTTTATTTGCATATCACATTTATAAGTACTCAAATATGCTTACAAGAGTAAAAAAAAAAAAAAAAAAAGCAACAATGCAACACAACACATAAAAAGGGCAAATTTAAATATTAAAAGCAATTTTAAACAGGTGGGTTTTGGGTTCTTTCTTACAAGCAGGGGGATCGGAGCAGGCCTGAAGCAGTTGGGGCAGTGAGTTCCAGAGGGTGGGGGCGGCGATGGAGAAGACTCCGTTTCCCCAGGTTCGGAGCTTGGTCCTCAATGCCCTGAGATGACTTCTGTTGTGACTTGGCACCATTTAAATAAACTGAACTGAATTGATACAAACTTAAGTCTGAGTTGCATGTTGTACAATGCTAGCTCTCTCATTCAAACCATTTCAACCAAGGCTTAATTTGTCAAGTGATCAATGCTGGAATGGAAATTGCAAGCGGACCAGCGTGGAAAATTTTACATAAAGTAGATGTGATGTCCTGCATTTTGTTGTATTTTAACGGGTTGTTAAACATCTATGTTTACCTACATGTGAAACCCCAGGCACCTGCCTGCGGCTGCCTGTGGGCTCCTGCCTGCGTACGACTGCCTGGTTAGCTCGGCACTCACCCCCACCACTCTTTTAGGGGGAGAGACTTTTTTTAATGGTAGAAGTGGAAATGCTACTTGAAGAGGCAGCTCGTGGCTGTTGTGTTTAAAATGAGTGTTTATGTAATTTGTTTCAGTTTATATATCCAACATAAGTTGTACTCATTCAAGGCAGTCATATTTATTCATAACTTTATTATTAGTAAGCCTGAGAGTTACCGGATCCAAGTAAACAGTTAGCGGAATGCATCTTGTCAAACTAAGAGTTCTCAGATCCTGTTCCGACAGGATCCGGCTCAAATTAAGCCCTGGTTTTAACCCTGCAACAAGATGTGTTGAAAGCTCAAACGCCTGAGCATCAACTATGGCCTTGTATGACAAAGTTTTAAACAAAGAACGGTCATAGACTGTAAGACACATTTTATCTCAATATCTGTAAAATTCACTCAGCTTAAGCCACTTCTGGCTTGCTGGTTGATTAGATTTTGCAGCCATCTTGAAATGGGTTAGCTCCAAAAGATAATCAGCTGTAGGTGTATGTCCGAAAGTTGCTTTTTGAGAATTTCATTAAAATATGTCTGGATGATTATGAAATATGTTGCTGCCTTTATTCATTCAATAAAAGTTGAATGAATGAAATATTCTGCTGACAGCCAGCACATATTCACAGACACAAATGCAATTACAGCTAAAAAAATAAATAAATCAATCAAAAGTAATATTTTAGTACCCATTTCTTAGTTAAAATGTTTAAATAATGAACTATTAGTAATTAGCTGCTCCCAACAAAAAAATTAAAAACAAAATATGTATAGTTTATAACGTCAATAATGTCAACAATGCTAAGTTGTTTAAAATCTATGGTAAATTAACTGAATTATTTCCATATAATCCTCAGTGTGTACGATCAAGGAGTCATTTGAGTTCCTGCACACTAATGAATTGTCCCACACTTGATTAATCAGACAGCCTTTGGCACCACAGATGTCCATGGGCTACACAGTCAACACAGAAACCACAACACAAAGCTCTCAACTGAAACAACAGATTAGTACACAAATAAAACCCTAGACGACATTTGTTGGACGTGTGGTCTGCCCAGAGCGACCGTGTGTACCTGCTGGTCTGTCTGCATCTTGCGCCCCACTATCCTGAAGGCATTGTTGGAGGGGTTGTGAAAGATCTGGACTCTGCTGAAGGTTTGGGCTCCGGCACCTGCCGGGAGCCACTTTTTACTGCCGTCATCATAGATCATCACGGTAGCCCGAGCCTGGCAAATACTTGACTCACTGTAAGACAGAGGGGAAGAAAAACAAGACAGACAGGATGAATACACAGCACAGTCAGCCCGAGTCTACTCTCTAGGGGGTAAAATGTCGAGGTTTTAACTCTGGCAATCTTTAACGTAAGATTATTTTTATTTGCTCCACATGTCTACACACAACTTCTCCAGCCTGCAGCTATGAAAAGCAAACAAAAACAGTTCATGCAATCAGCAAAAATGATCAAAAGTGAGATACAACTGGTTCGACTTGGGGACTCGTTCTTTCGAGGTTTTTCCAACGACTGTCAACTTTAATATTACTCACGTGATTGGGACGGTATGAGATAAAAAGCTAACGAAAAATAATACTTCAGACAGGTGCCGCCATTTTGTAGTTTTCTTTCAATAAGCCAACAATGTAAGGCCAGACCAAAGAACTACACTACCCAAAAGCCAACAGTGCTTCTGGCCGTTGCTTTCTGCTGAAATGGAGGGAAAGTTTTACAATGTGAAGTCAGAAGTAGCAATATATCCATTAAGCTCACAGAACTGGAGCTCAATTATCCACGTGCACATCAACCTGGACGGGGAGGTGGATTTCGTGCTGCAGGGTAGGTCTGCAGAACTGGAACAGAGCCCAACCGGAACAGAGCTGCTGTTCTGCAGAGCTGGTGAGTGAAATTTTGCAGTACTGTACAGTACATATACTGGCACATGGTACTCCTCCTACATGTCTCTGTGTGAGTGCAGCTACAGCGTGCGCTCTCAGGACATTATTACCTGCAGTGTTCCCTCAGTGAGAACTGAACTAGGCAGAAGGGCCTTCTCCTACTGCGCTCCTGTTTCCTGGAATATCTTGCAAAAAGATCTGAAGCTCTCGACGTTGACCTCTCTAAATGGCTTCAAACATCTGCTAAGTTCATGGTGAAAACCAATGTAGACATGTTCCTGTTCTAGTTTTCTACACCACCTTATAATCTAGCTGTTTTTTCACTACTTTTTCTTTTGATTGTCCTTTTTTATTTTACCTTGTTAAAAAAAAAATTGTGTGCATCTTTTATGATTGTATATTGTTGTCGTTGTTGTCCACTCTCTGTCATCACTCATTGTTAAAAAAATCAGGTTTCTCTTGTAAATGAGTCCCCGAGGCTCGATGGGATTAACCTGTATAAATAAAGGTTGAATGAATACAGTTTATGTGACACTTGATTGTTGATATGTGCTCTGACTATCCATGTTGCTGATCTTATGCTGCTGATTTATTTCATGCTGCTGTGTTCATTCGTGCTCATCTTCTCGCACGGACTCATGTTCGTGCTGCTGTTCAGCGTATTGTTGTTGTACTACTAGTGCTTAGCGTATTCATAGTTTAGCATATTTCTTAGTTCATATCTTAGATCTTATTAATGTTCCTACTTCGTGGTTTTTCATCCATCACTGGGGTGTGTGGATCGTAACCCCCCCCCCCCCCCCATGATAATCAAGGGACTACAGTATCAGAGTCAGAGTCAGAGTTTCTTTATTGTCATTCGCACCTCATGTGGTACATGTGGTGGAGCGAAATTATGTACACGGGGTCCCAGTTACATCCAACAATAAAATGTATAAGAAAAACAGTAATAACATCTAAGATATGATCTAAGAAAAATATCAACTAAATATACACTAAGCACATAAAAACATTGAACATCAGCACAAACATGAACATGAGTCTGTGAGCAGATGTGCACGCATGAACACATCAACATTGAAACAGATCAGCAGCAACATGAAACAGATCAGCAGCAACATGATATGGTTTTTCACAGTGATTATTCTAGTTAGAAATTCATGAGTCTAACAGTCTCAGGGTAGAAGCTGTTCCTCAGTCTAGTGGTTCTACACTTAATGTATAACCATGAGGATGAACAGAATGAAATGTGTGATGCTGGCAAAATTCTGAAGCCACAGTTTAAGCACACCAACAAAAACATCTACAGGATTGTGACAAAGGATCTCATGGGGGAAGTTAAGCAAAAATAACTGAATGACTCAAGTAAAAAGTTTAGAGAACTTGGTTTTTTGATGACTTCATATGATGGATAATCTTAACTTTGAACAGAAAATTGCTTTCTTTTGCTTTTCCAGAAATACTGCAGAAATCGCACAATTTAATGAATAAATAGCAGCACGTCTGTCAATACATTTCTACTTTATGAACAACGCAAAAGGAAAGACATGCTGCTAAACAGGATTAGGTGAAGTCAGAGCTGGGGCCCGAGCGTGGGCCACAATATACTAAAACTAAAAGAACTTTTAAAACTCCTCTCAGCATACCATCATTATGGTCGTTACAAAACAAAAATAATAATCACAACTTGAAGACAGTAGTTCAATAAGAGTTTAAGCTATTTGTGTAGTCATTATGCCCTTATTTATTTACATTTTAAGCAATGTTTATGTTGGTAAATTTTACCAGTAGGCACATTTGGAAGTAGTTGCCTTTGTTATTTTTGGGATATACTGATCTAGTAGACAGGGAGAAGCAGAAAATAAATAAAAGTGTAAACAACAAAATTTGGGGACAAGTCATAAGAAGCTGAAAGTGTGAGATAGGCGTAAAGAACAGGAGGGGAAAAAACAACATAATAAATAAATAAATAAGAAACTGAACTTTTCCACGCACATTAAAGTCAGGCATCTGCACCTAGGGCTGTATACCGCACAGAGGTTATTTTATGGCACCGACCGAACTGCACCGGTCGGTGTATGGATTGAAACGTCACTCTTCTTTCGGTGTCAAGTTTCGTATTGGATGTAACGTGGTTTCAGTACGCAGGCAGGTAAAACACCAGACATATGACAAACAGACTACGCGTTTACATCCAAATTCACACTTCTGTCACTTTTTGTGTAACACGAGTAGCGACGGCAACAGAAAAGTATATATCAACAAACCTAATGTAGAACTGAATAAACACAGGATTGGATTAGAAACCTGTTGAGATCCAGCCCATCAAGACCTGCCGGGCTTCACTTCAACTCAAAATGTTACAGCAGTCTGTCCTCATGTTAAGATTTCAACAAACAAGACAACCACCAGCTATCTCACATGGTTCAACACGTTTGGGTTTTATCTGTCAGCACTTTACAAAAGCACTCCACTGACTGAATGGATGAAGTCTCCAGGATTTGAGAAAATTGTAAGGCGAACATTAATTGATGGTTACAAGTGCATTAAAAATCCTATAAAGTGCTGGTTTCTGCTGGAAGTGACGAAGACGAAGACAGGACGTTGTGCTGAGCAAAACAAATGAGCCAGTAGACTTTCTCCACCTGGATTACACCACCTTCCTCTTATGAAAACCACCAGCTGCAATGCGCTGTGAGATCAGCGACATTGTTCTGTAGCTTTGTGAAGACAGAAAACACACCGTTGGACATCGTCCAGGTATTCTCACTAGAGTTCTGAAAAACGGCTCCATCTAAAAAACCTCCACGCAAAACATTAGGTTTAGGGGGTTTATTAACTGGAAACGAATATTAATAATAAGGGAGGCAGAGAATCAGGTGTGACCAACTGTCCATTCTAATGTTTTTATCACTGTGCCCCTTCCTCCCCTAATTTGCCTCTCAAGCTCTCCCTGCAGCCCCCTAATCCATCCATTCCACTCCTCCCTCCATCTGCCCACCCATGATACAATCTGCTACTTCCTGTGACAAACCACCAAAGACACCGCCCACTTCCTGCAGCCTGCACAACCTAATAAGGACTGCACCAGTCTGAACAATCCATGCCTGCAGAAACACACAGACCACACAGTTTCCTACAAGCTGACAGCTTTTAAATTCAGTCTGTATTCACTTCAAAATGCTCCCTGACTTTCCTGCTCACTACACCACTAAGTTAATGAAAGGCTTTTTTTTTTTATTTACAGTTTTAATATGTATGTATTAGGAATTTGAAGGCAGGATCCAAACCAGAAAATGTTTGACTGTTTAGTCACATAAATGTTTCTGGGCAGAGAAGCTCTGTTGGGAATACTCCCAACAAGGCTGACAGGAAAATGTCAATGAAACCAGCGGCAGCGGTCCAGAAGTTCAAAATTTAAATTTGATGTTTCTGTTTAGTTTTAAGTGCAATATATAAGCAACAAACACTTTTCTGTGAGGTTTTGATAGGAAGTGTTTTTTCAGTGAACTATGAGTTTAGTACTTTTCCTGTGTCCTTAACACATAATGGTTAGAGCAGTCGTCATCCAATGGAAGAAATGGGGATTCGATTCCACCATAAGTCACATACTGAAGTGTCCCTGGGCAAGACACTGAACCCCACACTGCCTCTGATGTGTGTCCCATTGGTGTATGAATGTGATCTAAAGCTCTGATTATTTTTTGTACAGATCTAGTAGAGTGCTGTATGGGTCAACGAGGGCACAGATTGAGTTGTAAAGCACTTTGAGTATTGACTAGATAGAAAGGCGCTATATAAGACGTGCACAGTGTCATGTCTGGAAGAAAATAAGGGAGTAAGGAAGAAAAATATAAAAATATTTCCTTTTTATTATGGATTCAACGGAATAGAAACGGCCTTTATTGTCCCACGGATGGGAAATTCAAGCGCAACAGATAAAAAGATTCACACAAAAGTTTTGAACACAACACAAGAGATCAATAATTCATTTACTGACATTGTAAATGTGAGTTGGTCTACAGGGAGTAGATTCAACAGTGCTGACGTACGTTTCAGCTGATTTACAGTTCATTTAAATTCACATTACACATCACAACAAGCAGCAGTCCTTCCGGTCTCACACTCACTTTCTAGCTCAGCGTCAGGGCTTGCTGCTCTTTGAGAAGACTGCGGTCAAGTGTGTTTACATTTTTACTCAGCAAAACGGAGTGCGTCCAGATAGTCAAGAAGCTTTTTATAGAATTCAAATCATTTCCATGCCATTGTCCTCAAGTGACCTTGTGCACACTAGCCTATCTACAGGGTTTGAGAGGAGAACCAGAGGTCAGTCTCAGATTAATCGGTTTCTCTGCCTCCCGCCAAGTTCACGTTGCCCCCCACACATCCATTTATTTTTCATTCCTAAAAGTAATTCAAAAAACACTTTGCAGTCAAAAAAATAATAATTGGCACGCAACATAACTAAAACTGTAAGCTGTGGATAAGATGTTGCGTAGGGGAATAGGTAGTCTACTGAATGTCTCTGAGGGACGTTGGACACTAGTTGGGTCACAGAAATCACAGAAACTGAGAAAGTTTTCATCAGTTTCATCATCCATCCCCAAGGTAATATTACTTTTTACATTTATTTTACTCTAAATTAAATTTTACTCAGCAGGTTAGGTTAAACCTTCTGATACACATTGATTCAAAAATCCAGTTTGCAAAATATTTAAAGAAAAATACGTAAACTTGAGAGGATGCAAACTTTCCCAGAGGCACCAAATACCAGGTGGCTCATCAGTCACCACAGGCAGGTTAAAACCCTAAAGATGAACTAATTAAACAAAGTACTGGTCTTGGTTGCATCCAGCATGGCATTGTGTTGGACAGTGAGAGCATATGGGACCTGGGAGGGGACGAGACAACTCTGGGAGACGGATGCATATTTAATGGCAGCGAAAGCGCGGCCTGAGTTAGCAGCTGCATTATTGATGGCGCTATGGACACTAAGAGTCTAAAAGGGTAAGTGGCACATGTGCATAAAGATGTGCACCCCCACACACACCTGTCATTCGGCCAACAAGCACAACCAAGCTCCACAGTCCACTTGGTATAACGGACTGCAGGGGGCACGTGACCCAGTCGCACTAGACTGCCTAAAGAACAGTCTATTCTCTTAATTCTTCAAATAAGAAATACACAAATACTACTAGCTTCCTATTGGAGAGGGTAAAGATAATATTTGGATTGACTGAAGGGGTTTTCTCTCAAGCAGACAGGTCAGTGCTTCTTTTAACTTCAACAAAGGAAACAATAACCACAGTGATGTATAAATTGTTCTATACAATACAAGTCTGGTTTCACTTCATCATTACAGGCAGATAAAGCCCTTCACCCCTCTGTGGTTTGGTCCCATCAGTCAACGAGGAGTTAACAGGAAATCGTGGCGCACCACTGGAGCATGTGCTCTCTCACAAATGTCTGTACAGCTCACACAGCTTTTTTCCTCCAAATGAGCCGGCAAGTACAGTCAGGCCCGTTTCTTCCTCTGCCCCTCCTCATACCTTGCACCAGTTGGTCATTTTTCTTTTTCACCATTAAACGATCCCAAGATCAAATCAAAAAAAGAAATGCCTTTTTAGTGGCAACCTTCTAGAGATGTTAAAATCCTATAAAGAACCTAGTATGGTTGAGCTGAGCAGCGTTTCTGGACTTTTCATGCCAGTATGCAAATATCTTTTTTGTATTTCAATGAGTTTGCTAAATAAAACAGCACACAATAAATGCAGGCTTTCATTAATTCACAAGCTGACTCAAGCGAGCCTGTGGCTACAAAGCAATGTCTGGACAGTTTGTTTTTGCTTCTTAATTTATCCATGGATCAATATGCATCTCCTCTTTCACCAGGCTTCTGTGTTCTCCACAAGACCACAATAACACGTCAAAGAAAGCCGGTCCCTCGCCTCTACATGCAGTTTAGTTTGTAATAGTGGTAAACCTTTTCAACTTGTTTTTGTTGTCTTTGTTTTTCTCTGCGGTCAACACAGACTGGTAAGAGCGAGCCGATGAACGGACCAACAATTACCGTATTTTTCAGCCTATAACTCGTGGGTTTTTTTTGCGTAATTTACATGCCCTGCGACTTACACGCTGAAACAACTTATTTATGTTTTTTCCCCATATTTATAAACCAATTTTTGACTGAGATATGACAGTTTTCATTCATTCTATTGAACACTAACATTTTTAGCTGCTAGATGGCACTCGAGTAGTATGACATGCCGTTTTGTCGTGTAATAGGTAAAAGTGGCTATTAATGATACAATCGGCTTGCCATAGCGTCCAGCTCGCCTGAAGCAACCGTCAAATCAGCTTCATTTTGCGGCACTGCCCCGGCAAAATGTAGTTGATTTGACCATTGAAGTGCATGTTTTAAGTAAAAGTTCAACTGAGACGCACCTTTGCTATAATGTTGAACAAACAATTGTTTTAGTGCTTATCTTGTTAAATTTTGCAGAAACGCGAGCGTTCCTCCTTCCTGATTTCCTCCCTCTGTGCGCTCCTGCAGCACTGAGGCAGCAAATACTTTGGAAAATGCAGCTGATTTGACCATTAAAGTCCTTTTATTGAGCAAAAGTTAGACTGAGACACACGTTTACAATAAAGTCAAGCAAACAATTGTTTTTAGGTGGTTATCTTGTTAAGTTTTGAAAAATGCACAGCACGTCGTCCCTCTGCGCACTCCTACTTCCGCGTATCGGTTTTTGAAATGCAGCTGATTTGACCGTCAAAGTGCATTTATTAAGGAAAAGTTAGACTGAGACACACCTTTGCTATAATTTTGAGCAAACAAATAGTTTTCAAGTGTTAATCTTGTTAAATTCTTGTTAAAGTCCCCCCGTGCACGCGTCTGCGGCCGCCAATTGGTTTTTGGCACAACACCGGCCCACATTTCCAGGTTGTCAGTGGTGACGCGGAATAGATGAGACTTATTCATTGAACCTTTATTTATACAAGTTAATCCCATTGAGCCTCGGGGAATCATTTACAATACAGCAAAGCAACATATTTATGTATTTTCCACATTATTAGACATTTTTGGACTGATGCAACTTATAGGGCGGTGCGACATGTCCGGTGGAAAATATGATAAGTACATTTAGTTTATCATCTTTCAAGTATTTTTAATTTCAAACAACTTTGGGGAATGATTCATACAATTAAAATTCTGGTGTTACAGCAGTAATAGGACAGAGACCAGAAAAATACGAGAAAAAGCCAGGAGTAAAAAAATCACAAGCTATTAAAAAAAAACATATAATATGTACATATAAAAGAAAAAGTATACATGTATGTGTACTGAACTATTTGTCCATATATATTTATTATTGTCGGTGAAAAATAAGAAAAAACAGAAGTGACAAAAAAACGAGAATTGAAAGTTTCATTTTCAACCAAAGCACCTGAATGGTTGAGACGAGGCAAAGCTGATAAAATTAGACCCCTAGCTGACATATCAGAAGGGGAAGTGTGATTGGTAAAGAAGCAATCTGGGAGAATCCACCATGTGCTCATTAAATGCTCCTCTGTGTGAACCATTTCAAAACTTAAGCTATGCATAGAAAACAATACTTTTTAAGTAAATCATGAACAAATAAAATCTTGTTGACTCCCAGTATTAGTTTGGCCAATTCAACTGGAAGAAAAAGGGGAAATAAGGTCAGTATAATAAATACACTAATATTTTTAGTATTAAACACACTGAATCATGATGGGGGAAAAGTACTTAACCTCTGATGCCGATTTAAATATAGGAGCCCCATTTAATAGCTGTGTCCTGTTACTTTACAGTCCACAGTCCTTAAGTACGGTGGCCCTGAGGTGTAAATGAACAACTTTTGAAAAAAACAAATTATATTTGAAAAAAAAAATCACACACACTCAAAAAAAAAAAAACGGAATTAATTTGAAAAAAAAAAAAAATTACATTTGAAAAAACAGAATTACATTAAGCCAAAGTGGAAATGGCCGAAGCGGAAGTGGCCGAAGCAGAAGTGGCCGAAGCAGAAGTGGCTGGAATCACATTTGAAAAAAATAGAATTACATTTGAAAAAGCAAAATTACATTTGAAAAAATGGAATTACATTAAGCCAAACCAGAAGTGGTGGTGGTGGGGTGTTACTTTATTAAAATAAAACTACGGTGGCCCTGAGATGGTCTGGCTTAATGTAATTCTGTTTTTTCAAATGTGATTCCAGCCACTTTCGTTTTGGCTACTTCCACTTTGATTTAATGTAATTCCGTTTTAGTAATTCCATTTTTTTTTTTTTCAAATGTGATTCTGCCCACTTCTGCTTCGGCCACTTCCGCTTCGGCCACTTCCGCTTTGGTTAATGTAATTCAGTTTTTACAAATGTGATTCTGTTTTTTTCAAATGTTGTTCATTTATCAATCAACCTTTATTTAGACAGGTAAATCCCATTGAGCCTCGAGGACTCATTTACAAGAGAGACCTGATTTCAACAAGGGAAATTTGCACCTCAGGGCCACTGTACTAAAGACACCCTCAGCTGTTAGCAAGCTTTACTCTGCACGGCCCTGAACAACAGGAGGTGCATGATGTGTTTCCAACTGTAAAGTACCACCTCTGGAGAACAAGCCCTGAAAATGTGCAGCTCATCGTCTAGATGCTGAGTCAACTTCCTTGTGGCTTTGTTTCTTCTGTTCACAACACGAACAATTACAAGAAACAGAATTAGACATATTTAAATTCTTCAACTAAAAGATGAACTCAAACATTCCTCGAACAGTCACCGTTTTCCTGACATTGAAAAGAATTTTGGCTCAAAACATCCAAGTTTGTTATTCGGCCAGTTCACGAGCAGAGAGGAATTCCTTCCTGCTTCTAATGAAGCGAAGTGTGTGTGCGCACGCACATGTGTGCACGCGGGTGTGACATGACTGGCACACTCAATGCCCATATTTGGAGCGAGTTTACCTCTGTCCTCCTCGCCGAGCTCAATTCCTTTTACAGGTTGGAACAAATCCCCTCTTTGACTCAAGTCAAGAAGAAGGAGGGCTCCTTCTCACAAAACAATCAATAGAAGAAAACTCATTTTTCTTGACTGCCCCGACTTGTACACCTCTTTCCTTTGCACAGAAAACAAACAAAAAAAAAAAAAAACATGAATGTTTTGTCTTAAGTTTGGTTCTGGAGCAGAGAAAAGGGGCTATTCCTAAATGATCCTTCCTGTCAACATCAAGGCCTGACTGCACAGACTTGGGCTTTACATTAATTTAATGACAAAATATGGTTTAACTGAATGTTGCTCCATTTGGATGCAAATTGTTGTCTACTAGAGGTGCACAGATTGCAGTTTTCTGGCCGATCACTGATCTCTAAAAAGCCTGACCTGCGAATTCTGATTTGGGCCGATACCAATTTTGTTTTATAAGCGACACTGTCAAGTGTTATAAGGTCACAATGCACCTTCGATTTTCCAATCTTATTTTATTGAAAAACATACCCTTGAACAATATCCTAGAAACAATACAAACTTGTTTTAAGTGGCCATGAGGCAGTGCTCTGAAATATAAATGAAGTTCAGACAATTGTTAAAACTACAAACAAAAAATCTGTAAAATCGGTTTATCATGTAAGTATCGGCTGATCGCCCATCGCCCAAAATTAAGAAAATCGGGACCCACTCCATTGTCTACTCAACTATGCACATGCATTTATAACTCAATTACCACACATAGCAATAATTAATCTGAATGAAAGTGTTTGAACCAGTCTAAGTAAAATTACGGCAAGTGAAAATGTATTTTCCCCATTTACAAACCACCACCTCAGACAACTGGTTAGAGAGGAAATGAATGTCAGTTTCGTGTAGCATCTGGGAGGGCATGCACAACAAGCACTGCCTCGGTAAACACAATTATGTGCATAACAACTCACGCAGAAAAATGTCTCCCTTACATAATAAAAAGAAAGAAAATGGAAAGGCTAAATGTTAAGTGGGCTATTTACCATTTGGTAATAAACCTTTACATCACATTAGGTCAAAGTCTCAAAAGAAACTCCCATAAAACTAAAATAGGCACAGAGTTCCCTTCAAAATTATCTAATGCAGCCTTTATCTGTCAGCAATCACCATCATCCCTGATAAAGACAGCCAAGATCTCAGAACTGAACTGATGGGGATCTTTATGATCACTGGCAGCCTACAGCTGTTTCTATACTAACTGGGGCCCATTATGCGCCATTAAGCAGCAGGCCCCAGATGAACCCACTGTACCTTCATGTCCATTAGCAGTGCTAACCATACAGCAGATCAGTACAGAACTTCTGTCTTTAGCTAGCTTAAGTCTGACTGCAATATTAGAGTCAAGCGTTGCAAAAACTCTGGTTCTGTTTTGACTACTGCAGAGAACACAATATGTAGCACCACAATACAATACTTTGTTTTGGCTTATTTCATTCAAGTTAGGACTAAATATTTGCAGCAAAAGACCAACTAAAATCCAGAAACTATTCAACTGTGTATTCTTATCCTGCTTTTGAAAACTCTCCAATGAGTTTTTAAATTATTTCTGAATAACATACAAAAAATAATAATATTTTAAAAAAGCAATACCACAAACTGCATTAGGAGTTCCATCTTAACACCTCAATCATGCAATCAGAAGTTTGTCAATGAAAATCAGAACATTATTTTATTACATTTTTAGGTATAACATAAGGCACAAAAAAAAAAAAAAGAAAGGCAGTGTGCAGTTGTGTAGATGACTGTGCAAGATACAGATTTAAATCATGAAAACTGACTGACTTCAGGCTGCAAACTATTTTACAATCATTAACAGAATAACTGTTTTTCTAAGCAATCAGTAGATGATTATTCCTTAACGAAGTCTAACTTTCTCCTTGTTCTATTTTGTTTCTAGGAGTGATTTATACAGATTGCTCTTTTGATTTCAAGAAAATGTCCAATTTGTTTTTTTTTTTTTAACCAAGTTCATATGAGAAAAATCAACAACCATCATCACATTCTGAACCACCAGTTTAATTTGAAAATGTGTTTACTTTCTATCTTCATACTTAGCAGAAAAAGCCTATCCTTTAAGAGCTGGATTTAAAAAAATCACGCAAATCTTAATGCTTACTTACAATGCTTCAGGAATTGCCAATGAGATCATTTGAGTAAGGACAATACTGTAATTACCTCTCTATAAGCCACTACTTTTTTCACAGGCTTCAGCTAATTTATGGATTTTTTTTTGATAGGCTAACGAGCTTCCTGCTGCCAAAAGCATTTAGCTTCGTCACACCCGGGCGCTCACATAGCCTGCCCAATACACCTCTCTTGGGGGGTGGGTCCTCATGAAACATACAGACAGAGTGAACCCCATAGACCTTCATAACATCTACCTCCCTCACTCATGGTTACTCTACTGAATGGCCCAACACAAACTAACACATAATGAACATATAAACTAGGCTAACAACAACAGACTAGTAATCACTAAAAGAACAATGCTAAACGGCTAACCGAAATGATTAACAATGAACATAAATTTTACCCATAATCCCTCTCTGAGGCCATGTGACCAACAGTCAACCATAATAAACCAATGAGGAAGTCTCGTTGAGTCACAAGGACCCCAAGAGAGACGTGTATTGATGATAGGCCTGTCATGATAACAAATTTTGCTAGGTGATTCATTGTCTCAGAAAATATTGCGATAAATGATAATATTGTTTGAAATTTAACAATTTATTGTCAAATTTAGAAGAAACGTTGATCTGTTTGGAGTGTAGTACCCATTTTGACCACCTGACAGAGGTATAAAACTGAACCAAAGGATGGATAGCTGAGCAGCGTCTCTCATTAAGAAAAATGGGAGGGAGGGCACTTGACGTGACATGGGCTGACGTGAATTAAAAAAAAAAAAAAAAAAAACAAACAAACAGTAAACAAGTTCTCAGCTTCTTTTTGCAGAGAAAATCAACTTTTTACACGAAGGCACAGGTTTCAACCGTGAATTTTGGAGCTCAACAAGACAGAGGTTTATTCCCAAGATCGGCCTGTTAGCTTAGTTCGTAGCTTAGCTTCTCAGCTTAGCTGCTTTTAACGATCCAAAATCACGGTTTTGGATCGTTAAAACAGATTTTAAAGAGAAGAAAGAAAGGGAGGGGTCAGTGAAGAGCAACGGAGTTGAGCCGTGTCTTCAGTAGAAAGAGAGACACGAAGAAAAGATAAAGCCGGCAAATGAAAACGAGGTTGATCATTTTCATTCAACATGCAATTAATTGATTTATCGTTTATCGTGACAGGCCTAATTGATGAGTTGAAAAAAAATCTGACCAATGAAACTATCTAACCGGTCACAGTCGAACCAATGAAAACGGGGATGGGAGGAGAGAACGGGGGTGGGGATTCCCCCGCATGCGCAGAGAATGTGACCCTCACATACTCGCAGAGCAATTCTGCTTAGTGGAGCAGGACAGCATGCAGCAGGCGGAGTAAAGTGATCAAGGACTTCCTGGTAGGCTACTGTATATTTTTTTGACCAGTCGTGTTACCGGCAGTGTTCAGAAAATAAAATTACTGTGCAGATTATTGTCTGTTACCATTGTGGCTGACTGCCGGTCACATGGCCTCAGGGAGGCATTATGGGTAAAATTTATGTTCATTGTTAATCATTTTGTTTAGCATTGTTCTTTGAGTGATTTCTAGTCTGTTCTTGTAAGCTTAGTTTCTCATATTACAACATGAACACCCGCAGCATATACACAAGCACAGCTTATATGTACAAATTGTTTCTAATTAATGTGTGCAACTTATATTCAGGTGCACTCTTTAGACAAACAATTACGGTAGTTATCTGCTGCTGTTTAGAGGACTGAAGGCGTCTTTTCTTTATGGCTCAGGTTTCAGCATTAGTTTCAAAACTGTAGACTTCCCAACAGCTACTTAGACCACAAACTAGTTACAGATAAGGTTGAAGTTATTAAGAAAAATGGTCACAGAAGAAAAATACCAAATAGAGAGAACAAAATAGCCTAGGGGCACAAAAATACAAAAAAAAAAGCAGCAACCACCAAGAAAACAGGCTTTGTCACAAAGCGGGCAATAGAGGGTTTTGTACGTTGAGCAACTCCTGTGGCAAAGCATCTAATCCAAGAAGCAGGCCAGCATAAAGGCCTATTTATTAGTGTGGGAAAGCCAAAGGGATTCAACTGCTTCAGTAGAAGGGGTAGTAGCAGTGATTGGGGTTTGATGGAAATAAACACATGGCAGATTAATTTTTTAAGAATCGAGATTGTGAAATGATGAGGTATGGGTGCGCGGTTATCATTCAGCCGCAGCGTCATACAAATCATACAGCAACACATCTCATCGTTGATTTGTGTTGGTATACGACACACTTTGATGCATTTATCTCTGCAATGCATAAAATTGTCAATATTCTTAATCAACTAAAATTTCCTGAAAAACATCCCAAAATGTCTCAAAATACTTTTGCACACTAATAAATCAGTTAGCAGCTAAAGTCATATAACATTCAGCAGGACAGCAGGATTAAATAAAAAATAGCTGGGTATTATTTACAAATATTTGTTTTATGTTTGTACAAAATATAATTTTATAACATAGTGGAGGAAATTCAAATTTTCAGGTGGAGTAGTGAAAGCTTTGTATCTTAATGGAGAAAATAGAAACATATTTTTAATACTAATATTTTGTTGTAAACAGATATTCAGTACAACGATAGTTGATAAAACATTTTACGTTTTTGTTTAGTTAGAGAAATAGAAGTAGAATAAAACTGAAATAGGCAAATCAAAGCTTTATAGAAGTCAGAAGGTCAAACATGTCTAGAAAATTGTGTAAGGTGCCCAATTAATTTTTGCTTCAGGAGTGTGTTGTTAAGTGGGAAATCAGCAGGTATTTGTTCAAAAGTAAAAAATATATATATATATTTTTTAAATATTTACTTCCAGTATGAAGCAGGTTTATAAAGTGTCTAAGGAACTAAAGATGGTATTCCACTGGGCTGCGTACGTTGTGACTAGCTGGCAAACAGCATTCATGAAGAAGCCTGTAAACGTCTCAGAACAATAGCAGAGGTTCTCAACATATTGGCTTGAGCTGCAGAAGCTTGCAGGACAGGAAGTGTTTTGTCAAAAGTAGGACATCAACTGGTTAACAATTAGGAAACCACTTGGCGTGTCACTACTAGCTGCTGGTGTAAAAAAAAAAAATTGTGAAGTATGCATTCATTTTTAGAATTTGCCCATTTTAAATAGATTTTGAATATTAAAAATTTTGCGCATTCCTACTGCACTAGAGCTCTTTTTTTTTTTTTTTTTGAGAGAGAGAGAGAAAGCATGTCCGGGCCTAAAACAACATACACACGCTGACGTAAATAATAATTTAAATAACTGGTCGAAATCTGCTTATCTTCATTTCAACTGTGTACTCCAGTAGATTAAATTATAAATGTTGGGCAGCTGCCAAGGTGGGTAGGAAGCAGGTGGGTATGATGCATTGAAATAATGTGGATGCGTGGATACAATTTTGCAAGCTGTGAACACACACACAACCCCATAATTTTTCAAAATCAGTTGTGTAATTTACAGCTGAGCAGCTCACTCGCCACTTGGTCACACTCAGAATACACTGCAACTCAATATTTGCATATTTTCTGGCGATACCGAGTTTAGCTCGAGTTGTCAACTAGTCTGCGGCAGTTGCACTGAGATACTGTCTTAAGTGATCCTGAGCCAACCAAAGCAGGTTTACCCAGTGCTAACCAAAAACACTGGCTGACTCATGTGCAAGCTGCCTGGAGCCACTAATAACAGAACAGACTTCAAAATAAATAAAAAAATCTGACTGTGAGGGGGATTAGCTGAACGAGTGGAGACACGAAATATCAGTAACACATCACAAACATTACAAAACAGCAGGCAGGAACGCTCTGCTGTCGCAACCACGATGAGTTTCATCTAGTTATCATTACAAAGTTGGCCTATACAAAACATAACTCAAATTCTTTCGTAAATAACAGCTACTGGCCTGTAGACACAGGATCATGAAAAAGAGTTACAAAAGATGACAAAAGCAACACTGCAAAGGTTCTAAACTGGGGTGTCCAAGGTGCAGGTTGATGGCCATTCGCGTCCCTTGAAGTGATTTTGTACAGCCCATAATAGCAATTTTACAATGGTAAAATTGTGGCTCGCAGGCTTAAGAGGCTGATGCGGATGTAGATCTTCTGCTAATTTAAAGGTGATACTTTTTTTTTAATTATAACTTTTAGTATTTTTTAGCTTGATCAACAAAACAATATTGAAATACTTTTTTTAAAATGAGCGATACTGAGTACAAACCTTACACCATTTTCTTTTTCTTGCTTTCGGCTGGTTCCTTCAATTGTTTAAGGCTGGACGCCCTTCTTGACGAAACCACTGACCCATTCATTCAACCTTTATTTATACAGGTTAGTCTCATTGAGTCACGAGGACTCATTTTCAAGAGACCTGTTTTAGACCAAACCACATAAGGTACACACAATAAACAGCCATAAAATGCATATAAAACGAAAAGTCAATAAAAGTAGTGACAAAACAAAATAAAATCAAGCTACATTATGAAACGAGGTACAGGAACAGGTCTGCATTGAGTTTTGCATTGAACTCAATTGTTTAAAATCCCTTAGAGGTCAAAGTCGACAGCATCAGATCTTTTTGTAAGGTGTTCCAGGTTACAGGAGCAGAGTAAGAGGAGGTCTTTTTGCAGAGTTCAGTCCACACTGACGGGACGCTGCAGGTAATGATCTCTTGAGAGCGCACGCTGTAGCTGCACTCGCGTAGTGACATGTAGGAGGAGATGTATGAAGGCAACAGACCAAGAAGTGATTTAAAGATGAAAATGTACCAGTGAGAGAGAGAGAAGTTAATGATGACCAGATAACTAATGAATACAGAATGAAGTGGTGAGTAAGGTAGTTACAGCCAGTTATGAATCTTGGTGCACTGTGATAAACAGCATCCAACATCTGCAGGGTGCTTGTAGGAGCATTCATCTAAATAATGTCACCATAGTCAATGTAGGGAAGGAAATTAGCAGCTACAAGGCGTATCCTAGCTTCAGCATTAAGCAAAATCTAGTTCTGCAAAAGAACCCCTATTTTAATTTCAGTTTCTTTATCAAGTTTTCGACATGCGGTTTAAAAGACTGATGTGAATCAACCAAGATTCTCAAGTATTTATAACAATTGACAAACTCAATTGGAACACCAATCGTAGATAAGATAGGAGAAAGGACTGCTGGTAACAACTTCCTGTTTGAAAACAACATCCCTTTGGTTTTATCAGCATTTAGCACCAGTTTGAGATGGAACAAATCTCACAGGATGATGCTGAATGCAGACTTTAAAAGCTGGAAAACCTTAGCAACTGTTTTCGCTTAAAAATAAACAACTGTATCATCGGCATAGAAACGACAGTTGAGATGGTTCAGGCATCTAGTAAGGATGGCCCCTGGGCGCCTCCCTAGGGAGGTGCTTCGGGCATGTCTGACTGGGAGGAGACCCAGGGGTAGACCCAGGACACACTGGAGAGACTATGTCTATAAGTTGGCCTGGGAACTCCTTGGAATCCTCCCAGAAAAGCTGGAAGAAGTGGCAGTGGAAAGAGATGTCTGGACCTCCCTGCTCAAACTGCTGTCCCTGTGACCTGACTTCAGAAAAAGCAGAAGATAATGGATGGATACTTCACTAAATAAAGTAACTGCAGTAAAATTAACCCTTTTTTTGGTAATACTGAAAAGCAACATGTTAAGTTAATTTTGTCAAATGAATAACTATAATTTCTGTTTGTTTGTTTTTTGTTATATCACAAAGTTTATCATTATCGTCACATTGCTCTGAAATATCACAATATTATATTTGAGCCATATCGCCCACCCCTACTGACGACCTTCCGAGTACAGGTTTACCTTCTGTAACTTCTGGAGCCACCACACCCACATTTCCACCAAAATAATTCCCTACAATTATTCTTATTTTATCTCCATTTCAAAAATCTTTACTAACTTCTACCAAAAAGTAGACTTCTGGATAAACATTAAAACCTGGTTTAATATAGCAAGTGTTTTTAAAGAAAAAAAAGTGCAGCTGATTTAAGAACTGATAGAGGGAAATTGGGCATTTTTAAGGAATATTTCTGCAAAATATTGTTTACATTGTTGAAGAGTATAAAAATGGAAAAAAAAAACATTACAAATGTTTTTTCCCCCCTAATTTTCTTGACTTTTAATTTTTGTGGCCCACGATTACATTCATGTTTGGACACCTCTGTTCTAAGCGGGGCAGCACGGTGGCACAACTGGTAGAGCTGCTGCCTCTCAGCGAGCAGGTCCTTGGTTCAAACCCCGGTCCAGGGGCCTTTCTGGGTGGAGTTTGCATGTTCTCTCCGTGCATGCGTGGGTTTTCTCCGGGTACTCCAGTTTCCTCCCACAGACCAAAAACATGCATGTTAGGCTGATTGGTAACTCTAAATTGTCCCTAGGTGTGAGTGAGAGAGTGAATGGTTGTTTGTCTCATTTGTCTCTATGTGTCCCTGTGATGGACTTGCGACCCGTCCAGGGTGTACCCCGCCCCTCGCACAGTGATTGCTGGACATGGGCACTGGCGACCCTCGTGACCCAAAATGGAATAAGCGGGTAAAGATAATGGATGGATGGATGGATGTTCTAAGTGGAGTTCATGATGCTGGGTGGACTGAAAACAATATGTTAAGTCAAGCAGACACATTACACCTGCCTGTATAATCATAACAAGAGCATTAATTCTTAGACCTGAGGCAGACATGTGGCTGGTGTCAGAAGGGATAGGAACAAAGTCAGTGAGTCAGTCAGTGAGTGGGATTTTGAAGTTACCTCACTGACAGTAACAGTGAATCATAATGCAAATGGATACTTCACTTCCGGTGACACCCCCCAAGATAAGAGCCTGCAGTGTTGGTGAAGTGACATAAGCAAAACTATTGTTATTCTCTGTGACAATGATGCAAGAAGTGACATTCCATCACGTAATTTCATCACAATCCCAATTCCATCAGCACTGAACAAACATTTTTCAAAACTTTTCATTCATCAACATCTATTTCACACAAATAAAACATAAAGTCAGCTTCAATTCAGCATGTTTCATGGAACCACTTTCTCAACTGGGTCGATAGTTAACCCCAGGACCACCTGACTGAACTTCTGTGTCAACATTTACATTCCAAAAGACAATGAACACAATGTGGAGTTGAATACCAGTCAACGCCTATTATGCAAGGTGAAACACAGACCGTTGTGACCACAAAAGAGAGTCAGTCAAAGCAGTATCTATTTAAAGTAAGAGTGCCTTTCATTAGAGCAAATATAACCTTCTGAATGCAGAGATGATGCACGGAGGGGACACCCAAACACCAAAAAAGCTCCATATGTGCAGTCGTCAGAGCAGTGTTTTATGATTAGTAAAGCAATTCAACAACGCTTGCTCATCGTATTGCGCAATAATTAATGTTTTTCTACACCAGACTGGCAGGACAGGGTGTTGTCATGGTGAGGTTTACTTGTGCCTTGAATTCATAATTTTTACTAAACATGTCAGGTCAGGTTCATAGCCTGCTACAGGTAGCATTGTAAACAAGTACAAACTGTCGTATGGACAAGTGGTCGGCATCAAAACCGACCCCCACTGGCTCTACACCAGTGATGAGGGTGGCGTGACACTCAACAGAAAGAAAAACCAGATGTGTCAAAGGGCTAATGAGTTCTAATTAAGTCAGTGGCTATCATGCACAATGGCAATTCTGATGTCAACTCGGCATCAGCTCCAGCACCAAGCAACAAGATGTTCTTCTGGCCATCTCAGCCATGTTGTGTCATCTATTGATTGGGTCTCTCACCAAGGGACACTACACCCGTGCCATGTAATGTCATCATCATGGCGCAATCTCATAGTTTAGTTTCATGACTACGAAGATTTAGAGATAGAGCTACATATGGGGCAACCAATGCGTCACATTACACGGCAGTGGAGACAAGTGTGCAAAGTCCATACAATGTTACTGCATCATTAGTGTGACCATCACAACACACCAAAGCCACCAGAAAGCTGCCTCTTAACCTGGGAGCTTGGAACGTTAGAACCACAAATGATAGTGACTCATAAATAAGACCAGAACACGCAACAGCCATTATAGGTTTAGAAATGGAGAAAGCACACATTGACACCTGCGCTCTCAGTAAAGTTTGAGGTTTAAAAGAAGTCACAATATTCTGGAGTTGCAAAGAGGATAAAACAGCAGGTGTTGGTTTTGTGACATCTAATAATAATCAATAACTGTCAATCAAGGAATTACTACACAAGCTTTCAATGACAGACGTATGTCTTTGGGTATACAACTGACAAATGGCAATCATTTAACCCCCATCAATGTGTACGCATATACTATATTTGGATGTTGTCAATCCGGGGAGTTGAACTGGCGATCTTCTGATCACAGGCTAGCCTATGTGCCACCTCTTTCCCAAGCATACACTTTGAAAATGTTATCAACTTAAGACTTTGATGCATTTTTGTCTCAGACAAGCAGATCTCGCCTCGAGGTTGCCGGGTGAACAACCAAGTGAAAAAGACATGGATTAAAGTTCACCGTCACAGTAAAGGATTTCTGTAAAAATAAAAAGGGGATGAAAGAGTTTTGGGGGGTTTTTGTGTGTGGTCTTTTTAAAGCCATCCAACCTAATGATGATTACAGGGGTTAAACTGACACTGCTTTCAACAAATAAAGAGAACCAGAGCCGCAGATTGACCCAGTCGGAGCAGAGCAGGGCCGGTCGTGTTGCGTCATACGTGGCCATTGTGCGCAGTGTTTCGAACTCAGACAGATTGCAGGTGAGAGCACCAGTCAGTGTTTCCTGGACTATTTTCCAAGGAGGACAACCTGCTACCCTTAACTGAAGGTGATGACATGCAATAAACGATTAAACATTTAAATATTAAACGTACGTGTTTGCACGTGATTAGTTCAGTGCTGCCGGGGGAAATACCAGAACTGATACACCATCACCCTCACTCGCCCCTGACCTCCCAGGAACTTTCATATCTAAAATCTAACCTTGTATTAAACAGTAATGTGTTCAGAGCATTGTCATCATTGTACAAATATGTCCAACTTGCACATGAGAACAAACTACTGATCATAGAAAATGCTACTTAATCTATAGACCCACTTTTACGTAACATAACTTAGAATAAGTTATTTTGTAGTATAAATATGAAATGTGACATTACCCAGCACATTTTTTATTATTTATTTAGTTATATGAAGGAAATGTTTAATGAGGTGTTGACTTGTCCTGTATTTGCAGGGTCGACAAAAGCAGTTTATGTTTGTCTGAGACTATCTTTTTTTGTCTCGGACAACCAGATCTTGCATCGAGGTTGTCCGGTGGACATCAAAGTGTAATAGATGTGAGTTAAAGTTCTCTGTCTCTGCAGCAGATGTCCATCATCTTTACCAATGACAAAGGAAGAAAAAAACGTGGTTTCAACTGTCCCTATTTGTGCGGGACAGTCCTGGATTTTGCCCCGTCCCATCCTGGATAAGAAGGTGAAAGGAAATTTTATAGCAACAGAATAGTCACTGGTCATTCAGGTTTATGAAGACAGCTTTTTTCAGTAAAGTCCATTTTGTTAGTACATTATTTAGGGGTGCAGAATAAAAAAATCATTAAAGAATCTCGATTCCTAGTCCTGGTGATTCTGAATAGATTCTAAAGGCCCACAAATCGATTTTAAAATGTGCTTAAGTTTATTTTTCTGCTCCTGAGCATACTGCATATCACATTACGTGTCTGCTCGGCCACCGTAGAATTTGGCCTTGTAGGCCACCGTACAGCAAGCTAGTTAGCCAGCTCCCTTTATCTGAATGGAATCTGCTAGAATGGAGCAGGAGGACAGCATGATTCAATCCGCTCCATCGTTAAAAGTCAGTGTAAAGTCATTTTGGATTCTACAATGTTCTGGGGAAGACAGAGCTTGACAAGAGCACGGTTATTTGCAAGAAGTGTAAAATGAAAATGTGGTACATTATTTTGGAAATACGACAAATGTGCGGAAGGCAGATGAAAAGCGAAAACAGCTGATCAGTGAACCCTGCAACAAACTTGCAGCTAATTCCCAAAGTATGGCTGTGAAAATTTCCCACTCCATCTCCTGCTATATCACAAAGGGTTTATGAGCATACAGCTCAGTCGAAGGGTTTAAGTTTATTTTCAAAACGCTGGACCCAGCGTATGTTATTCCTTCATGTAGCTTTTTTAGTGATAAAGCAGTGCCACAACTCCACCATGAAACAAAGAATAAAGTGGGTGAAGCTCTGATTAATGCTACCAGCTGCAGCTCAAATGGTAACCGTTTTTTCTTCACATTATACTAAAACTTATAAAGACAAGTTATAGAAAAAACTTAATGTAATTTGTCTTTTTAAAAAGTTGAAGAGAGGCCAGATGAGACACATCGCCTGGAGCCAGTTCTAAATGATACAATTTAGTAGATGGTTTATAAATTACATACAGTTCAGAAGAGTTTTTGTGCAGACTTGCATAGATTTTGAAATTTTGTTAAAAGATTTACCAAATAGGAATCAAGTCTGTATATTTCATATTAGCTTAAGTTTTGAAAATATAGCAAATGTTCAATATGGTTAAAATAACTGAAGTCTGCATTTTATTTTGAGTTAAAGGTTAATAATGCACGATGGTAGGCTGAAATCTTTGTTTACTTTTGTATTTATATATTTTGAATTACTTGTCTGTGATCGACTTGAGACCTGTCCAAGTAACAGAAAGGGAGGAGGAGGGGGCAACATTAGCATTCACTTACAGGCCGAATCTGAAACCATCCATTACCCATCCATTTTCTTTACCCACTTCTTCCATTTTGGGTCACGGGGTCGCCGGTGCCCATGTCCAGCAATCACTGTGCGAGGGGCGGGGTACACCCTGGACAGGTCGCAAGTCCATCACAGGGCCACATAGAGACAAATGAGACAAACAACCATTCACTCTCTCACTCACACCTAGGGAGAGTTTAGAGTCATCATTCAGTCTAACATGCATGTTTTTGTTCTGTGGGAGGAAACCGGAGTACCCGGAGAAAACCCACGCATGTACGGAGAGAACATGCAAACTCCACCCAGAAAGGCCCCTGGACCGGGGTTTGAACCAGGGACCTGCTCGCTGAGAGGCAGCAGCTCTACCAGTTGCGCCACCGTGCTGCCCTGAATCTGAAACGTAAAATAAATTTGAAGCAGAGTTTTTGAAAACTCCTTAAGACTTTCTCTATACCTCTGTAGTCGTGAAATATATGGAAAAAAATCTGTATAATTTACAGAACATCTGTAAGAGTTGACATGTATGACAATGAAATGAGGTATACTACATTCAGCGATAGCAAAAACGGGAAAGATTTGTTAAAACTGTTTATGTCCGTCAATGTGGGCAACGTGGGACACTTGAGTAGGTGATGAAATCTCCACCCCGCCGCCTGTTATTGAGAAGACAGAATGATATCTTTACACTTCGACAACTAATGGAAAAGACAAGAGAGCAACGCACAATTTTGAATATACCTGGACTTTATTAAGGCTTCTGATCTTGTGAATTGTGAACCGATTTTCATTATTCTGAACAAGCTTGGCTGTTCACCTAGGTTTATAAGGATTATTGAGATGTTATACTCAGATATACATGCCAGCCTGGTAGATGGAGAGCTTAGTCGGTCTTTTCAACGCAATGGTATACAAGGCTGCAAACTTGCACCAACATTGTTTTCTTTTATGCAGCAGGCTTGCTTTCAAAGATGTAAACATACATACAGCATACAGATTAAGTTCCGTTATGCTGGAGATCTGGTCAGTCTATGCAGACTCAAATAAAGACCAAAGTTCTTGGAGAATTCATTAGGAAAGCTCAGTATGCTGATGACGTCGCAATCTTCAGTGACACGTCAGTTGACCTACAGTTGTTATTACCAGTTAATGCATTCAACCATCTTGCAATGTGAATGGGCCTGTGTATCAACACCGCCAAAATGGAGACTATTTGAACTACACAAGAGCTCTTCATTGATCATCATATTCAAAATTGGCAAATGTGGCTCATTTAAAATATCTTGGCAGCTTTGTTACCAGTGACTGTTCAATGAAAGTGAAACGTGCTTCTCGTATTCATGCAACGCCCTGTGCTTTTGGACGATTACGAAAAAATTCTCAACTCACACGACGTCACCATGTCCACAAAAGGTCAAAGTTCACAATCAGTGGTTGATGCCTTTGTTACAGTACGGAAGTGAAACATGGGGCCTATATCACCATGAAGTCAGACAATAACGTAACATCACCTTTTTCCGATTATGAATAATAAACGGGACCGATTTGTTAGCAGTGAGGATATCTTGGTACATGAAGGTGTTGAAGACATTGAACTGAGACTGACTGAAAGCTGGCTGTGCTGGCTCGGCCACCGAATGATGACAGACCTTCTGTATGGTGAACTGACTCAGGAAGCATGACCTGTCGGCTGACCAAAACTGAGGTTTAAAGACACTAGAAAAAAAATGTATTTAAGAGTGCTCATGTGCTCAGTCAATGGACACAGTTGTGGAATAGACAAAAATGTAGATAGCTGATATGTAACATGTGTGACCGTAACAATGATTAAGTTACAAGTGTATGAGGAAAAGAAGAGGAAATACACTGTGTAATAAAAGTCGATGGTTCACAAAGCATTTACTTGTATTTCAAAATAAAGATAAAAATAGATTCCACAGTTTGTGCTTTAACATAATACCACCTACTTTGTATGATATGCTAATGGAATTGGAAGTGGTGGTGCAGAGGTAGGAGAAGATGAGCCTGTGATCGGAAGGACGCTAGTTTGATCCACTGGACATACAACATCAAAATGTGGGTAGGAAAGGTGAAACACCCACACCTACCTCCACCCTCATTTGCCCTACTCCGGGCCCTTGAGCAAGGCCCTTAACCCCTACCATCTGCTCCCCTGGGCGCCCTAGATGGCAGCTCTCTACTCCACATAGAGGGCTGTGGTAGATCGGTGGTATGGTCTGTGGTTGCCTCAAGAAGGGCATCCGGTGTAAAAACAATTGCCAAATCTTCATGCGAGTTACTTTGCTGTGGCGACCCCTGAAGAAGGGAGCAGCCGAAAAAGAAATTCCTTCAAAAAATGCATATCACCCACCGCCTTTCATGCCAATGTTTCATACTAATCTCAGAAAAGGGTTATATCATGTCATCTCTGGACAGTTTCTTTTTGGGAGAAATGTTTCGTCTTTCATCTGAAAGACTTCATCAGTCTGAGGCCTGCCAATCCAGATCTGTCTTATAAATAGCACCTCCTTGATGTGGTTCAAGCCAGCCGACTGTGCAATTCCCAGAAACTGGCTTTACACTATGCCAAAAGAGGACCATCCATCCAAAACAATCATCATGCATAACAATCTAATGTTTTAGGTCAAAGTCCACAGCCGGTTGGCTCGAAACACATCAAGGTGCTATTTCATTCAACCTTTATTACACAGGTTAGTCTCATTGCGCCTCGAGGACTCATTTACAAGAGAGACCTGTTTTAAACAAAGAACACAGATGACATGAGTAGACAATCATAAAAAAGCACAACAATTGAAAAATAAATGGAAAAAAAGGATTAAAAAAACCCAGCTACATTCTTTATTTTTATAAAACAGATCTGGCAGGCCACAGACTGATGAAGTCTTTCAGACGAAACGTTTCTCCTAGGGATGCACGATATTGGATTTTTGGCCGATAGCCAATATGCCCAAACTTATTTGGCCAATAACCAATACCAATATTTTTCCCCTAGACTTTTTTTACAGAGACTACATCACTTTCTCTGCTGTGGAATTAAAATACTACATTATTCTGCATGGTCCTTGTCAATTTGGCCTGCTACCAAATGCAGATGCCGAAAAGGTAAACATTGCCTTTTATATCGGTGAATTATTTTGCTGGATTGGCCGATAGCCGATATTTAACTTTATTGCTAATATCGGCCGATACTGATACCGTGCCGATAATATTGTGCATCCACAGTTTCTCCCCAAAAAAAACTGTCCAGATGACATGATTTAACCATTTGGGGGATTTATCTACCTGGATGATTGAGCTTTCGAATCTGTTTCAGACTACGATTAAGACTAAGATTATCTAATGTTGAAATTGAGAAATTACAAAACTGTAGCCCTTTTGGTTAAACCTCAAAAATAACATTATGCACAATTTTGTGCAATATTACAACAGGTCACACTCGGAGCACGTGTTGTGAATCACTCTCAGTTACTACCACATCAAACTTTAGCTCAAAATCTGCCAAACGGACAGTAACAGCCTTTGTACGTTAGGTAATGTTGACGGTCTGTCTCGGCTATCACAAATGGGGTTGACTCCAAAAAGTTAATCAGTTGTAGTTGTACACTTGACGACTGCTTCTTATACGTTTTATTAAAATTCCCCCAGTGGTTCAAGAACTAACACACACAGACAAGAGCGCAGTCTGATGATAATTATCCATACTAGTAAGTGGATTACTTTAGTGTTTAGCTGTTAAATGTGTGTATCTAATGCCATAGTGGGACAACATTTTAGGCCATGCAATGGTTCCCACTGGAATCAAAGTTACCAGGCAGAAATATGCACAAAACAAACAAACCCTGTCTGGACCACCGCTTAATGCTCCTGCGCTAGAATACATTGATACAGAAAGGTCACCGTGATAAATGTGAGATTTAAGCACTGACTTGCACCACCATGTTCTACTCTAGGTCCTTAATTGAACTCTGAGTTGATCAATGTTTCCAGCTGAACCCTGACATGATGGTGTTCAAGCCTAAAACCAGAGGGGAAACTTCCTAGTCTGTAAAAAATTCCAGCTGCACAGGCTGCAACAGGACGTGGAATTTGTGAACATGCCTGTTTATAGCGGTTTGGTTGCTGGTGCAAAACCCTGCACTCACACAGAGGAGGAGGAGGGGGTGCAACAGCAGAGCAGGGGTAGGTGTCAACCTCACTACAAGTCTGTGGAATGACAATCATATACACATTCATTCAACCTTTATTTATACAGGTTAGTGTCATTGAGCCTCGAGGACGCATTGTAAACACCAATTTAACCTTCATAACATAACCTCTAGTTATGAATCCAAGGTGTGTTTGTTTTTTAGCTATGGGGTGTTTGCAACATTTGTTTCCACATAATAGTAACCGAGCTTGTGTAAATCTTATAGTTAATGGGTGCTTATTGCTCACAAAAGTATGTTGTCATCATCTGACCTGCTCAACTACTTCAATTTGTAAAAAAAAAAATACTTAAAGGCAGGAAAAACTCGCTCTATTTTAACACGACCGAGCAGCTTTGGATAAAAAGGTGACAATAAAAAAATAAAAACTCGCTGCACAGTTGAGGTTCAACAACAAGAGAGCTCGAGCTCTTTGTGAACGAGACGTGTTAGAAACTAGTAGAGCAAAGCAGGCAGAGTCGTGAGGCGTTCAGGGGCCCGAGACCACACAACAGCTTTGGAGAAACTTGTTTCGCCGAACATGAAGGAGAGCGGAGCCGCTTTACTCACCTCATTGTTCGGCTCGAGTGGAGATCCCCTCCGCGAAGGCAACTTCAGAAGTAAAAGCCGGCGTTTCACCAGTGAAATAATAAAATATACAGCGAAACCGGAGGAAAAAACGCCGGCAAAAAGGGGTATCCGCCAGCGGGATAAAGAAGCACACCTCGACGATTTCCTGGTTGTGTGGAGCTGGAGGAGGAGGAGGAGGAGGGGGAGGAAGAGGAGGGAGTAATACAGTAGGAAGCGGGCTTGTCAACTCCAATAACTATCCCACATTAGTCTCGTAGGGAACAAGTGGTGCCACGAAGAAGCGTGGCTACACGGAAACCCGGACTTCTCTTCCTCACGCTTTCAGCTGAGTTCCTGCTGCTGAAATTCACCTCCTCTGTCTCCGTCGGGCTGTTCTCCTTCCGTCTGCCGCTCGCTGGAACCGTAAATTCACTGCACGAGTCCGGCCCAACCCGCCAGCTTCAAAGTAATCCCGAGATGCGTTCATGTGCACCTCGGAAAACGCCAAATCGGGAATGTGAGTTGGGGCTTTAGTTCCGCTGTGTGGAGGGATTTCAGTTTGGAAGCCATGTCAGAGCCTAGTGTTGCTTACAGAAAGTAACGAATACATTTACCGGTACTCAAACTACTAACTCAAGTCTTCTTATACAAAACTGATTATTTTTTCAATTATTTACTTCATAGCACAGGGCGGCAATGGCGGCCCGCGGGCCATTTCCGGCCCTGGGATGACTTAAATCAGGTCCACTTCATAAAAATTATATATATAATTTATGCACTGTATATGGGGAACGAGATGGGGTAGGGCAGCTGACATGGGACCAGAAAGTTGTTGTTCAATTTCCAGCCATTCCCACCTGTTGTGGTGTCTCTGAGCAAGACACCCAATCCCCAACAGACCTTTTTCACGACAACCGGAAGTAGCGTCTCATGGTGCTGGGTTACTTCCGGCTTTCGCAAGTCTATGCAAATGCCAGGCTTTTCTTTCGCTGATGTGGAGGAAATCGCAGAGGTGAATTCTTGAACCAATAAACTTGAGAAAGGATAAAAGTTCTTCCATGAAGAATATATCCACAGCAATCAAGGTAAGAAAAGACGTCGCTTAGCGAGCTAACCGTTAGCTACAACATATGAAGTACATAAACATCGTAATAAAGCCTAATTGAGTGTGCTAAATTATTTGGAATATTTGAGACAGACGTGGTATAAACTTTTAAATGATATTTTAACATTCTGATATGTGTTTGCCATTACAATTTGTGAAAGAAAACGTACTAGGTGTTAGTTATGAGATGCTGTGATGCTTGATGTTCAAGTTGTGCTTTACTTCTGCATAACTACAGGTCACATGTTGTCGAGGGACAGGTAGTTGTCAGAGATAGCTGCTTCAGGTCCGTGAATAAAAATGAGGAACCACAGACTGCAGGTTTGTAACAGTCAGAGAGCCGGTTGGCTCATGTTCATTAGTTCCTGTTCAGCTGAAGAACTTTGACATATGATGAACAACTTCTGTACTGAGAGCTTACAGTAACATCTTCCTGCTCACTGGTTACTGTTTGTCTTCTGTTGTTGTTGCAGCAAAGTCTGTTTTGTTCTGCTGATGTTTCAGCTCATCTTCAAACTACAATCTATTACTTGTTTAAAGCTAAATATGTTATAACAAGTATTATATGCATGTGCTAAAAACAGTTATCTGTTTTAGATCTCACTGGGTGACAGCAGGAGAAAACCGACGTCAGCTGGAGTCCCAACCACTTATCGCTCGTCCTAGATGGTCTCTAAACTTTGGAGCGGGTACCATCCAGATGTGGTCTTGTGCCACAGGGCTCACAAATGTCTTACCAGTGCCCAACTGAAAAGTCCTGCGTAGCATCATTCTGGACCACATGGCTCCACACTTCCCTGCTCTTCCTCCGATGCTGCAGTCTTCCCAACGTGTGTTTTGTGTCCACACTTCACATCTTCAGTCTCTGTAAGTGTCACTGGAAATGTCTCATGAAACAGAGACCAGAACCAGGGAGCAGTCCAGATGTTCTGCAGGCGTACATCTTCTACAACCAAGGCTTACTGCTGTTTCCGTGTTGCAGAAGACTCCCCGGGTGCTCAATAACTGCCCACTGGTCCACCTGGGTATATCTCAGGTGCGACGAGTTAAATGCAGAGAACCAATTTTGTAATTGTATGGGAACATACAATGATGACAACATATAGTATTTTATATATATATATATATATATATATATATATATATATATATATATATATATATATATATAATAGAGATAGATAGATAGATAGATAGATAGATAGATAGATAGATAGATAGATAGAGAGTG
>NC_056503.1:24244317-24261139 GCF_014905685.2 Nematolebias whitei | reverse complement strand
ATATATATATAATGTGTGTGTGCATGTGTTAGTGTTATCTCTTGGCATGCAGTTGCATTTGTGTGAAATTTTAATTGAATGCTGAAAAAAATGTTAAATCTGTAAAATAAGCAAATCCATCCATCATCTTTACCCGCTTCTTCCTCTTTGCATCGCGAGGTCACTGGTGTCATTATCTAGCCATCACTGTGTGAGAGGTGGGGGACACCCTGGACAGGTCTCCAGTCCATCACAGGGACACATAGAGACAAACAAGACAAACAACAATTCACTCTCTAACTCACACCTAGGGACAATTTAATTTCAAATCAGACTAACATGCATATTTTTGGTCTGTGTACACTGAGAAAACCCACGCATGCACAGAGAGAACATGCAAACTCCACACAAAAAAGGCCCCCCCGGGCCGGGATTTGAGCTGGCAACTTTCTCGCTGGGACCCATCAGCTCTACCAACTGATCCACCGTTATATAAGCATACAAAAGCTAAAAGTAGCAAAACCATAGCAAAAGCAACAAATTGCTAGATTGTATCTAAAAGCAGAAATCGGCAGAACCAAAACTAAAAGCTTTTAGCAAGTCCGTAGCTAAAAGATGAATGTAACCAAACCATAGCTAAAAGCTAAAATTAGCTAAACTTTAGGAAAAGCTAAACTTAGCAAAACAGTAGCTAAACGTTAAAAGTAGCATAAAATGAGAAAATTAGTACAAGTGTGTCGAAACAACACTTTTAAAGTAATTTAGGAGCTATTATTGTATTTCTTTTGGGATTTTTAGTTGTAAATCAACTTAAAAAAATTGAAAAGTGTAAAAGTTACAAAAACTAGAATTCATAGCACTTTGTTTTGATTAGGTCAAAAGTTTTGCTGTTTCAATGATTAAAATAGCACAAAGTAAGTGGAAGTAGTCCGATTGCAAAAAAACAATGTACAGAAGAAGAAACTATAAACAGGGGAACAATAATACTCACACACAAAAAATACACTTAAAAATGAAAACGTAAAAACTGAGACCCAGCAACAAGAGGCCAAACAATTCCCCGATCTGTAACGCAGCCGAACGATATCAAGTCCCCAAACCAAACATACACAGTCAAGTTGTACTAGTCAGGTTACTTGACTTCATTTATAGACAGGAGATTTATTGTATTTACCATCCATCAATGAACTTTTTATAAACGCTTGATCCCATGGAGGGTCACAGCTAATCCCTATCGGCCAGTTGGCACCATGGACCGCTTGGACAGCTCACCAGACCTTCACAGAGATAACTTTATTGTATTGATTTATTTTATAACAAATTGAAATGACTAACGAGTCATAAAACAAAAGGAATGTGTCCTTCTCAGGCCCACCCAGTCACACCTGATCAGTTATACTGTTCAGCATTTATTAATCATCCCTTAAAGTTGACATTTTAAATGGACCAGCTGTAACCAAATGCACTTTATATGGTGCTCTGCTGGCATGGTTTCGCTTGAACAAAAGAGAAATGTCTACATTAATTATTCATTGTAATTGTTTAATTTATTTCAAATAGCAAAGGTCAGATTAGACGAGTTCGAGCTGATATTTATTGTTGTTGTGTGTTGTATTTTATTGCTAACTTTCTCATGTTTTCTGCACAAGATGTGTTTTTTACTCTTTTTAATCTGGCTTAATTGCAAAGCGCTTTGGTCAGCTTTTGTTGTTTTTCTGTGTTATAGAAATAGATTGGCATTGACATGATGTCTACCTGGAGTATATACCTCATTGTACTTTAAAAAATAATCACAACAGTGTCTAAGACGTGCAAATTTCACAAGGCAAACACCTACAGGGTTGGACATGGAGCACCTTTCCCTCAGTTTCCAAACCTGAACACGTGAGCTCTTTAAGTTTGTACAATGACACCTACAGCTCAGGTCTTTGTGGGGTAATGAGACATGGTAATTCATGAAAAGAATATAAGAAAAATACTTCATATTATTAGCTGATGTAAAAAGAAAATTGTCAGTCACAAGAAACTTCCCATAACAATCACTGATAAAATGTTAAGGAATAATTAAATCCATGTTCAGCTTGTTGTCAAAATATTCTTGTTGCGTTGAAGCTGTGAATATTTCCTTCACTACAAATGACAGTAGTTTGCCATAACTTTACTTCCCATGCACAGTTACTGTCAAAATGATAGAAATGCCACTATAGTATTATTTTATTTGTGCATAGACCTTTCGCAATAAACAATAAATCAATTAATTGCATGATAAATGAAAATTATCAACCTCGTTGTCATCGGCTTTATCGTTTCTTTGTGTCTCTCTTTCTACTGAAGAGACTGGATGACAAAAGGCTCGACTCTGGTGCTCTTCACTGACACTTCCCTTTCTCTTTTCTCTTTAAAATCAGTTTTAACCGTCCAAAATCGTGTTTTTTGATCATTAAAAGCAAGAGGCCGACCTCGGGGAAAAAACCTCCGTCTTGTCGAAGCTCCAAAATTCACGGTTGAAACCTGTGCCTTCATGTAAAAAGTTTTTTTCTGCAAAAAGAAGCCGAGAACTTGTTTACTGATATTTTTTTTATTAAAAGCTTTGTGTGAAACATGCTATGCTAAAGAGCTCAAACCACACCTTTTAGAACTGAAGAGAGACAACCCATGTCATGTCAAGTGGCCTCCCTCCCATTTTTCTTAAAGACACACGCTGCTCCTCCCTCAGATCCAGCCTTCAGTTCAAACAGTCTTATACTACCATCCAGTGGTCAAAATAGGTATTACACACAAAAATTAACCAACGTTTCTTCTTAAATTTGACAATAATTACTAATTATTCTATTATTATTATGTCAACTTTCAAACAATATTATCGTTTATCGCAATCATTTCCGAGACAATTAATCACCCAGCAAAAGTTGTTATCGTGACAGGCCTATTTCTGCATAGTAATTTTTTTTCTCCAAAAGCACTTGAAGGCAGCATTCTATGAAGGCAGAGGCCTTGTTCAGCCCTGCACCTTGACCTGCTGGCTCTGTGGACTATTTACTGTTTTAGTCTTCAAAAAATTAGACTTTCTGATGTGTTTCATCATGAGTAATGCTTCAGGAATAAAAAAAAAAAAAAAACATAATTTGATAAGACAGTTCAGATTAATCAAGCAACAGTGAAAGCTTCCTTGGAATAACAGGGATTTTTTTCACATATTAAACTGAAAAATAAAAGTCTGCTTTGAATAATAATAATAATAAAGAAACAGGTTTTATCCCTCATGTGACCTAGTCATCAGCCATGAGATATTGTTGCAGTAACTAGAAGTGGACAGGATTGCATTACATCACTGTGACAACCAGAAAGTCAAAATGCCCAGTTTCACTCTCCACATTCTCACTGCTACAGTGTGTCGACTCTGAAACAGTCCCACAGTAAACTGAGGCTTCTCCTCTGCACCTCCTGTTCTCCACAGCTTGTATTTCCACGTTACGTGTTCGAATCCATCCACAGCTGGCAGAGCAGCTAACATGGCACAGAAAGACGTTCATCTGAGCTGGAGGAAAGTTCCTTCTGAAACTCTGAGTCGTGGGTTCTGACGAAGTTTGCTCAGACACACTGAAGTTCACCTTTACATTTAAAGATGAGACCTGGAGTCTCCATCCACAAGAGGAGGAAGACTCCAGGACAAAAAGCACAGGAGGCATGGGATCCAGGACGAGTACCAGGAGGCACAAGGGAACTAGGAGCACAAGTGGACGTAAGGAGTCACAGACACTCTGTGAGGAATCATAAAGAGAAATCATAAGGTCAGATATAATCTTAACCAGGTCATGATTTGAGCTGGATCCTGCCCGAACAGGATCCAGGACGTCTCTTATTTTGACAGGGTGCGTTCCGGTAACTATTTGCTTGAATCTGGTAACTCTTTTTTATCAGGCCTCTCTTGTAAATGAGTCACCGAGGCTCAGTGGGATTAACCTTTATAAATAAAGGTTGACTGAATGAACTCTCAGGCTTATTAATAATAGAGTTATGAACAAAATTGACGGTGTTCCTCAGGGTACACTGTGTGGGGAGCTCCGTGAGAATGGGATTGGGGGCCCATTGTTACGGGCTGTTCAGTCCCTGTACAAGCAGTGCAAGAGTTTGGTTCCTATTGCCCATAGTAAGTTGGACCCCTTCAGGGTGAGAGTTGGACTCCGCCAGGGCTGCCTGTTGTCACTGATTCTGTTCATAACTTTTATGATGTGGTCCTGTAATGTTGGCACCATTGTGCCGTGGTCTTCAGCTCTCACTGGAGCAGTTCGCGCAGCCGAATGTGAAGCAGCTGGGATGAGAATCAGCACCTCCAAATCTGAGGCCATGGTCCTCAACCAGAAAAGGGTGGATTGCTCTCTTCAGGTCGAGGGTGAGGTTCTGTTTCAAATGGAGGAGTTTAAGTATCTCAGGGTTTTGTTCATGAGTGAGGGAATAATGGAGCGTGAGATTGACAAACGGATTGGTGCCGTGTCTGCAGTATTGTGGACTCTGTACTGGTCCATTATGGTGAAGAGGGAGCTGAGCTGTAAGGCAAATCTCTCTGTTTACCGGTCGGTCTACGTTCCTACCCTCACCTATGGTCATGAGCTCTGAGTAGTGACCGAAAGAATGAGATCTTGGATGCAGGCGGTTGAAATGAGTTTCCTCTGCAGGGTAGCTGGACTCTCCCTTAGAGAGAGGGTGAGAAGTTCAGTTATCTAGGAGAGACTCGGAGTAGAGACGCTGCTCCTCCACATCGAGAGGAGCCAGTTGAGGTGGTTCGGGCATCTGGTAAGGATGCTCCCTGGGCGCCTCTCTAGGGAGGTGCTTCGGGCAAGTCCGACTGCAGGAGACCAAGACCCAAGACATGCTAGAGTGGTCTCTCGGTTGGCCTGGGAACACCTTGGAGTCCTCCCAGAAGAGCTGGAAGAGGTGACTGTGGAAAGAGATGTCAGGGCCTCCCTGCTCAAGCTGCTGCCCCCGTGACCTGACTTCAGAACAAGAGGAAGATGATGGATGGATGGAAAATACTGTAGGTATGACGCACGTTCATTTTTATACTTTTAATAAAGTCATTATAAAGTGAATGAAGTCAGGTTTATTTTTACACTGCTACAAGTCCTCAGGTTGAAATGATAAGATGAATATACATTAATTGTCTCAAAAAACAAACAAGCATTACACAATACAATGAACGGGTTCAGATGAGAAAACACCGACCGGAAGTTGGTTTTTTTTGCCACACGTCCAGCGAGCATGCATGCAGATGACCACTGTACACATTACCAGTGTATTACCAGTGAACTCACAGCTTATGGCTTCCTCTTTAGGTCTCATCCAGGATGTTTAAGTTCTTTGGACTCAAAACTTTTTGACTTCAGCTTGAAACCAAATAGTTCTGACATGCTCAAACAAAAGTTTATTTTTCGCAAATATTCTTTTTCACTTTGTAAGAAAAAAAAGAGTGATTTTTAAATGAATTTAAAAAAGGCTTCGTAAGCAGTTCACTTCAGAAAACAAATATTGACTTGTAATTTTCAAAGTTCACAAATATTATTTTAATTGAAATTGCTTTTCGTTTGATAGATTAATTTAAATAAAAAGCTTCATATTTAATGGGGAGATACTGACGTTTTGTTTGATAACTTAAATATTTTTATTTGATCCAAACTCCAGTATTTTCATGTTTTTTTCCTGCACATTGAGTTAATCTCCACGTGGGGGCAGCACAGAGCTGATGTGTTTCTCGTGGAGCTGGTGTTGAAACTTCACACACCAGTGAACAGAAAGGTTCCTCTACTGGTTGCAGTATTTCCTGGTGTTTTCATTTCTAAACTGGCTGTTTGTCAGAGAAACTGAGCCAAGGTCTAACTTTGGATATATATTAATAAATTAGTTTTATTCAGCCTGATTTTGATACATTAGATTGGTTAACATGTTTTCAAATGAGCTAATCCCTCCAGAGATTAAACAAGTAACAGAGTAAAATACATCTATGTATTTATTTTCTTATTTACATCTTCAAATATGTTTCTGTTTTTTACTTAAGTGTTGCCAAACAAGAGGCAGAAAAAGCCTGAATTAACATTCCCAAATTAAATTAAATGCTGTTCTTGAACCCTTTGGAGTAAATTCAAAACTTGGTCTTTCTGTAAAGCTAACACCCTGACATTTTGTCATAAATATTGTAACTAACTAGTATTTAGTTATTGAAGTTGAAACACAAAAATCATTAAAAATTCTCATCTGAATTTTTTAAATTATTGGCTTTTCTCTGGGTTCTCCAGTTTCCTCCCGCAGACCAAAAACATGCATGTTAGGCTGATTGGTCATTAAATTGTCCCAAGGTGTAAGTGAGAGAGTTAATGGTTGTTTGTCTCTATGTGTCCCTGCGATGGACTGGAGACTTGTCCAACGTGTCCCCCTCCTCTTGCAGTGATGGCTGGACATGGAAAAAGTTGGTGAAAATAATGGATGATGGATGTTTATGCATATGGAGGGATGGAGTTATGGACTAGAACATTATACAAGGCTGCGGCATCAAGTCTTACCTATTATCATTTCAAATTTGTTAACAATAGCAACAAAAATGATTATTCTGGACATATTTCTATGAGAGTATGTCCATGCACATTTCAAAGTGTCCAGTTGGACACCAACATCATAAAGCAGTGACTCCTGAATGCTTCAACATACAGTGAGGGCTCTAAACTACAGGATTCATATTCTATGTCCTGATTTACTCAGCATGATTAAAATACAGTAAGTTATGAATAAAGTAAGGAGGCATGTAAACACACGTCACCCTCAGCACCACATGCAGCTGAAAACACGACAGAAAGAGCACATTTCCTTACTTTTTCCAAAAGTATTTACAGCTAAACAATAATAAACAAACAGCATCAGTTTATAAAAGGTTTCCACTTACTTTTGAAGTAGAATATGTTCTGCCATATGACCCACTTCATAATCCATCTTGTCCAAGGCGCTCCCAAAGGCGTGCCACTGCTCGCCTTTTTTATTTCCTCGTGAGAAAATCTTCCTTCTCTTTCACTCAGTCACCTCGTAAGAGCTATATCTTCTTTTTACAGTACATCTGGTCATGTTTTAGTTAAAGCCCCTCCCCGTAAAACAAAGTATTTGTTGCCTATTAAAAAGGTGCATGTGCGCTGGCTCAGGCTGACAAAGTGATTACACTTCATTTCCTACATGCATTTTAGATTTTGCGCACAAACGTTGCATTTGCATGTGACGGTGGTTTGATTGGCTGTACGTCTGTGGCCTAAACGGAAAATCTGTTCTCTGGTGTTTAATTACTTTTTAGTAAAGTGGAGGAAAAATTATATGTCAATGTGAATTTTACCAATTTTTAAATTATTATTACATTACATTTTGTAAAATAATTGAGCTTTGCATTATTAAAGAAAAAGTTTTTTTTATTTTTTTGTTAAATATAATACAAATGTCACAGATTAAAGGTCAGATAATCAAATTAGTATTTGACGTACCAGTGAAGATTTGAACCTCTTTTTGGAGGTGTTCAAGTACCCCTGAAAGTAAAGTTAATTTTATTTATTTATTTATTTATTTTTGGGCAGTTTTGGGTTCTATATATTGCATTTATGAATCAATGCAACATAATAAACAGATTTAAAATGTAACACATCATTTTAATACTTGTTTTATTTTCATAATGACTTTAATTGCTGGATGTCCGGCCCCTGAGCAGTTTAGTTGAATAGCCCCGATTTAGAGGATATAATAAAGTTTAATCAATTTCCAAAATCTAAACTGAGTCTGGAAAAATGTAAAAGATGGTAAAGCCCTGTGGCCGACATCATGAGAAGCTGAATACAACAATGATAAACAGGAAGTACCACATGTTCACCTGTACGGAGGTACCTGCAGGTAAATCCTCCACTTTATGTCATAATTAGATTGTATACTTAATGGTTAAATTAAAGGTTAATGCTTAAAGCTTGTTGTGGTTTGTTTTGTGTGTTTTATATGTAGATATATGCTGTAATTTCTGGTTGCATGAGTTTAGTCTTTGTTTGTTATGATCAGTTAACAATAAGCTGATTTTGCACAAAGCGTTTATCAGGTTGTGTGATGTAAAGCATCCATCCATCCATCCATCCTTCCATCCATCCATCCATCCATCGATAGATGTTGCCTTCATGTTTGCTCAAGATGAGAGTTCTGTGATGGAGTTAAACTCAAAACAGTCTGCTCCTCAGATAAATAATGTTTAATTATTTTTTTTAATACGAACATTTCTGATGACTTATTTTATGTCTGAATAATATTTCTGTTCAGTGCTCTGAGACGACTTTTGTTGTGACCCCCCCGGGAGCAAACCACACCAGTCTCCACTGTACCACATGATGGAAACGACAATAAAGTTGACCTGAACTTGAATAGCAAGAAATTATATATTATTTTAAATGTCCCAGACAACATGAAATTTACTCAAGTCAATATATAGGTTTGTTTAATAAAAACAGTTTAGAGGTAAATGCATTTTTAAATAGATTATTATAATTTGAAACCTTTTTAGAACAGGCTAAAAATATTTTTTTATTATATATATTTTTTTTTAATGTCTGCTGCACAAACACGGACCACGGAAGAAAATCCTGACTATGACCACAGCATTAATCTAAATCATCATACATTTTAATGATCATAGTAAAACTATAAAGTCCATCAGAACATCACACTTGTTTAGGAGCTCTGAGGGTCCTTGCACCTGATCCTCCTTGTTTTCATTGCAGCTTTGTCCTTTCTGTGACTTAAGTGAGATGAGGAAAGACAGTGTTTGTATTCGCTGAGCTGACACCTACACCCCCTCCACCCAGACCCATCAGCTCTGACACCCGGGACCGCCGCTCTGCTTGAAAACAAACTGCACGACGACTCCGGTTACTGGAGCCCAATCTATGCCCCACGGGGTGTCGCGTTGCCCCGAGGGCTGAGTATCTTTGTACGGCCGATCTCTATCATAATCAAACTTCTCCTTGTTATCACTTACCTACTGAATAAAACATCTGCCTTCCTGCTCAAGCATCTGTTTCAATCCCACCCCCCCTCCACCACACACACACAAATAAAAATCTGAAGAAATAGAGGCTTCTTGGAGTGTATTTGGGATGAGTGGAGTAACACAAGAAACTGTCTGATGAACAAATTACAGTAGATCCTCAAAGTTGCTTTTATATCAGGCATCTCCAGAGACGCCCAGCAGCAGCTTGTGCCAGGCTTTGTCCCAGAATGCTGCCTCACTGCTCCACCAGCCTCCCTACCGTTCACAAGATCCGTCTTATATGGCTGTTCTTTCAAGTGCATACCTCCACCTCTCCAAGTTCTCTTCCACCTGTTCCCTGTTCTCACCACAGATCACAATGTCATCTGCAAACATCATCGTCCACGAGGATTCCTGCCTGACCTCATAGTACAAGAAGGGGCTCAGAGCCGATCCTTGATGCACTCCCACCTCCACCTTGAGGCAATCTGTCACTCTTACAACACATCTCACCACTGTCTTCATACGTCTTGTACCAGTCTAACAAACTTCTCTGCCACTCCAGATTTCCTCATGCAATACCACACCTTCTCCCTCGGCACCCTGTCGTTTTTTTCTAAATCCACAATGGAGTTTTCTGACCCTCTCTGTACTTCTCCGTCAACATCCTCAAAGCAAAGATGGCATTTGTGGTGCTTTCTTCGTATAAAACCATCCTGCTGCTCAGTTACCTCTTGTCTAAGTGTAGCTTCCACAACTCTCTTCCAGATCTTCATCCTGTGGCTCAACTAAATTTCCATGTAGATGCTACAACTCTCTGAACATACTTGTTATAAATTGGCACCAGCACACTTCTCCATTAGCCCCCATCCTACTTTTGATCTTCCCGTTATCTCTCGGCCTCCTGGTATAATCTCCTCATGGTCTTGTCTGTTCCAGTAGCATCTATTGGATGAACTTGCATGTTTGTTTTGGTGATTTACACCGAAGCCCTTCCTGATACCTAGAGGCTGGTTTCAGCTCCAGTTCATCTCCTAAAATGTCTTGCCTTAAGCAAAAGTGTTTTTTACTTATTGAAACATTTTCGCAGAATAGCTGTATTAAAATTCAGTGCTTCGACTGGTTCTTGTGTAGTTCTCCCTCTGGTAGCAGCAAATCAGGCAGAAGGTGTTGTCTGCACAGATTCTACAGATGCTGGCCTTGTGAGCTCAAAAGCATTAGCAGAGAAAGTTTAATCAGTCAAAAACTTTTACTAAGTCAGGGCTGCTTGCAAATACACAGTTTGTGGACAAACAGTCGCATCCTAAAAACAAAGCTAGCAGATAAAACCAGAAGGAACATTAAAACTGATCCTGAAATCAATAGCAATCAATTTTCTAAAGCTTTAAAATACACGAGTATTTACTTATACTAAACCACTAAACCCAAGAGCACAAAAGGAGTGGTGGGATGCTGACTTACAGATGTAACGAGACACTTGCTGTTCACTTATTAAGACAATTAAAAGTGGTCGGATGGGGCCGAGCGGCAGAGGAACAGCCTGAAATGGAGAAGTGAGGGTGTGAAGTGACAGTCAGCACATCTGGTCTCATCAATAATGCAACAGGCCTTTAAATGGCAGTTTGTCACATTTTGAGCTCTGCTAACTGAAATCAAGCCCGACACCCAAGATGCTGTCAGGGGAGAGTGGGGGAGAGTGTGAGAGAGGAAGAGACCGGCAAAAACTCAATAAAAAAGCATTTCTCCATTTTCAAATATTTATCTGATGGAGAAAGGGCTGACGGGGCGTCATGAAACAGGGTCAAGTGTAACGTACTTGTAGTGAGAGAATAAGAAACGTGAAAACTATAAGTTAGTAAACACCAGAATGACATATGGATTTATTTTTTACTTTTATTATTAAAATGAAAAAAAAAGAAGCAGCAGAAACGAGGAACTGTTTTGCTCTATCTCAAAAGTGGAAACATCAATTTGTTGACAGGTTTCCAAAAACAAAAAAGTTAAAAAAAAAAAAAAAAAAGACTATCACGACAACTTGATTCAAACTTCAATGCATTCCAGCAGGGAACCGCTAAAGAGTTCATTTTCCTGTGATCAGAGGGTTTCTCAGCACGACGATCACAGAGTCGCCCCTCAGGAACATTTTAGAAATGTAGCGGTCTTTATTTACGGGCTTCGACTTCTTCTTTCCCTTCCCACTTTTAGGAACTTCGGTCCACATTTCTTTCACGTTCTCCAAGACCATGTTGCAATGCCTGAAATAGTAAAAAGGACAGATTTTTTTTTAATATAAAATCCTACCAAGTTATACACTATACACAGAATATAAACTATATAAAACCCTTTCAAAATTTTTGATGTTGCAAAAACGTTCACAGACTGGATTTGGGAAGAAAGTAATTTACCCACACAAAACATCAGTGTGAATTTGTGTTTTTTACTTTCCAAAAAGGTAAATATACTTATTATTATTACTTAATATATATTATTGTACAGTAGTTCCTCGCTACTTTGCGGTTTTTCAAAATAAGATTGGACATGACAAACAAATTGGCTGACTGATGGATGAGCCGCATGATCGGCATGGAATTTTTATTTAAAATAAATTATTTTAAATTATTTAGCACCTGCTGCACCTTTATGCAGCCCACACTGCAGGAGAAACTTCCTCCTGCAGCTGATCAGCTGATCTCCACTCTGCAGTGGAGAAGTGGGCGTGGCAAAGAGCGCTGGCAGGTGGCAGAGTGCAGCTGGAGGCACAGCGCTGAAATCATGACATGCTGTGATCTTTTAGAGCGTTTAGAGTTAAGAAACATTGTTTAGAATATTGCAAGAGTGTGGGAAGGTTTTAAAACACCATATATATATATATATATATATATATATATATATATACACTAAAATAAACTACCAGTACTACTTACTACTTGTACTACTATTCCTACTTCAAGGTTTTTCACTTATTGCGGGGCTTCAGAGTACGGGTCCCCCCTGATAAGCGAGAAACAACTGTATTATTAAATAATTTATAATTTAAAAAGTTTGGGGAACTGCCATGACCATCTTTTTTTTATTTTACACCCATACCTGGTAGAGACGCATCAAATAATTTCCTTAAAGTGATTATTCAGTCAGTTTTTTTTTCTTTAACACTGCACGTACAGCCCATTCCTTAAAAGAAAACATTTTTTTGAGCATCCCAACATCTTTCTGCTACCAAAATTTATTCTAAGTAGAGCCTATGATATACTCTGTACTGTACCTGTACTCTGTCAGATATACTGACAGAGTACAGGTACTTATGTACTTTTTAAACAGTTTGCTATCGTGCTCACACTTGTGTAATAGTAATTCGTTCTCCATGAGTAAAAGATGAATAAAGCAATATTTTGAGAACCATGAACTGCTGTAAGTTGGTCTTCTGTTTGGAGCGGTGGTCAGGTGGATAGGGAAAATATATTAATTCAAAACATGAGTAATTCCAAACAAATTTAAAGGCTTTCTCTTTTTTTTTTTTACAATGCTCGTTTTTCATGAGCATGATTAAAGCTCTGAAAGTTCATAAAAGCAATCTTTTAAATGTCCTATTTTGATGTATAAAACTGTTGAGTTTTGCTCTATGCTGTATTTTTAAGCACACCACTAAAAGCATTTTAGCAGTTTGTTGAAAAGCGACCAAGTTTTCTACTAAGATTAAAAATATTTGCAATAAAATATGCAACCCAAGTCAACAGTATACTGCAAGAAGTTTTCTTTTTCCATGTCAGTATTAAAAAGTAAATTTTCTTGGTCTTGTCTTCACTATGTTAAAATTAATCAGGTCCAGAACAGATTCACCATCTCAGACAATGATAAACAAGATCGTTCAGTCGTTAAAAAATAAAATATATATATATATATGATTTTCAAATGCCATATACCCCAAATTGTACTTTTCTGCACAAATCTGACACTTGACTAAAAAACAGTAGCCTCATTCATCCCTTCAGGTGTATTTAATAAGCTGGTCGATTACTGTACCTGTCAAAAGCTTTGACCCTCCCGAGCAGCTTCTTATTGTTGCGACAGTTGATGAGGACCTGAGTGTTGTTCTTCACTGACTGGGTGAGCACAGACAGGGGCCCCGTGTTGAACTCTTCCTCCTCACGTTTCTGCAGCTCTTCAGGAGTCATCTCAGATTTGGGTTTCGTTAACAGACTCCTAAAAATCAAAACAAATCATACAAGTTTAATTACATTTGCACACAGAGGACCTGCTATATGTCCTGGGGTATTTTTTCTCTGCCCCTTATTTTTAAATTTTTTAACATTTATTGTTCCATGACTTTATCTTAAGGGCAGCACGGTGGCGCAACTGGTAGAGCTGCTGCCTCTCAGCGAACAGGTCCCTGGTTCAAACCCCGGTCCAGGGGCCTTCTGGGTGGAGTTTGCATGTTCTCTCCGTGCATGCGTGGGTTTTCTCCGGGTACTCCGGTTTCCTCCCACAGACCAAAAACATGCATGTTAGGCTGATTGGTAACTCTAAATTGTCCCTAGGTGTGAGTGAGAGAGTGAATGGTTGTTTGTCTCGTTTGTCTCTATGTGGACAAGTCCTGTGATGGACTTGCGACCTGTCCAGGGTGTACCCCGCCCCTCGCACAGTGATTGCTGGACATGGGCACCAGCGACCCCCGTGACCCAAAATGGAATAAACGGGTAAAGATAATGGATGGATGGATGGACTTTATCTTAATTTAATTTGTTCAAACAGAAAACTATTGCACTATAGATATATACACTATATATAAAATATGAACTGTTTCGGTATATTTGCAATGAATTGTATTGACTAAAAGTAACTGACTGTTCGTATTATAACATGATTATTATAACATGATAAAACTAGCATTGAATTGGATTTGATATATGGACTTGTTTGTATAGTTGAGATTACTTTTGTTGTGAAGTTGTGTTATATAAACAAATGACCTTGAACTGAATTTAAATACAACAGTTTCATAAGACAACAAAATTCAGAAATAATAAAATTAATTATTTTTTGTGACACAATGCCAACGATTAAACACATTTTTACAACTTTTCTAAACGGAAAGTATAAATACATCAGTGTTTTGCACGCATGCTAGTTTACAAAAATTGCACAGACACACAAAGTCTAACTTGAATTTAACAAAATCGGACACAAGCAGGGCTCCACATTTTGTTAGCCTTTAGCAGAAAGCGTCTAGTCCAGCTCTTACCGTGTGTTCGACTCCTAACCAACGTCACAGTAAATGTTTTAAACGTTACAGCTTTTAATACAAACATTCACGCAAATCAGACACAGTTAGGCATGAAAAAAACAAGGATTTCATCAGATAAAGAGCAACACAACTCAAGCTAGCTAGCCTCGGTCAGTGAAAAGGCTATCCAGGTTAGCATATCCGCTAACGCAATGAGTCGCACAAACTCCAACAAAAATAAAAACTACGAACACTACAGCTTTCCTATCAAGTAGCTCATCATCAACAATACTTACATGGCTGGACTGTTTATAAGAACTGATGTTTGCTCTTTTTCTTAAGCTGTATTGAGCCCGACTCCACCGGGTTCTTCGTTTCAACAACGATTCGAATGAGCCTGATTCGCGTGGATAAAACTACTTCCGGGTTATTCAGCACGCGGGTTAAAACTGTTACTATGACTACCGGATCACTGCAGGGTCACCAATTTTAGAAACACAAAATGTTCGTTGAGAGTTTGAAGGCAGCAACACAACTCCAAAAAAGAGAGAAGGGGAGCAATAAATGTCTGTGAAAGTAATAAAGAAGAAGCTGGGGAAGAGTTTTAAATTAACTGGATTCAAAAAGTGTTCAATACAAAATTACTTCATTACTTGTCATGAAGTCAAGTCAACTCCCCGGTTCAGCTCCCCGAACCGACAACATCAAAATGTGGGTGGGAAAGGTGAAACACACCTGCCTCCACCCCACGTGCCCCACCCTGGGCCCTTGAGCAAGGCCCTTAACCCCCCAGCTGCTCCCTGGGCGCCTTGGATGGCAGCCCACTGCTTCACATGTGTTCACATGTGTAATGGGAAAAATACAAAACAATTAACTTCCCCATTGGGAATTAATAGAATAATAATAAAAAAAAAAAAAATAGGCTGCCTTCAGGCCTTGCAATGAGATCTGTGATCAATGTGATTTAAAATGTTAAATAAAATGGGAAAGATGTGTTCATCCAGGGGGTGTGACAAATGGGGAATGGGAAAAAAATTGTTACTTTCATATACTGACATTAATTTAATTTATTTTCTTTCGGCTGCTCCCTTCTTCAGGGGTGGCCTCAGCGAGCAAACTCGCACAAAGACTTGGCAATTGTTTTTACACTGGATCTCCTTCCTGATGCAACCACAGACATCCAAGGGATGTCCAACCTAGGGAGTAGGTGGGGGTTAATTGGGACAAATGAGGGCGGAGGCAGGTGTGGGCACTTAACATTTGCCTCCCACATTTTTGATGTTGGTCCAGGGACTGAAGCTGGTGAATCACAGGCTCACGTTCTCTGTCCTCTGTGCCATCACTCCCACCTTACGTTTTCCAGGAAGGTTTGTTAAAATTAAATCTATTCAGCACGTGTTACACATTTCTATTCATCCATCCATCCATCCATCCATCCATCCATCCATCCATCCATCCATCCATCCATCCATCCATTCATTCATTATCTTCCCCTTGTTCTGAAGTTGGGACTCGGGGGCAGCAGTTTGAGCAGGGAGGTCCAGACATTTCTTTCCGCAGCTCTTCAAGGAGGACTCCAAGGTGTTCCCAGGCCAACTGAGAGACATAGTCTCCCCAGCATGTCCTGGGTCTTCCTGGGGGGTCTCCTCCCAGTCGGACATGCTCGAAGGACCTCCCTAGGGAGGCGCCCAGGAAGCATCCTTACCATATGCCCGAACCACCTCAACTGGCTCCTCTCGATGTGGAGGAGCAGTTGTAATGAGGACTACCTTGATAATACGGACTGAGGATAACAGAACCAGACTCAAATATAATTGAAAATGTTTATTTACAGTGAAAATGGAAACTATTTTACAAGCAGGGTCTGGGGTTGTGGAGACAGAGGAGGAGGATTACTTTCTGGCAGGTAATATACAACAGATGATTGACCAAAATCTGAGGCTCTTACAGTAGTAGGAGTCGAGATGGTTGGGTGAGTAAGGCTGAGGGTTTTTCTCCAAGAGCGACAGGACCAGGCAGTCTGCAGAGGCAAGTGGTGGAAGGTGTGTGAGAGCAGCTGAGGGCCAAGAACCACAGGTGAGTTTTCTCCAAGGGTTTCTCCAATACTCCGGGTAAGGAGCTGGTCCAGTGTTCCATGGCCAGTTGTTGTTCCTCCTGGATCTGAAGTTTGATGAATGATTGGACTCACTTCTCGTTTTTCTCCCACAGACCAAAATCATGCATGTTAGTCTGATTGGTAACTCTAACTTGTCTCTAGGTGTGAGTGAGAGACTGAATGGTTGTTTGTCTTTGTTGTCTCTATGTGGCCGTATGATGGACTGGAGATTTATCCAGGGCGTCTCCCTCCTCTCACACAGTGACTGCTGGACATGGGAACCAGTGACCCCCCCCATGACCCAGAAAGGAAGAAGTGGGTAAAGATTGTGGATGGAAATTTTTAATCAGTCAAAATTACCATGTTTTTTCCCCAAAATAGAACAATTTCCCTAGGAGATTTGCAATTTTTTACATATACACACACACACACACACACGCACGCACGCACGCACGCACGCACGCACACACACACACACACACACACACACACACACACA
>NC_056503.1:24243098-24244217 GCF_014905685.2 Nematolebias whitei | reverse complement strand
TATATATTATTTTTTTTTTTTTAGAATTGGGACTATGTGAGGAAGTTTGCTGTTTTCTGATCTCATTCTGATGTGAATGCAGAAATATTTACAAGTTATATTGCTGTGTGATAGTTGTTTTGGTTTGTTATTAAAGCTGTTCTGTTACAAATTGGAAATTCAACCTTTATTTTGTCTCACTGAGTCACGAGGACTCATGTACAAGAGAGACCTGTTTAAGACAAAACCACAGATGCGGTACAGACAACTATATACTATCAAATAAAAACCATATTAAATGAAAAGTAAATAAAAGTAGTGATATAAAATGAAATAAAACAAGCTACATTATGAAACGAGGCAAAATACTAAAAACAGGACATGTGTGCATTGTTTTTTTCCCAGGAACTTAACAGATGTTTAAAGACACTTAGAGAAGGTCGAGAGCTTCAGATCTTTTTGTAACATATTCCAGGAAACAGGAGCGGAGTAGGAGAAGACCCTTTTGCCAAGTTCAGTCCTCACTGAAGGAGCACTGCAGGTAATAATGTCCTGAGAGCGCACGCTGTAGCTGCACTAACGTAGTGACATGTAGGAGGAGATGTATGAAGGCAACAGACCAAGAGATGATTTAATTGATGAAAATGCACCAGTAAGAGAGTCTGTGTGAAGTTAAAGATGACCAGTTAACCAGTGAATACAGGGTGAATGGTGGGTGTAGTTACAGCCAGTTATGAATCTTAGAGCACCACCATAGACCACCCGCTTCGGATGTTATCAGCCATCTGCAGAGCGATTGTAGGAGCGGTCATGTAAATGTCACCATAATCAATGGAGGGAAGGAAAGTATTAGCTACAAGGCGTTTCCTAGCATTCAGAGTTAATCAAGATCAGTTTATAAATAAGATAAAATAAAAAATAAAATAAGGCTTTATGCTAGTTTACAATTCAGAATAAACATACAGTTCTGAATATCCTGATGCATGCTCAATGCTTTAGATACAGTTCTGAAGAAATAAGGCTGAGGAACAACCATACTACCACTGCAGACCAAACAATTAAGTCTTTGTTTTGGCGTTTAACACAGCAAAAGTGTGTGTGTGTGTGTGTGTGTGTGTGTGTGTGTGTGTGTGTGTGTGT
>NC_056503.1:24221537-24243088 GCF_014905685.2 Nematolebias whitei | reverse complement strand
TGTGTGTGTGTGTGTGTGTGTGTGTGTGTGTGTGTGTGTGTGTGTGTAGGTAGAGAAATGTATGCTACACAGCAGCAATGAAACACTGACAGATTGGCTTTCTGGCAAGAGACAGACAGACGCCTATGGTTTCCCAACCCACCCACCTTGTTCCAATGGTTGCAGATCTGTCCATGGACATCAGCTGCTGCAGATAATAGCAGCCTATGTGTTGCTGAGAGTGGTGATGTGTGAGTCGGACTTCCAGACAGTCCTTTACATTTTTGAAGCACACCTTAGACAAGGCTTTTGTATTTTGGAAGATGTGGAGTAAAATGAGCTCAGCCTCACCGTGCTGGCTGTTCATCTGAACTCACTTTTTACCTGCTCAGTTTAGACAGCAACAACCACCAAATCAGATGGGCACGAACAGGACATCTTGGATAATATTCAGGATTCATTTTTCTGAACATGTTCTCAATACAGCACAACACGTTGTTTCATTAGGGATTATGTAGGAATAGAAAGAAGGTTTAAGACTGTATTTTACTTTAAAGAAAAATAAAAGAACACTGGAAAACAGCAAGCTAGCATTAATTCATATACGCACTTTCACACATAACTTCAAATCCAGATGTTCAAGTTAAAGCAGTTTCTGTAAACTTACATTTTGTCTTAAAACTATAGTTTTATATATATATATATATATATATATATATATATATATATATATATATAAAAACAGTGCAAATAGCTTGAACAAAAAATGCAGTGATAACGTCGTGTTGATGCAGAAAAACCATAAAAATAAACCAGAGATGAATTAAAACATTGTGTTTTGCTGTAGTACACAATGTGTCAACATTTTGCTGTTCTGTGACTTGTGACTTTTAGCACACATATCTCAATTTCTGCAGACACAATTAGTAAAACGTAAACATTTCTGAATTTTTTAAAGGGTGTCAGTGCAGCGGTGAGGATATGCATTTTTGGTACTTTTATGATTTTGTAGTTAATAAATTTATTTTTCTTTGTTGTTTGTTTCTTGTTTTTTCCTTTGTGTCTCCTTAAAGTTTTTTTTTTATAGAGCTTTGCTGCCTCAAAAACTTTTTGTTTTTGTTTAATAAAGTTGATATTTTTTATGATTTTTAACGTCTGCATGCCTTCATAAATTCAATCATCCATACTGTATTATTCTAAATTAAAAGAAAAGGAGCCGACAATTTAAAATACAGTGCATAACAAGAACCAAGATCTAAAGAATTACGTGAAAGCTTCAGCCAGTGGCCCATTATGATCACCATGGTAACCAGACATCTGTCTGTCACTTTGTGGCTGCCAAGTTAATGACAGGAAGACAGAAATACAGAAAATAAGGCTCAAACATAGTGGCTGTGTAAAAACTAAACAACAATTACACAAGATTCAAGTTTCTTTAGTGTGTCGGACAAAAACCTCGTACTTTTAGTTTTATACAGATGTTTTCAGTTAAAATATAATTAAAGTCTCTGGAAGTTGAGAGTACTTATACTCTGGAGGGGGGTGTTGAGGAAAAAAAAAAGTGCTATGGCTGTGAGAGACACACTGAGTAAAAAAAAGGCAAACAATTAATAAATAAGTAATTAAATAAACCTGCATTTTAATGCTTAAAATTTAAATGTACCAAAAAAAGACTGGATCAGATTCAATTCAATTCAGTTTATTTATATACAGTAGCACCAAGTCCCAACAGATGTTGTCTCAGGGCACTGGACAGAAACGTTCACATAAATTAAAAAAGCCAATTAAAGTTATCTGACATGATATCCTGTAGGCTCAACTAAGATGAGTTTGTGTAAAAAAAAAAAAAACGAAGACATTTTTTGACATCTCAACCGCTGTGTGCTGTCAGTTCAACATGTGGAAAATAATCTGTAAAATCACAACATTTCAATTGTATAGAAACCACAAATGATACCAAAATGCCGCAATCCCCACATGTAAAGTCCAACTTTCTGTGAGCCGTTTGCATTTCAAACCATGTTTCTGTGAAGAATGTCTGAGTTTCACAGCTCCAAAAAAAGAGGGTGGGTTTCTAAAGCAGTAAAATCTCTGTTTTAAAACATATAATTTACATGTGTGATTTCAGTGACAACAAATTAAACACAGCAGGGATAAGACTGACAAGTAGCAGATGTTGACATCTGTACAACTGGCACAAATGATGTTTGCACCAACACAGGATGCTCTTCCTGCAAACGTGTTGATCCTCAGCTCATCATGCCTCCACTGAAAGAAAGAAACGGCTGTTTCTGTGCAAGGAAGTAAAGTTACCTGAGCCAGGCGGTCTGCTTTAACGGACATCCATTCACATAAAAGAGCTTTTGTTGAAGGAACAGGCAGCCTTCCAGAAAGAGAGGTGCTCTAACCTTTTATTTCTTCCTTCTTCATCATTATTATAAGTTTTCATTTACAAACAGGTGGAGGAAAATTGAAACAGGATCAAATGTGAAGTTTTCTGGCTACACATGCATCAATCCTTTACATGTTTTTACTTTAAAAGTTTAATTTAGTCCATCTGTATTTCTGCTCAAGAGTGAAACGTTTACAAAGAACAATCAACAACAGCTTTAATGAGGGGGGGGGGGGCGATTTAATAATGCATTATTTATCGTTTAATTAAAGTAATTAAAATGAGATTGTAAATTTTGTTGGTCGCAACAATGAGGAAATATAAAACAATAAGCGCAGTAAATGAGCACTTTTATTTATTTAATGTTTTCTCTGAGTTAACTGGTTTGAATTTGCTCGCTTATTTATATTTAAAGTAAGGCTTTTAAAAATGATTTGTGATTTTGGATTGTATACGATGCAACATGAATCATTTCCGTGACGTTTTTGTTTGGATCTATTTTGAACAAAGCAGCGTTTTCTGCACACAGGTTAAATGAGAAGAAATGCTTGCAGAGAATTTGAAACAATAAAAAGTTTAAATTAACAGTTGCGGAACGTGAATGTATAATTTAAGAAATGATTATTTGGTCCTTTAAAATCGTCCCATATGAACTTTTTGTGAGGTATTTGTTTTAAAAGAAACAGAACATGCAGTGCAGGGACTCATGCATCACTTGGCCTTTTTTTGTTCAAGCAATTTACGATTTATTTCTACAAGATCTATTTGCTTTCAGCACAGTTCCATTTCTGAGGATACTTTGGCTTTTTAATTTTTCTATTACTAATTTCAGAGGGACTAAAGATTACTTTTAAACTCTACATTTCAGGCCTAAGAGCGGCTCGAACCGATCTGAGAGCAGTAGTTTGCCAACTCCTCGCAGCATCCTCCGAGCTCTGAATGAGCGCTCCTGGATAAAACGTGTCCGGGTGCGCCCTTAGAGGCGCACTGCTCCGGACACGCGCTGAAAGCGGCCGCGCGCGGTATTTGATGGGAGTAAAAGAAGCTGGCCTGTCCGGCGATCACGTTAAAGGGCTCGGACAGCGGCAGGCTGCACGCGGGGATGGCCGGAGAGAAGGCGGCGCAGGGCGCGCCGATCGGATGGCGGCGCGTTTGCGCGCAGCTCACTTCGATGTAGGACAGATCCTGGCGCGTCTGCGCGTGCTCGTCCGCCTTTGCTGCTTGTGCCGCCGCTGCCCTCGCGTCCAGCCGGCCTCGCAGTGAGACCACCGATGCGGCGTGGTTGGAAAAGTGAGGCTGGGCGCTTAGGTACGCCCCCGCGCCCAGATGGGCGCGCACTGGAGGCTGGAGAGGCAGGAACGGCGGCACGGGCCAGTAGAACGAGCTCGCCAAGGTAACGCTGGTGTTGGGGGGCATCAGTCGACCCCCTCCTCTTTTCAGACCAAGTTTGGAGCTCGCAGCGGAGGCTCTGCGCCGCAGCTTCCCGGAAGTGCCTCCTATGAAGACGTCGTGACTGCAAGGGTCCAGCGTCCAGTAGTTACCCTTCCCAGGGTCGTCGTAGTGGCGCGGAACCTTAACGAAGCACTTGTTCAGACTCAGGTTGTGCCTGATGGAGTTCTGCCAGCCTTGTCTGTTCTGGCGGTAGTAGGGGAAGTTGTTCATGATGAACTCGTAGATGCCGCTGAGTGAGAGCCGGCGCTCCGGACTCTGGCGGATCGCCATCATGATGAGCGCGTTATAGCTGAAAGGTGGTTTCTCGACTTTAACGCCTTCCTCCAGTGTTTTCTTGAAAGTTCCTGTATTCCCCTCTCGACCCGCACCCTGTTTTGAGTCATCAAAGTCCTCTTGCGCGCGTGCGGAGGGCAAGCGCGCTTTTTGGGACGGAGAAGGGGAACCGCGCTCAGCCATCGCCGCCTCTCGTTCCCGCAGCAGGCTGCTGATGCTGAACGAGCAAGACTGGTGGAAGAATCGCTTGGGAGCTTTCAAGTCTTCCATCTCCAACTGGGAGGGCACGCGGTCCCTCCTGCGGGCTGGAGAGAACGTCACTGAGCTCGCGACGCTGAGCCTAAAGTGGTGACGACCCCAGGGCGCGCTGGCCAACGAGCGCGCCAACAGTTGCGCGTGATCACAGCAGCGGCCCGCGAGACTAACCTGATTTTGGTTAAAAAAAATTCTGTTGGTATCAAAGCCGACTTGTTAAATAAACTTTTTCAAATGTCCATCCACCAGAAAATAACAACATGCTGCAATGTAATTAAATTAAAAACAAGCGCTGCACTCAAATAGTATTGGGGCTGTAGTTCATTTTAGGGATTTATTTACATTAATCTCTCTTAATTCTTTGGGTTTAGTGAAGACAACTTACTTTTATGGGTTGGGTTCAATTAACTTAAAATTCACACTTTGATCTGAAATAAACTTTTTACTTTGAGGCTAAGTGAGACAATTAAGCCAGTTTAATGCAGCTTAATTAATGCAGTCTGACGTCCACGTCTGACGTCATGACGTACACTTCACCCGAGGCAGATCCCACTGTGCCTGTTTGGAGTCCATGATGTCAAAAGCAAAAAACAGAAAGAACTACGGTATATATCATGAATTTGATAATACTCTTAGGGAAATACCACATACACAAATCAAAGTTGTCACTCTCTTCCCTCTTTTCAGGCTTTGGAGTGTGAACTTTGTCAACATTTCTGACTCTAATAACAAAAAAGCTATAAAAACACTTGGTTTGTGCACCTTATTTATGTGTTTATTTGAATAATTCACCTGGGTTTTCTTTATTTGTTTGAGTGTATATGGAGAACTGTCATTGTAATGTTTTACTTTTAAAGATGTCACTGTACCGACCGCTTGTTCAGCCGCCATTTTTTCTGAGCATCAACCACCGACAAGATTCAGATTACAGTAGTCCCTCGCTACTTCACGGTTCGACTTTCGCCGACTCGCTCTTTTGCGATTTTTCAAAATAAGATTGGACATGACACACAATTGGCTGATCGATGGATTCGATGCACAATCGGCATGGATTTTTTAAATTTTAAATAAATTATTTTAAATTATTTAGCACCTCCTGCACCTGTCTGCAGCTCACAGGTGCAGGGAGAAGCTCCCTCCTGCAGTATGTCATGATCTCCACTCTGCAGGTGGCAGAGTGCAGCTGGAGGCAGAGAGCTGAAATCATGACATGCTGTGCTCTTTTAGAGCGTTTAGAGTTGAGAAACATTGTTTATAATATATATATATATATTATATAATATATATATATATATATATATATATATATATATATATATATATATATATATATAAGCTGGTGACGTTGCACGTTTGTGCTGAGATGTATTGTGTCACTTCCTGTTTGCCTGTTGGTAGCTCGAGTGATTTGTTTGCTCGAGTCATCATACCACTGATGAGGATGATGTTGGGCTTCCTACTCCTATGGTAATCAGTGGCCATCAATCATTGATACAGGTAAATCTACATCCTTAATAATGTTTATTTGTGTTGTTTTGTTACACAACAACCAAGTTTTTATTTTTCCTGTGATGAGAAACTATCCTCCCACCAAAGGGACTGGTTCCGAAAGAGCGTATGCTCTATGGTGCAGGAGGACCTCGTCAAAAAGAGATGTTGGAGCAGCTAGTCACTTAAATTTCCCTCAGTTCTTTTTTCCAATCCATTCAATGTTTTAAGCTAGATTAAGCAAAAGTGACAGCCTGTACAAGCCAGATAAACAACATGGCGTCAGTATTCAGGATGACAAGAGAGGAAGGATACGGTTAATTAATGTAGTTTACAGTTCGGTTAATTTGTTTTTAATAGTGTGTTCAGTTTTCTTACCGGTGTTGGTATGACATACAGTTTGTGGTGTTGAATAACTAGATAAAAATTAAACCTGTTGTCTTCATTTTCAACTTTAATAACAATAGCAATATGTTTTGCATAGTTTAAATCACATAACTTGAATTTCATAATGTCCAGATAGCTTCATTTAGCTCAAATAGCTTCATTACATATTATAAATATTTTGTTTATTATTCTTAAACTGTTATTATTGAGCACATTTAGTATGTTATAGTCCAGCGGGACACGTGAAATATATGCCTGCCTCGACAGGCTCGTTCAGCGATATTAGAACTGGATCCAACTGGCATTTCTTCTCAACACAGATGTTGGAACACAGATGTTTAACAAGAGCTAAAAGATCAGGCTGGAACAGGCCAGTTTATTTGGACACACCATGAGGAGACAAATGTTAAAACATCTTGTAGCAACTGGAAAAATAAAAGGAAAGAGAAGTCGTGGAAGACATAGGGAGATGTTGGCAGACAACTTGAGTCATTTTATGGGCGCAACTGTCACGGTCAGCGGCCCCCGCTGCCCCCCCATCTGCCTAAGCCTCTGCTCTTTGTGTGTTTTCTGTTTTTGTGTATCTGGTCCTGTTATCCCACAAACTAAATAATTTCCTTCCTTTTCAAGGTGCTTTGTAAATGTGTCACTTTAATTACATTCTGAGTTCTGTTTGACAGGTTCTGTCTCTGTCTGCTCTTTATGCTTTTGTTGTTCTGCTCTGTGTGTGATTTTCTGTTTATCTGATTCTGTTATTTTCCACTCACTCCTCAGTCTGCCTCTCCACTCAGTCTTTATCATTCACACCTGTTCCTCATCAGCCACCTGCCCAGGTGCTCTCATTACTCACTCTCCCTCTGTCTTATAAAAAGCCTTTCTCTCCTTCACTCCTTGTCCGGTGATTGTTCTGTGTTCACAGACATCTCAGTCCTCTTCTGTCTTGTCTGTTTTTTGTCCCCCCCTGATGATCTGCTCTGCCTTGTTTCTGATCCTGTCTGCCCAAGTAAGTTTTGCTGCACCGACAGCCTTTTGTTTTGTTATTAAAAATAAATTGTTTTTGTTTTTGAACTCCTGCCTCGCTCGCCTCTCTGCAATTGGGTTCCAACACTGAGGATCGTGACACGCAACACCCACTGGTCTCCTGCAGCTTGTGAAATATCACGTCGAATACAGAACCATGATCGCTAACACCTTTTGGCATGGCACTCAGAAGTACAGGAATGCACAAATCAAGTAAAATGGCTACTGCACAGGTATTTCCATGTTGTAAACATCCATCAGGTGACATGAAAATCAATGAACTAACAATAAGTGACTTTGAAACAATATAAGAAGTTTAGTTATAGTTTATATTTTAATGCAGGGATTTTCTCTTGCACTCATCAGGAACTTGTTAGTCTCTTCATGTGTTTTGCCTCCTTATGTTGACCCAGAACCACCATGCAGGCTTTCAACTCATTGAAACCTCTTTGAATCAAACAGCTAAAATATTAACAATCAAGACGACACAATAAATTTCAGAGTTAGTATTATAAAGTTTGTTCACCTCACATATTTCAGTAATAGAGGTGGTGAAGACTGAGCTGCAGCTGATCGTAAAGTATTTTCCTGAAAACACAATCAGAAATCCACTTTGAGCTTTACGTTATTCTCCTCAGTTGTGGCAATACGACATAAAGGTTTTCTCCTGGGCATTCTGTGGCTCCTAAATCTCGATGTCCAAACAGGACAAAGTGTGGTTGTAAGAATCCGTGGGAAACTCCAGACACCAGCAGCTGCTTGACTGACTGGAGTGCATCTTTGCTTGGTGTGTCATCTGAAATTTCACAAGAAGAAGTTGTTTGCTGAATCAGTCACCTATTTAAACCTATCTTCTTTTGTATTCTTCATATTCATGTTGATGTTAAAAAAAAGAGTGCTCACTGTTAAAATTCCCCATAAATGCAATGCCCAGGGTGTCGTGATTGTGGCCTTTGGTGTGAGCTCCCACCACACCCCAGCCACGACCCTCCAAAACAATGCCGTCCCCACCAACAAGAAAACTGAAAAATAAAAAGATGACGTTAACAGAAGTTCAAGTCAAATTTTTTTTGTCATTTTCATCACATTTGGGACATGAGGTGGAACGAAATTATGTACACGGGTCAGTTACACCCAACAATAGCAAAAATATTGAAGGAACACATAAAAAAACCCTCTTGAAATACAATGTATTCACTGAAACCTTTTGAGAACAAAAAAATTATGGGGTGCCGTTTGTAAAGTTACACAGTCAAAAATTAACAGCAATGTTTTGGTTTATTTATAGTCTTTCATAAGAAAAAAAAAGTTTGTTTTTCAAAGTCACATTTTCACCATGCCATTCATACATTTATAAACGTCATAGTTCCAAACTAAATACTTAATTTACAAGATAAATATTTAGTTTAAAACTAAATGTTTATGTCCAAGCTAGTTAGAGAACTAAATACTTAGGTGTAAACTAAATATTAAATTTCCAAGCTAAATATTAATTTTCAAACCTAAACATTTAATTTCCAAGTTAAACATTTAATTCCTAAACTAAACAATTAATTTGCTAACTAAATAACTGCTAACGTGGAGACTGTAATACATGCATTCATTACATCTAGGCTTGATTACTGCAATTCACTCCTGTTTGGTATCAGTCAAACCTCCATTGCACGACTACAACGGGTCCAGAATGCAGCAGCCCAATTTTTAACCAGTACAGGCAAAAGAGAGCACATTACACCAGTTTTGGCCTCCCTGCACTGGTTACTGGTTCACTTTTGAATCCAGTTCAAAATACTCATGTATGTCTACAAATCACTGAACAGATTCGCCCCCCCCCATCTCTCTGATCTGCTACAGCCATATTTCCCACCACGCTCCCTGAGGTCAGCGGACCAGTTGCTCCTCACAGTTCCAGGAACTCGTCTTAAGCGCAGAAGTGACAGGGCCTTCTCTGTAGCAGGACCAAGACTTTGGAACGAGTTACCTCTGCTTGTCAGACAAGCCCCCTCCCTCTCGGTTTTCAAGTCCTGTTTAAAAACTCACTACTATTCAGTAGCTTTCAACACCTGATGTTCTGTGTCTTGATCCTGTATGCTCCACACTGGTTTGTCATCATTATCTGCATCGTTTTTATGTCTATATTCTGATTTACCTCATTTTGTATTTTGCTTTGTGTGTTACCTGTTGTTCTGTCTGTACAGCACTTTGGTTGGCCTTGTCGCTGTTTTAAGTGCTCTATAAATAAAGTGGTATGGTATGGTAAATATTTAGCTCAGACCTAAATATTTATTTTCCAAACTAAACATTTAATTTCCAAAATAAATATGTAATTTGCTTTATTTAAATATTTAGTTTGTAAAATAAACATTTAGCTTGGATATAACCATTTAGTTTATAAACTAAATATTTAGTGTGGAACTAAATCTTTAGCTTGCTAACTAAATATTTAACTTGTAAATAAAATATTTAGTTTGGAACTATGACATTTATAAATTTATGAATAACATGATGAAAATATGACTTTGAAAAAAAAACAAAAAACTTTTTTCTTATGAAAGGCTAAATAAACCAAAATATTGCTGTTAATTTTTGACTGTGTAACTTTACAAAGAGCACCCCATAATAAACTAAAGGGATACTCACTTATAGCCGATGTCATCAAAGTCTCTTTCATTCATGTGGAACCTCTGGATGTGCATGAGTCCGTCCTTACACTCTGCCATGCCTCTGCAGCTCTGAAAGGCAGTGTGGTGGATCACAACTCTCTGAGCCGGGGCTCTCAGAGTCTCCTTATGTTTTGGGGGGGCTGCCCCCCACTGTTCCCTGGAAACTATGTTCACTGGAAAGCATTTTGAAGGCAAGGAAAAGCATGAGTAAAAACACGTTATTCTAATAAAAAAAAAGCTAAATGGTAGAGATTCGTGCCTGTTTTCATACCTGTTTGCTTCATGAGTGCACTCTCAGCTGCTGCTGGGGTAAAGACCTGCACCAGACTGAACACCTCCCTCATCAGAGTTAGATAAGGAGGGAGTGGTTATGGAAAGTACACCTTCCGTGTTCTTCATTGTTGCACTGAAAATCATGCAAACAAGTTTTTTTCACAACTGGTCTTGCTGGTTGGTGCTGTCCAATCAGCTGTTAGGAATATACATGCTTGAAAAATAAGGAAGTGGAACTGAGTTTTGCTCGGCACACACTGGGTGACAAATGGTGGCATTTTCCTTCCCACAGATCAGGCATGACTCTGTCACAGTGAAGACAAAAAGTCCCAGAAGTTGGTGTGAATGTAAACGCTTGTGGGCGTATTTAATAATTACAAAATCTGCAATAAAACATCGTTTCTAAAAAGTTGAGAAGAAGAAAATGAAAATAATAATAATTAAAAAGCCAATCAGGAATCTTGTGGCAGCACACTCAAAAACTTAAACCTTCCTGACCCTGTAAAGAGTTGAACATAAGTTAAAAATACACACCCAGTCACAACCAATTGGTGGGAATGGAGTGAGATTAATCTGTATGTGAATTCAGCTGCATAAGAAATGCAGCTTAAAGCGTGCAACGCTTTGAATTGATAAAGCTCCCAGGATGGGAAAAAAACATCTTCATCTACAGGAGTCCATTCGCTTCTTTTTAATTTTCTTTCTTGTGTTTGCCAAGTCCTGGATAAATGGCAATTAAACCAGCATACAGATATCAAAGTGGTCCTTTATAGCACTAATAAGTATTTGAGGACACCCACGTGTTCTAAAAGTCATCAACACAGTCCGCACCAAGAGACGATTGTTGTGTTGTGTCAACAACCTCATAGTACTGAACTGTCCATAACGCCTTGATCAACGACTGGCATCAACTGGACTACAGGTTTATCATCTCGTGTGTTGGCTTCCATTAGCATTGACAGCTGTGTTTGAAGTGGTGCCATAACTAGGAGTCGAGGACTAAGGACAAATGGTGTATCAATGCAATGAATCTCAGTTTTGAATGACCACAAAAGGTCATTGGATGTGGCAGTGTCGGGTGGCAATCAACCTTTATTTAGACAGGTTAATCCCATGGAGCCTCAGGGACTCATTTACAAGAGAGACCTGAATCGTGCCAGTTTTGTGGAAATACACACCTCCATTACCGCTGGCATTGTGGGGTGGGAAGGCACGCGTCGAGGACAAAAAACAAAATGCTAGCGCAGACCACACCTAATTTGGTCAAAGGTGAGACGAACAAAAAGGAGGGAACACTTCAGTTGTTTGGTTGGAGTTCAGTGAGGCGTTCCATAAAAACTGGAGAAGTCTTGACCTCCTAAAAACAAGATTAAGGGAGGTGAAAGGGGAGTTTTTTTATACTGTGGTGTAAGGTGTCTCTGGGAATGGTTTAAATGTGGTTTTTCCCGCTGATGCTGAAGTAAATTATTTCAAAATTCAACTTTGTGAGTGTATTTGGTGTATAGCAACAGTATTTGCAGATTTGCGCGTGGAATCATTCTTCAGTTCTTGATGAATACCAGGTTTCAGACGTGTAACAGTCCAGTGGTTCTGACTTTTCTTGATGTGTGTTGTTCATCCATCCATCATCTTTACCCGCTTCTTCCTTTTTGGGTCATGGGGGGTCACTGGTGCCCATGTCCAGCCATCACTCACTGCGAGAGGCGAGGTACACCCTGGACAGGTGTCCAGTCCATCACGAGGACATGTAGAGACAAATGAGACAAACAACCATTCACTCTCTCACTCACTAGAGACAATTTAGAGTTACCAATCAGACTAACATGCATGTTTTTGGTCTGTGGGAAGAAACTGGAGTACCTGGAGAAAACCCAAGCATGCACGGAGAGAACATGCAAACTCCACGTAAAAACGTCCCCGGCCGGGATTTGAACCGGGGCAACCTGCTCGCTGAGAGGTGGCAGCTCTACCAACTGCACCACCGTGCTGCCCCTGAAACAACCAGCAGTGCAAATATACGGTGTCCTTCATGATTTGCACGGCAAAAGTTACTTTATTTTTTTTATACATCACTGGATTTAAAAGGTATAAACAGGACTACCCTATATTGCACATTAAACGCCCATTGACAAACTATTATACAGCAATGTTTAGCAATGGCCTGGACAAGCAGACTTCGTATAAACTTTGGCCTTGATTTGTGACCTTGACCTTGGAGCTGAGGTGATGAAGTGTACGTGACTCTTTCTCTAGTGATGATGCATTTGCATATGAAGTTTTGTTAAAATATCCTGTGCGGATCAGAAGTTATGGGTCGGACAAGAGAAAGTTTATGAATGTACGGACAGAGACTTTACGTAATAATGTCAGGAATGTAGATATGTCCTGATATAAATGTACATGTCCTGTAAGATACAGGAATGTAGACAGTGCAGAACTGCATCACTGTAGTTGTAATTTCAATAATACGAACATTATATTTTTGTTTTTATTTGCAGTTTACAGGTTTTTTTAATATATTGCTGGAGAGTTGTGTTTACAGTTTATTGATCCAATAAAATCTGTGGAAAAAATACTACTTCCTGGTTTGTCTGTAGATGCTGGTAAATGTTTAAACTTGTTATCAAATGGTTTATGCAGTCTTTTAGAAATCATCCATTTTTATTTTTTAAAAATTGTTAATTTTATTTACGTCTCAGTGAAGAAATGTATGCTATTAAAAGCAGGAAGATAAAACCGTGTTTAAACCTTTGCACATTAGTGCAATTTGACTTTCGGGGGTGGGGACGATAACATTTTGTGTTTCTAGTGTTTAGTCAAATTTGTCACTCGATTCAGTTTGTGGTATTTTGGTGGGAGTAGTTTTGATGAAATATAATTTTGTTTTTGATATGGTGAAAGGGCTTGCAAATCACCACAGAATGGAAAATACAATCGTTGATCAGAAAAACACATAGGTCAAGCTAAATATAATTACACGACTTTGGGGTTTTTACTGAGAGACCAGAGGAACCCAAGTTTCATTGTGACTGCAACCAGGAAGTAAAATATGGTAATCACAAAGTCTGGAACTACTGAGGTTACAGTTAGTATCATATACACTGCATGGACAAAAAAAAAGTTGCCACCAAAAAAAAAAAAGGTCACACACTAACATTTCATTGGACCTCCTTTAGCTTTGATTACATCATGCATTCACTGTGGCATTGTTTCAATAAGCTTCTGCAATGTCACAAGATCTATTTCCATCCAGTGTTGCATTAATTTTTCAACAAGATCTTGCAGTGATGATGGCAGATTCTGATCATAGCACAAATATGGTGGCCAATCCATGTGTGAAAATGATGTCTCATGCTCCCAGAACCACTCATAATTTGAGCCCGATGAATCCTGGCATTGTCATCTTGGAATATTCCCGTGCCATCAGGGAAAAAAAAACAAAATCCATTGATGGAATAATCTGGTCATTCAGTATATTCAGGTAGTCAGCTGACCTCATTCTTTGAGCACACACTGTTGCTGAACCTGACCAAATGCAGCAACCCCAGATCATAACACTGCCTCCACAGGCTTGTACAGTAGACACTAGGCATGATGGGTGCATACTTCACCTGCCTCTCTTCTTACCCTGATGCACCCATCACTCTGGAACAGGGTCAATCTGGACTCATCAGACTACATGACCTTCTTCCATTGCTCCAGAGTCCAATCTTTATGCTCCCTAGTAAATTGAAGCTTTTTTTCCAGTTAACCTCACTGATTAGTGGTTTTCTTAAGACTGCACAGCTGTTCAGTCCCAATCCCTTGAGTTCCCTTCACTGTGTGTGTGGAAATGCTCTTACTTTCACTATTAAACATGTCCCTGAGAGCTGCTGTTGTTTTTCTTCCATTTGATTTCATCAAACATTTAAGTGATCGCTGATCATGATCATTCAGGATTTTTTTCCGGCCACATTTCTTCCTCGAAGACGATGGGTCCCCACTATCCTTCCAGTTTTTAATAATGTGTTGGACAGTTCTTAACCCAATGTTTCTTCAGTCTCCTTAGATGTTTTCTCTGCTTGATGCCAATGATTTGACCCTTCTCAAACAGACTGACATGTTTTCCACGACCACGCGATGTGTCTTTCAACATGGTTGTTTAAGAAATGAGAAGCAACTCATTGCACCAGTTGGGTTAAATAACTTGTTGCAGCTGAAAGATAATCACCCATGCTGTAATTATCCAAGAGGAGGCTTGTATCCATTTGCTTAGTTAAATCCAGGTGGTGACTTTTTTATTTTGGGCAGGCAGTGTAGATACAAGCAAACGACTGAATATATTTCAAATATGGATTTCATTTTGTTGAAAACAACAAAGTCCATGCTCAATAATCCAGGTATAAAATCCATCTGACTTTATATCTGAATTATTGAGCATGGACTTTGTTATTTTCAACCAGTCTGACAAGACTGTCAACAAGGAAGAGGGCCAGCAATGGAGGAGGGGCGTACCAAAGATCCATCTTATCACAAGCAGAACTGGTTTGTTACACTTTGGAGTAAGCTGTTGGGGGAAGAATCAGTTTTGTTGTGTTTCCTTGACTGATGAAGCCTTCTGGATGGAAGGCAAAATGTTTCAGCACAAAAGAAAGAAACTGTCCAGATGATCTGACTGAAAAATGTTGGATTTCATTTTGTATTTCACACACAGCCATGCCTTTTGTCAACTCACTCATTTTAGTTTGATCTATAAAAAGCATAAATAAGTCACTGCAAAAAAGAACAACAAACAAATGTAGAAATTTTGAGTTAAATATAAACTGTTAGGTGCAGAAACAGTCACAGAAAATGTTGGAATTCCATTTAAAGCAGCGTTTTTTAGCATTATTTCACTTTAGTGTTATTGTGGTGATAAAAGCCTTTATTGTTTCAAATTAATCCTGAGAGCTATTTAGTAGTTGAGCTCATATGCAAAGTATACAAATAATACACAGCAAAGTATGTTATCTGGTTTTGGGGAAACTAGTGTGGAAAAAAAAAAATCAGGAAAACTAAAAGCGACAGGTTAAAGTTAAACTCGTCTTAAAATCTTCGTCCCAAGTCAGTGTCCTTAAACGTGGGAAGGTAAAACTTAGCAGGTAAAAGCTGTGGCACACAAAACATTTACAAATTTTAAACCCCAAAAACATAATTTCAATCTATTCTAGTTTGATAATTTAATAATAAAAAAATAACTTTTGAAAACACTGAATCTCTTGGTTAAAATCATAGGAAAAAAAATGGAACAAGTTAACAAAGAGGGTAGAATATCATTTTATTTCCAACTTGAAAACCAAAACATATTCTTAATCTAACAAATTACACTGAAACTAATCGATAACAAATTTTTATATTCAAAAAATGGTCAATGTCAATCATCAGATGATGTTTTCAAAAGGTTCAGCTGCTATTTGACAAAATCCTTCTTACAGTCCAGTTTGAATGTTTAACTCTGTTTCACAGGACGCACACACACGCGCGCGCACACACACACACGCAGACGTACACACACACACACACACACACGCACACACACGCGCGCGCACACACACGCAGACGCACACACAGGAACTCTTCAGAATGAGTAGCTTTCATTCTGTCCACCTATGTCCACAGTGAGGAGCCGTGCAGACGTAGTACAGCCGCATAGCATCCTGTGATGAACAAAACACAAACACGTTTATTCACCTTTTACTGCTGATCAAACAGAATCACTTGAAAACATATTTGCATATTCACACTAAATAGAAATCTTGAGGTAACTTCACCAACTAATTAAACAACTTTCTTAACTATCTGTAAAAAAAACAAGCAACTTCAAATGTTCTGTTCTACCAGTTTTAAAGTAGAAAAAAGTAGAAGTGGATTTTTATGCAAGTGTAAATATAAAAACATGCTTTTTGAAAAAAGACTCCTCTATTGGCAGAACTGCTGATTCAGCTGATTATGTTCTGCAAGACCTGACTCCACAGATACTGCAGTGAAGAGATGAACAACAACAAATGACACATTCAGTGTGATTACCTCAGCCTTCATACTGTGCGACTGGAAGAACACTGCCTCTTTGTGGCCACATCTGAAAAATGACACCATACTGAATAAGATCAGTCAGCTTTTGTTCTCCAACATAATATTTACTTCATACTTTAATTTCAAACAATATTATCGTTTAACGCAATAATTAATCGCCCAGTAAAATTAGTTATCGTGACAGGCCTAGTCACATTTTTGTGTATGCAGACAGTTCAACTATGCTGAAATGTACGTAAAACGAATCAACCAATGGTTATTCAGGCTAAATTAACACATTTTGTGTGTCTGTAAGGACGTGAGACGAATAGAGTAAACACTTGCTTTGGACATGGGTGATCCTCAGTTCTTGGCAGCGTTGGATCCTGGGCTACGTCAGCAATGATTTGTGTCAGTTCACTGTGAAGAACAAAAACAAACAAACAAAAAACAAATAAATGACCAAAACAAAGATTAATGTTGGTACAATTTTGTGGCTTGTATTTACTGCGTTAGCCCGAAGTGACCAGATGGTGAACAAATACTGTCTCAAAGTAAACTCAATATGTGGTACTACAGGGAAACTTTACTTTCCCCCAAGTCTTTGCCTAATATGTATATTTTAAAATATTTATCACATGTCAAGAAATACTTTATCTAATCAGGGCTTAGCTGAAAGTGTCTGCCTGATGATGCAATTTTATCTGACTATATCAAATTTCTATTTCATTTTCCTTCTTTCAGCTGCTCCCTTCTCCAGGGGTCGCCACGGTGAACTAACTCACACGAAGACTTGACAGTTATTTTTACACGGGATGTCCTTCCTGACACAACCACAGACCACCGAGCTACCACAGCGCTCTGTGTGGAGCAGAGAGCTGCTATCTAAGGGCACCCGGGGGAGCAGATGGTGGGGGCTAAGAGCCTTGCATTTGCATCCAGTTGTAGTATGACAATATATGAGATATATATGCATACTTTTTCACGAGTTCCTCATCTTTCTGACTGTGTAATGTCGTGCATTGAATTTAACAGAAATGTAAGGCAAATGAGGGTGGAGGGAAGTGTGGGTGCTTCACCTTTTCCACTCACATTTTGATGTTGTTGGTACTGGGAGTTGAACCAGCGATCTTCCGATCACAGGCCCACCTTCTCTAACCTCAGTGCCACCATATCAGAAAATGCCCCCCAATAAAATTAATCAACATTAAAGTAAAGTAAAACATAAAAACTAAAAGAAAGAGAGTCCTCATATTCAAACCGTTTCTAGTTTTAAGTTAAATAAGGCTTTTGCTGCTTTTTAAAATAATTGTTAAATATATGCAGAGTTAAAAACAAAAAGCATTTTATAGATGAAGTGTACAAATAGTTTTAGCCTTAAAGGAACAACCGACCTGGTTTTTACTTTAAGCAAGGGGAAGCTACAACAACTTTTGACAAGACCAAACATCTGCAACCTGCAGCTCTTGTGACTGTTTGTTTCTTCAGTAAAGGTTTTTTGTAGCGTTGAACAAAAGTAACATCAAAATTAAAAACATTTATAGCTACAATCAAAACGCTAATTCTAGTAGCTTTCTAGTTCAGTTCTAAATCATATTTGAATAAAATGTCCACAACAAAATGATATTAATTACATAAGTTTGTCCTAGTAGTTTGTTAGCCTGCTAGCCACTTCGTTAAGTTAACTTCCAGCCATGCAGATACATTCATCCACCAGAAAATTAAACATCTTGAATGCATTTGGAGCAAGAAGCAAAAAGAAAAGAGCAGTAATAAAGCTGCAGTGACATACAATCTTGTTTTTGGATTACATACTCTACTTCGTGGGTGATCTTGTTGACGTAGATGCAGCTGTTGTCGGCCTCTTGCTGGTAATCACAGTTCCTGCACTGCAAATCCAAAAAACAGGTACGTCAGGATATAAAAAATAAAAAAACGAATACTGCACCTAAACGAATGAAAACTGATAACAACATGAGTCATTAACTTTATTTTTGTTTGTCACACTTATAGGTGTGAATCACAAACATTTAATATTGTTGCTTATCAATATGAAGCCAACTGTCTTCCTGAAAACATTTAAAATCCTTAATTTTTATTTTTTTTTAAAAACAGGGAGTACTACTTGCTGATCTTAAAAACAGATATTGGTCTAAAGCTGCCTTATTTCTGTAAAAGTTCAAGTAGGTTTTATTATCATTTGCATCACATGTGGTACATGAGGTGGAACGAAATTGTGTACACAAGACCCCAGTTACATCCAACAATAGCAAAAAATATAAAGTGTAAAAACAACAGTAAAATCTACCATGAATGTCAAACTCTTGTTTTATTTGTTGAACGATATATGAAAAACAGAAAAAACTATGTAGAAGACATTATGGGGTTTAAACACTTATTCATTATATTATAATGAACCTTAAACGAAGGTACAGCGTTTGCTGAAACTTAGCTATACTGGATTAAAAATGTCCTTGTGCACTGTTGTCATCATTCTTTGTTGAAATCAGGTCTCTCTTGTAAATGATTCCTCGAGGCTCAATGGGATTAATCTGTCTAAATAAAGGTAAAAAAAAAAAGACTTACCGCATACAGCAGGATGCGGTTCTCCTTGTCTTCCTTAGGGTATAACATGTTATTACTGAAAAAAAAAAAAAGAGTCAGCGTGGTTAATTTAATTTTTACGAAGACAAGGTCTTGCTAGAAGACAGCTACTTGTCAATAAGCCACTTCGTAGTTACGAATGCGCGTGACTCTGACGGGTCAGAGATATTCTGGATAAACACTGACGTTACGCTGCTAACACCATTAAATATCAAATATATGCAGTTATACAGACCCGATGTTTCTGCTCAGAACCAATTTGCGTTAAAACTGCTTTTTAAGATCAGAGGTGAGATGTTTGTAGCGTTTTCGATGCTTCCGTTTAGTAAATATTAATCGTTAGATCTGAAAAAGTCCCAACCAGCTGCTGGATCTAGTAATCAGGTAGGCAGAAGGTACTGATAGAACCTGACGTCATCAGCTATTGTGAATTTAGAAAGTGCAGACGAGAAAACATTTCAAAGCGAACTGATGGACTAAACAGTAATGAAAGCAGCAGTCCTGGTTGCTGTCATAAAAATTGTGCACATCAAGATCACGAGAAAATACATTTGTCAGTTACAAAAACAAATAAAAACCAAATATTTTTGACCAAAAGAAACTTAAGATGGTACTTTACATTTTAGAAAAACCATGCCAGGAACATATGCAGCTGTGGACTGAGGGAACATCACATCCCACCTGAAAGGTGGAACTCCAGAGTGCCAGGAGAACCACAGTTTTCCTGCTCCTTGAACTGGACCTGAATGGCTGCTTTTACCCTCCTCTCAGCCAACAGCAGTCGACTTCAATTAAACAGCAAGGTGTTTCTGAACACTAATGTTTGTTGGTGTGAAGTGATCGTGTTTTTATTTCAACATGTGAGTTTGCTTGCAAAAACCTTACAGGAAGTGAAGTTTTTGGTGTCGAGCTTCATAAAGGCAGCAAACACCAAACATTTACCCTCGACCAGTCCTTTTATGCCAGAAGTTGCAACAAACAGAACCGAGAAACGGAAAAAATGTGCTCGCATACGTAAAACAATAACAGCGACATTTGACTGTTTATACAGCGTGACCCATGACGATTACCCATGATGCCGTGCGCGGAGAAACCTACGAAATGGTTCTATGCGGTGCAGTTGATTTATCAAACATTTTCACACAAACTCACCATTCTTGACAAAACCTTATCCCCACAAAGCCTGGCTCGTATGTTCCGCCGTCTAAATCCATCAGGATTTAAAAAGCACGTATTAAAATAAAGCCTCGATAATTAAAATAATGTGGCACTCATCACTCGGGAAGTTACTCCAGCTTCAAACCGTGTTAAAAATGGACGACTTGTACATCCGGGGAACATTGGGGACATGGCAATGACGTAATACGACAGCGCCCCCTAACAGTTCGGCGGAGTAAAGAAATAAAACCATGTTTATTTTTATTAATTTTTTTAATCTTTGTTAAAACAATAACAACAAAACAATACAATAAAATGCAGTAAACAGTAATGATATAACAGACGCCAGGGGCTTACAAACACTGAGACAATAATTTACAATAACATATTTCATAAATATATTGAAGAGAGCACATAAGGTGCAAGTTTTTATGGCCTTCGTGTTGGTGGAGTATTTAATAGTTTTGATGTATTGTTTGACCTCATTTTCAAAAATGGAGATAAGAGGTTTTTGATTAGTGTACCGACATTTATGAATATGCCATTTAGCTAGGTATATAATAAGATTAATAATAAAGAACTGTTTTTCTTTACCTGTTGGGTAGTCAGTGAACCCAAACAAAACATGTTCAAGCAAAGTGAGAGATCTGGTTCTATAAAAGTAGAACTCAAAATACAAATACTTTAACAAAATTGAGTCGAGAAGGGGCAAGACCAAAATAAAAAGCCATCTTCTGGGTTTTCATCCCAACAAGAGCAAATTATATTTATACCCTTGTTAAACCATTGTAAATAGATTTTGGATGGGTAAAATCTATGAATAATTTTGAATGATACTGATACTTCTCTTACTTTATTATTTATCATGTATCTGGTTGGTAAATTCCAAATCATTTTCCAGTTAAGGTTATTAATAAAGATGTTCCAATAAGGTACCGCATATGGAGTTGACACAACATCTTTCTGAAATAGTGAACGTATACGACAGATGCTGTTATGGGTTGAGGAGAAGCAGATTTGATCAATTTCAAGTTTGGTTGGATCAAAGGGTAATAGTGTTGGATTATGTCCTGTTGTACTTCTGTGTAAAATAATTACTCCAGTAGGGATTGCCTTTATTACAATATTAAATTTGTTAATAGGGATCATAATGTTATATTTTATGACAAATTCTTGATATGACATTAATGATCCATCAGTGTTGAGCAACTAATAAAACCATTTTTAAAAGACCAACTTTTGTGACTGTAGAAGTCAGATGATAAACTTCAAATTATTATTATCGTTTTTAATATTCCATGGGCTTGATTTGTTTTAACATCATGACAAAAACTGCCTTGATGTAAAATATATATACGTAGTTACAGATGGTGACGACACTAGGCAGTAAGAGTTGATACTGCGCAATTTCTTTTTCTACTGTCTTAGCCGTTTTCAGGGGTCGTCACAGCGAGCATCCTCCTCCATCTCACCAGAAATGTAAGAATCTGAATAAAAAAAGGGGATGCGGGGTAGGGTACGAGCAAAAGGCCATCCATCCATCCATCCATCCATCCATCCATCCATCCATCCATCCA
>NC_056503.1:24221062-24221527 GCF_014905685.2 Nematolebias whitei | reverse complement strand
CATCCATCCATCCATCCATCCATCCATCCATCCATCCATCCATCCATTATCTTTTACCCGTTTCTTCCATTTTGGGTCACGGGGGTCACTGGTGCCCTTGCAAAAGTCCACCCATTCACTTCAGAAATACTCTGGCATTTATCTGTACAACTTAAAGACACACTAAGATAGTCGGATGGCCAAAAACTCCTGGATGGAGATTGTGCAGACGTGCATGGAGGAGTCTGACTGCTGAAAAGTGTGTTTTATGATAGATTTGTGGCCAACAGGGATGAGGGGAGACCCTGGCAGGAAGAAACCCACGTGGTAATGCATACTGCAGCACAAGGGTTTTCCCAGGAGCTCGGTGCCTGTGTTGCATTGACTATGAAGGTGTGTGAAACCCATGAGACCAGAAGTTGCGGCTCTGTTACTACAACACAGGCGTTACAATAAAGTCAGTACAGCTGAGACATTTTCACTCAA
>NC_056503.1:24217546-24220662 GCF_014905685.2 Nematolebias whitei | reverse complement strand
GAGACCTGTCCAGGGTGTACCCCGCCCCTCGCACAGTGATTGCTGGACATGGGCACCGGCGACCCCCGTGACCCAAAATGGAAGAAGCGGGTAAAAGATGATGGATAGATATTTTAAATAAAAATTCCATGCTGATTGTGCAGCTCATCCATCAATCAGCCGGATGTGTGCCATGTCCAATCTTATTTTGAAAAACTGCGATACAGCAAGTCCACAATAAACGAATCGTGAAGTAGCGAGGGACTACTGTACTGTTAAAAAATAAATGGGCTATTCACTAAGTGGAAATATTTTGCATATCCAGAGAACACTGAAAACATTCAGTTTTAATTAGTGTAAACACCCCACCCCCACACTAAGGACTGGAAGAGGCTTCTTGTAGGATGAAAATGACCCATGAGCCACCAGTTGATGACACTATTTTAGTCTAAAAACAGTTTTAATTCAGCAAGATGTGAGTGGGAAAAAATACTATTTTAGTACAAACTAATAAACAGGGAAAGCACTAATTTGTACTATGACATTGATAAAAGCATTGCAGAATAAAAAACAGGAAGTGTTTTTTATTTATATAGCAGGTTTTTTTTTTTTGTAAACATGGTGAAATGAAAAAAAAAACCCAACACTTCTTTGTTTTGTATTGGTTTAAAAGTCAGTGATTTTCTCTGTATACTCTCTACGTGCCTCGTTTAGTTCTGAGCGTTCACCTTCAAGTCTTGTTCTCGATGGAAGTCGAAAATAGCTCAAACAGGAAACAGAGAAGGGACGAAGCATTGTTGCTTCATCACTTCTGGTTGCATAAGAACAGCATGCTGTAAAGAAACGTGTGTTTTTTTGTTTTTTTTTATCAGGTTGTGAAACCTATTATTTCATCAGATGTTCTTGAGCAGATGAGAAAAGTAGTCGTAAACACACACACATGCACAAAGTTTAATCACTATAGTGAGAGAAAAGCAATTTAAACTGGTTCTGAAGTGGAAAAAAAGGAAAGTTTATGTGTAATTAGCACACATTTCTATCTTGCTTATCATTACACATGTCCGAAGGTTTGAGATATGATGGCAGTCTTTTATATTTCACACTTTACTCCTTTGATGTTCGGCTGGTTTTAGAGCATTAGTACGACCACTAACACTTGACCTGTTGTGACCTCAAATGTAGGAATATCTGCAGTAAAACCTTCTGTGGGGTGGAGGAATTCTGTTTAAATCCATTTGGAGAAGACAGAGGGGGCAGAAGAGAAAACTGAGGATAGACAAAATCAGGACTTTTCCACCAACATGGTGGAATCTTACATAGGCCTACAGTTCTGTGGTTAGTACGTGAGTGTGGCTGTGATAGGTCGATGGTTAAAGTATTGGTCATCAGTAGGTTTGATCCTGCTTATATTTATTAGAATCAGTGACCATGTATTCTAAAATGATTTTTTTCACTTTTATAATTTTTTTTTATAACAGAGATAAAGCTTTTTCAGATCCAAACAATATTGAGTGCAATTGTTCAGCAATCTGTTATCTCTGTCATGTATCAGACAGTCAGGCGCTGTGTTAATTAATTTAGTCATGCGTTGAAGCGATCAATTAATCCCCGTGTCACGTGGGGGTGGATGTGGCTGTAGGATCCGTTCCTCTCATTTATTACACAGGTCTGTTTTTCATGACACACATCAACTCGCGGGAGGAAGAAAAAGGTTTGTGCAACAAAACAAACAAAAAAGAAAACATGAGCAACATAATCCTATTTTTATCACTGAAAATTTAACCCAATTTGTAATTTTTGTGCAGTTAGTAAATCAGAAAATTAATGTCTGCCCCACTAATATTTGTGCTCAGGAGCCGCCACTACTTTAGATCTAAACTCTACTTTAGATGTGACACCACAAGCCCCTGATTCACTAATAATTAATTTTCATCAGTACACAACCTGTTCATTCAGTTTTAAGATGAACTCATTTTGTTGATGAATTTAGTAAAATCCATAACATTCCATGAAAATGAAAGAGACAGATTGTTGACTGAGCTGAATCACCGTTTGGAGCAACTGTGAATGAGAGGGATTACTCCGAGGTTAAGCTTCTGCATCACAATAGCTGCTGAAAGTTTCCATCGCAGGCGGCGTACAGACAGCTTAGCGCGCAACACTTGTTAACAACACAGAATCAGAAATGAATTTGTAAGCACTGCACTTAGACAGAAGTGGGTCAAACATGATAACGTCCTCCCAAAGCTGATCCTATTTGGATGTGAACAGGGTGCCCTTGTTTTGTCCATTGTGCAAACAGGATTAATGTTGTGTGCTTTTAATATAATAAACAATAAAATTGTTGCATGAGACAATTGACCCAGAAATCTGACACATTAATAAACAAATACAAAAAAGGAGAGGTCAAACATGTTCAGTGTGTTTTTAAATTGATTTGAATAAGCTCTAAAGAAGTTACCAAAGTTAGGGTCAGGACCCCACTTTGAGTCATGAAATGCAAAATGAGGGTCCCCAGATAATCATCAAAAGTCCTATTTAAAGTAAAACGATATGTTGCCATATACTGTATGTTCTTAAACAAACAAACAAAAACAAACAAACTATCAGAAATGAAGTAAATTGCATTATAGCTGTTAAGGCTGCTTATATCATTTTTTACCCTTGACTCAAGGGTAAAAAAATGATATAAGCAGCCTTATAGGGGTGGGCAATTATTTTTTCCATGGGGCCACATGAGAAACAACAAATATTGTGGAGGGCTGGCACAAATGACTTTTTCATTCAACCATTATTTAGACAAGTAAACCCCATTGAGCCTCGAGGACTCATTTACAAGAGAGACCTGATTTCAAGTTTACTCAATACTGCATAATAATAGTATTTCATTATTAAAAGCAGTACATAGCACTGTCTTAACAAGCTGGTAAGCGTATTTGTTATGATTAAGCAACGAAAAAGCGACGTTTCCTTAAAAATGTCATTTATTCAATTAAATTTCCCAGTACAATGGTAAACTGTTAACATTTTTACCATTTGTGACGTTATATTAATGATCATTTTCAGTCACAATCACCCCAAAACTCATTTTGAGTTTTATATACTGCTGGAAAAAGTTCTTAGCTTTGTAAATATAT
>NC_056503.1:24209589-24217536 GCF_014905685.2 Nematolebias whitei | reverse complement strand
TATTGTCTTTGTACTCCAAATATTATGAAACATCATATAATAGTGATCGTCACTGAACTGTGATTTCGAGTCCTGGTTCTTTACGTGCCTACATTTGTAGTCTAAAAATCTCATTTGGTGTTTTTCAGTTCTTTTTTCTTGTTTAGTGAGAGAAGTGTAGTCTCTGTTGGGCTTTAACGGAAATGTTAAATTCAGGTTGAAGGTCTGAGGTGGAGATGTGAAGCAAAGCTGACATCATCAGTGAGAGAGGATCTATATCTGGATTTGGTTAACTTCATTTGTTTACATACTGTATGTATTTTGTAATTCCCCTTACGGGGGCCGGTCAGAGTCAACCAAAGGGCCGCATGTGGCCCTGGGGCTGTACAATGCCCAGGTCTGCCCTTGAGGGATCTGGACTTGAGTCCCAGCTTTATGAATAAAATCTGACATATTATCCTGCATGGAACTGGATAATAAGACTTGGGATTATTTTTTTATGTTTTCTCTCCTCCATTGTGGGTATCTTGTTTTTATCAAAATGTAGAAACTTGGCTTTTTTTTTCAGGAGAAATTCACACGTTATTTCTCAACAGTCTGATTCAGATTCATTTGATCTGACATGGTTAAGTAAAGCATACTAACAGAAAGACTAGATCAGTTTCTCAGGAAATTTTTCATTAAAAAGTTGAGCAAGATTTAGCAAATTGTTTAATTCCACTAGGCAACAAACCATGTTTGTTACCTAAAGGTAATAGATACATACTAAGACACGGTGAAAAGGAAAGACAAAGCAGGGGGTGGGGTTAAATACAGGATTTTGATAGATTCTTAGTCCTACCCTATCAGACATTCTGTGGGGAATAAACAGACTGATGCTGGATATGAATAACTCAAATGGATAGCAAACAACAAGGAGCTCAGTGTCCTTTGCCCAGACATGTTACTGGGGCCCCACTTTGGAGCCAGACCTGGGGGAGGGGCTCATCAGTGAGCGCATGATGACCAGGTCTCCCATGGGGCCCAGCCCGAATGAGCAAAATGGGTTAGCCTTCCTGTGGGCCCACCACTTGCAGGAGGGGCCATATGAGTCAGTTGCATGACTTCATGGACTGCGGTGAAATAAGGCGGGGACTTTGACGCGCTGACCCTGGTTTACCAAAGATGGCTCTTGGGACATGCAATGTAACCTCTTTGGCAGGGAAGGAGCCTGAGCTTGTGCTTGAGGTTGAGAGGTATCAACTAGATATAGTTGGGCTCACCTCAAAGCACAGCATGGGCTCCAGAACCAATCTTCTTGAGAAGGGCTGGACATTATTACACTCTGGAATTGCCCATGGTGAGATGCACTGAACTGGTGTGGGTCTATTCTTAGCCCCCGACTTGGTGCCTGTGTGATGGAGTTTTCCCCAGTAGATGAGAGGGTGGCTTCCCTGTGCCTTGAGGTGGGGGGACGAGCTCCGACTTTTGTTTGTGCCTATGCGCCAAACGACAGTTCAGAATATCTGGCCTTCTTAAAGTTCTTAGCTGGGGTGCTGGAAGGTGCACCAGCTGGGGACTCCTTTATTCTGATGGGGGACTTCAATGCCCACATGGGTAATGACATCTGACCTGGAGAGGTGTGATCGGGAGGAACGGTCTTTCTGATCTGAACTCGAGTGGTGTTCTGTCATTAGACTTCTGCGCTAGTCATGGGTTGTTCATCACAAACACCATGTTCGAACATAAGGGTGTCCATAAGTGCATTTGGCACCAGGACAACCTATGTTGTGTATTGATGACTGACTTTGTAGTCATGTCATCTGATTTACAGAAATTTGTTTTGGACACTCGGGTGAAGAGAGGAGCTGAACTGTCACCCAATCACCACCTTTTAGTGAGTTGGATCAGATGGCGGGGGAAGATGCCGGACAGACCCGGTAGACCCAAATGTGTAGTGAGGGTGTGCTGGAAATGCCGGTCAGAAAAACCTGTCAGAAATGTCTTCAACTCACACCTCCGGGAAAGCTTTAACCACAATCCAGCATAGGTGGGGGACATTGAGTCCAAGAAAGCCATGTTCCGCACTTCTATTGTTGAAGTTACCACCATGAGGTATGGCTACAAGGTTGTTGGTGCTTCTCGCAGCGGCCATCCTAAAAATCAGTGGTGGACATCCTTGGTTAGGGAGGCTGTCAAGTTGAAGAAGGAGTCCTATTGAGTGATGCTGACTGGTGGGACTCTGGAGGCAGCTGAGGAGTACCGTAGCACCAAATTGTCTGCAGCCTTGGCTGTTGCTGAGTCAAAAGATCAGATGTGGAAGGAGTTCAATGAAGCCTTGGATAGAGACTCTCGATCAGCTCTGAGGAGATTCGGACAAACTGTCAAGCAGCTGAGAAGGGGAAAGCAGTGCTTTACTAACACTGTGTTCAGTGAAGATGGGGTGCTGTTGACTTCAGCCAGTGATGTTGTCAGAAGGTGGAAGGAATACTTCTTGGACCTTCTCAATCCATGAGGGTATGTCTTCCATGGAGGAAGTTGAGTCAAGGAACTTTGGGGTTGGTCTGTCCATAACTGTGGCTGAGGTAGCTGAGGTAGTTTAAAAGATCCACAATGACGGGGCTCCAGGGGTACACAAGATCTGCCCTTAAATTCTTAAGGCTCTGGATATTGTGGAGCTGTCTTGGTTAACACGCCTTTGCAACATTGCATGGACATTGGGGGCAGTGCCACTGGATTGGCAAACTAGAGTGGTGGTTCCCCTCTTCAAAAAGAGGGACCATTTCCCCTCTTCAAAAAGAGAGACCAGAGGGTGTGCTCCAATTATAGGTGCAATACTCTCCTTAGTTTCCCTGGTAAGGTATATTCACAGGAGAAGCAAATCTAATTGCAGGTTCTGTCCTAGCCATGGAACACTGGATCAGCTCTTTACCCTCACTAGGGTTCTCGGGGTGGGGTGGGGGGTCATGGGAGTTTGCCCATCCAGTCTACATGTGCTTTGTGGACTTGGTGTTTGACCGTGTTCCTCGGGGTACATTGTGGGGGGTGCTTCGTGAGTATGGGATTGGAGGCCTGTTGCTACGGGCTGTTCGGTCCCTATCGGTCCCTATACAAGCAGTGTGAGAGTTTGGTTCACATTGCCGGTAGAAAGCCAGACAATAGAAAGTCAGACTGGGAGGAGACCCCGGGGAAGACCCAGGACACGCTGGAGAGACTATGTCTCTTGGTTGGCATGGAACACCTCGGAATCCTCCCAGAAGATCTGGAAGAGGTGGCTGTGGAACGAGATGTCTGGGCCTTCCTGCTCAAGCTGCTGCCCCCAGGACCCGACTTCGGAATAAGCAGAAGATAATGGATGGATGGATGTTGAATATGCACACAAATTCATGCATGTTACACAAAATAAAATTATTACTTGTTTTGTGGTTGAAGCTAAATAACTTCTTTCCCCAGAGATAACTACAAGCTTATTCTGATCATAAGCACTGACAGGCTTGTGTAAAGTTGTCAGACAGAAATGGATCATTCGTTCAGTCAGATTTCCATCAGGAAAATAAAACAACTGTGGCATATAATCCATTCAATGTTAAACTGTATTTGATTTTTGCACTAATCTGCACTAATGTATTTCAATTTGAAATGGATTCAAATACAATACATACACCTACAATATTTATACTGTACGGTCCTTCAAATGGACTTATTTGAGTGCTTTTTAATATAGATGGTTTAATCAGCTTTGGTCTGTGAGATTTAAGTCTGGACATTTATGACCAATGAAAAGTCTAAGTTGCTAGATTTCATAATTTTGCTGTGATTCTTCTGAGATGCTGGGGCATGAGGAGAATCAGGATGAGGTTTCATGGAGGATCAGGTGAGGGATTTTATGCGGGGCAGTTGAATGTAAAACAAAGGCTGTCTGCTTAGAAGCAAAACAAAGAAAAATTATGGCTAGCTTTTTTATTTTGCATCGTATTGAAGATGTCTTTAAATATTTGTTGGAATCCTAAAATTATCTATCCTGTGAGATCTTTTTGAACCTGTTTAAAAAATGTAGTACCTGGTTTGCTTCTGAGCCTTGCTGTGATTTGACTCTGTCTGCAGAGGAATGGAGGAGACGGGTGATCAAGACCCAGACTGTGGAGATGTAAAAAGAAAGAAGCAAAGAGTACCGTTCCAGGTGGGTGCTGTGACCAAACTTTGATTCTTCAAACTACTTGGGTTCCAAATAAAATACCTTTTGAGAATTGTCTCAAAATATTTAACAGAAAAAGGTAAATTGGCATGTGCTTGGAACAAAATCAGTACAGAAACAGCTCAGATGGTGTATGAGTAATGAAAAGAGATGAAAATATATCAGTCATCATACTATACAGTGGTGTCTAAAGGTTTGTAAATCATTTTGCTTTTTATAAATTTGCATAATTTTGATCTAAAATAATGTCAGATATTCATAAACTTTAAATGTGGGAAAATAAACCTTATTTGTGCAGCAATAACTTCAGATAAGAAAACATCCTGTATGTTTATCAGTGCTTGAGAAGTTTTAGCTCATTCATTTGATCAATTTGCTCAGTTCTTCAAAAATCTTGCCTTTAGATTTTCCCTGACCCAGCTGAGGTCATCCTGGGCCCAGAGGCCTGTTTGAGCAGTCTGGACCACAGCCGCACAAAGGAGCGCCTGCCCTCCATCGTTGTGGAACCCACCGAAGTGAGCGAGGTGGAGAGCGGAGAACTCCGCTGGCCTCCAGAGGACACCGAGACGGAGGACGATGAGGAGGACCTGTTCTTGGAGCAGTGCATCCCCCCGCCTAACATCGCCGACTGGGAAAAAGATGAGGAAGAGGAGGAGAAGAGGGCCATAATATTAAACCAGCAGCCAGGTTTGACACTCATTGGTGAGTTGGAGAGAAAAACATTTCCTCTGTTATTTGTTTTACCCTCAGTTTTACAATTATTTGTATTTCCATCCATCCATCCATCCATCCATCCATCCATCCATCCATCTATTATCTTTACCTGCTTCTTCCTTTCTGGGTCGCGGGGGTCACTGGTGCTCATAGCAGTCACTGTGTGAGAGGCAGAGGACACTCTGGACAGGTCTCCAGTCCATCACCGGGACACATAGAGACAAACGAGACAAACAACCATTCACACTCTCACTCACATTGGCAGAAAAATGTTATTACCGTCCGAAGTGTCATAGTCTGCAGTAAAATAAAAACTTCCAGCAAAAGGCAATAAAATAACGTTCATGTGGACACATGAGTTTGTATATTTTTCAGTGGTGCAAAGTCAAACTTTGCGCTTGTTCGTTTTTCAGTAGAGTTGACATATTTTCATTATTTGCATGGCCACCACAATCTCAGCATGTGTTAAGTTACAACATGCAGCAATATTACAGCAACTACTTTTAATGAAAAATGTTGAAGATCGCAGGGAAATTATTACAATGAATCCCTGCTACAACTTTGTTGTCAAACCCCATTGATGCTAAGCTATACGGAAACCTTAAAGATACCAAAGGATAAACTATTTACATTTTTCCATAAACGTCTTCTTTAGTTCACCAACACAAAGACAATCTGCATGTATGCAAAAGAATACCTCTAAATTTAAAGTATAGACACTTAACTGGCCTGTATTCAGTCCAAAACAATTGGAGCAGAAACATAAATTAATAATTCAATTCAATTCAATTAAAAAATATGTTATTAATCCCAAAGGGAAATTAAATTGTTGTTGTAACTCATTATCCTTGTTTCATTAAGAGATGTTATAGATGCTGATGGCTGTAGGCAGGAAGGATCTCTTGTAAAGGTCCATCCCACAGCAGATCCGAAGAAACTGGCCGCAGATCCCGTCAGATCCGTCCACCCAGACTTTGCTGGCCTCTCACTTCCTTCGGGCTGCAGGATTACCCGGATGCTGGGCAGAACTCCTCCCAGTGTGATGGCCACTCCTCCCAGCAGCCTGCTGAGCTTCTCGTCACTGTGGACAGCCAGCTGCAGGTGCCGGGGGATGATCCCAGTCCTTCTGCAGTCACGAGCCGTGTTTCCTTCTATTTCCAGGATCTCAGTGGTCAGGCACTCGCGCACAGCTGGCAAAAAGACGGGAATGCATCCACAGTGCCTCCTTTTCAACTTATTTGAGATTTGGGGCTGTAGTTGAGATATTATTTGAGCTTTTAAGTTGCAGCTGCTCCCGGTTGTTAAAACAAAACAAAAAAAAAAACTTGTTTTTATGGTTACGCAACATAACAAATGCCCCATACTAAAAAACTTTCAGTAAAAATCTTTCCAGCTGCACAGCATCCGACACCAGAGGAAACAATCATCCAAAAAAATGATTTACATCCAGAAAAAGAGGAATTAAAGTTTCAAAAGCAAAATCTCAGAATGAATGTAACAGAGCTTCTCCAACATGCAACCACACCAAGTGGTGCAATTCTAGAATAAAAAAGACAAAGGTGTTGTCACTTGTGTTGAAACTGACCACCATCTTTATGAAGCTTGTTGTTGTCATGCTCACATGCCTTTTAAAGCAAAGCAGCAAAAATGTCAGTTTTATATGCTGTTGTATTTTCATTTAAATGTTAGCCTTCAGGTGGCTCAGTGGATGGAGCTGTTGCCTCTCAGTGAGAACGCTGCTGGATCAAATCCCAGCCAAGGACCTTTCTGGGTGGAGGTTGCATGTTCTCTCTGTGCATGCGTGGGTTTTCTCCAGGTACTCCGGTTTCCTCTCACAGACCAAAAAACAGAGGTGGAAAGAGTACTGAAAATTTGTACTTAAGTACATGTGCTGTTACACTGCTTAAATTGTACTCAGTTACAAGTAAAAGTGCTAGTGTTATAAAAATACTTAAGTAAAAGTACAAAGTATTATTCTCAAAAACTACTCACAATATTAATTACTTTTTAATCAATAGATGTTTTATTGTGTCATCAATAGAAGGCATTCAGTTTGATTTACTGTATATAACAGCTACATTCAAAGCACATTTCTCAGACGCTCTGAAGCTCCGTCTTATTTTAGTACCAGGCAAACCGATGGCAGTGACAGTATCTAAGATCTGTGCATACTTAGCCAAACTAATAACCCACACATAAAAACAATAAAACAGCAATATCATGCAGGTAGCTGTAAAACCTCGTATACCACAACATGTTTTTTGAGATTAGATGCTGAAGTCTTGTGAGCTGCTGTCACCGTAGAGATCAAACAAAGTTTCATCTGGACCTGTCTCCTCTTCACCCTCTGTACATGAAACATTCCTCCAGGTACGGCCACGGACACTCGTCCTCAGCCTTTACCTCGTCATTTTCTCTGTTGACAGTGTTGTCCTCTGTCTCCATTTTGGCTTTTTCTCCAAATCTTCGGTTCATAATTGACTCTCGACTCTACAGAGTTGTCCTTTGCTTACGTCATAGGTAACTGGTGCGTTCATGATCTGAGAGCCTTATTGGCTACAAAGATTCAGATGAACTGTTTGAATATTAATTCAAATTGTGGCCGTACTCAGTCATGACTTCTGATTTTAAAAGTAGCAAAGTACATTACACGGTCTAAATTGTACTTAAGTATGAGTAAAATTACACACTTGAAAGAAATACTGATAAAAGTACAAGCACCCAAAAAAATCTATTTTATTACAGTAATGTGAGTATTTGTAATTCATTACTTCCACCCCTGGCAAAAACATACACTAGGTTGATTGGTAACTCTATATTGTCCCTACAGGTGTGAGTGAGAGAGTGAATGGTTGTTTATCTATGTGTCTCTGTGATGGACTGGAGACCTGTCCTGGGTGTGTGTCCCCCCCCGGCTCAGTGACAGCTGGGTATGGGCACCAGTGACCCCCACAACCCGAAAACAAATAAGAGGATAAGATGGATAGGTGGATAGATGGATTGATGGATGGATGATAGATGGATGGATAGATGGATAGATAGATAGATAGATAGATAGATAGATAGATAGATAGATAGAT
>NC_056503.1:24205574-24209579 GCF_014905685.2 Nematolebias whitei | reverse complement strand
AGATAGATAGATAGATAGATAGATAGATAGATAGATAGATAGATAGAGAGATAGATAGATAGATAGATGGATGGATGGACAGATGTTTGCCTAAGTATTTACATTTTGCTGCTTAGCAATTTAAAAAGACTTCATCAAAAGAAGCAAACAAAAAATGATTGGAAATAATTTGTGTAATGTTTGTTTACAAATTCTGAACAAAAATACATTTTTAACTGTTTCCCCTGCTGGCTCCTTTTAATTGTAATTTTAAAAAGCAACGATATGTTTGATGAATATATACATGTATTGCTTGTCCTTGTATTCAGTGTTTGTGACCATGGGTAATAATAATGCTAAAATCTCACATGGTAATTATGGACACCATGATTGCGAAATGCTTTAAGCGACAAACTAACCACGCTGTGGCTGCTGTTTCACAGACCTTCAGTCGGATGCGTTCAGAGATGACACACCAACACTCCCACCCAGCAGCGCTCCATCCTTCATCTGATTCTGTTCACCTCTTCCTCCTCACCATATGAAGAAAACATCTTGACATGAACTGTGGCAACAACTGTGGCAAAACATTACCAGGTGGTAAACAGAAACGTGACAAAACGCACACATGAAGGGGACTTCTTGGGGAAAATTTGCTTTACTTTAATTCATGTTTTGCTGCTTTTCTGTACGTCGTTTCTCATTTTAACGCAGACGTAGCTCATCCTTTGTCTCAAGTCTTTCTTGTGTTGTATGTAGCTTATCATGATAGTCACGTGTTCACTTCTTCAGTTTGAGGAGTGAAACACGGTAAACTGTGTTTGCTGCTGGACTTAAAAGGAGAGCTGCTCCAGTCACAACAGGCTTTCAGATGGTTTAAAAATGTAAAGACAAGTTCATTTTTAATGACTTGTGCTTATGGAATTTCTGAATTTACTTAAAATTTATATTTTTAATTTGAGAATTACAAATTTGCGTTCCGACTGTATGAAATAAATTTTGCGTTAACCACGTGTTTATGCAAATTGTAACCACATAAGTAATTACTGCGCATGTAAGAAGATCTGAGGTTGACCATCAAAGTCATTGTTTGTGTGGCTAGTTTCGTTTACAGTAATAGGAAAAATGAAAAATCATTTTCTTGTTAACCGTTGTCTGACAATAACCCTAAATGATGTTTATCGGATGAACTGAAGCACGAAAGCAGAAGTAAAAGAAGAAGAATCATGGAAAAGATGACCGTCAAAACATGGATGTGAAAATACATGAAAATCATGAAAGTACTCTTTGAATTAAAGAATGTATTCATATGTACATTAAATACAAAACAATAAAATACCTTTGCTGAAAGTTAGCTGTACTTTGTTTTGAGTTATCTTTACAGCAGCTATGACCTGATCAAACTGTGAAACGAACAACTCTTAAATTTGCTTTAAAATGTTTAAAATGTTACAATTTGCTAAACCTCTGTACTTAATCACACTGACCCAATCTTTAAGACGAAAACAGGAGTAATGTGAGAAACTTTGTGCAACTGCTCTTGTGCGTGTGCGTGCACGTGTGCGTGTGTGTGCACATGCAAAGGGGTTGGGGTTATAAAATGCAAAAAGCATAGAAGCTGTTCCTTAACTTCTTGTTAACAGTGAGAGTGCAACGTCAACAGCCAGGTCAGTTGAAAGATCGATTACATTTAATTATAACACTTTATTTTGAAACTTTTAAAAAGGATAATTTATTACAGCTGCTTAGATTCATTTAGGGAAGTTTGAACTGGAAATGTGAAATATATTTGTTTCAACCAAACAGCTTTAGGTTTTGTCGTCTGTAATAATGCGTTCTGTGTTTATTTTTTTTTACACCTACAGCTTTGAATGAAAAATGGATTTTCTAAATTACAACTCTACTGACGGGTTAATAGACTTTGACAACGAGACGCTGTTTATAACTCCTGAGATTCAACCCATCCAAATTATGACTCTCGTCTTCTATGGGCTTGTGGCCCTACTGGGAGTCCCAGGTAATGCTGTGGTTTTGTGGGTGACTGGGTTCTGCATGACCCGTTCCGTCACCTCCATCTGGTTCCTCAACCTGGCTTTGGCTGACTTTCTGTGCTGCCTCTCCATCCCGCTGCTCATGGTCCCTCTTGTCCATGACGACCACTGGCACTTCGGTCCGCTGGCCTGCACGCTGGTCAAAGGTCTGTTCTACCTGGTGATGTACTGCAGCGTCCTGCAGCTGGTTCTGATCAGCCTGGATCGCCTGATGCTAGTGAAAAAACCCATCTGGTGTCAGAACAACAGGCGACCCAGATATGCTGCTTTCATGTGCTTGGTGGTGTGGTGTCTCGCCCTGCTCGGAAGCATCCCTCAGTTCATCTACGCCCGGCACATCGAGGCAGGGGAAGAGAAGAGAGAGTGCCTGATTGGGTACCCTAAAAGACAAATCTGGTTCATTGCCGCCTTTCGCTTCATGGTGGGATTCATCCTCCCCTTCCTGGTTATTATCTTCTGTCACCTTATGGTGTACCGCAGCACTCAGAGGGGGCTATCACGGGGTCGGACTCGCTCCAAGCGAACCGTGAAGGTCATCGTCACCGTGGTGCTGAGCTTCTTCCTTTGCTGGATCCCCCTGCACATCATGGATTTCATCACCTTGAACACCCCTTTGACATCCTCCCACAGCCCAAGGGTTTACATAGCACATACCTTGGCACTTTGCTTGGCTTATTTTAACAGCTGCATCAACCCTTTGATCTATGTGTGCATTGGCCGAAGCTTCAAAGACAGCGTCAACCGTTCGCTGCGCAACATCCTTCACTTCATCACCGAGGAGCCACACTCCAAGGGGAATGTCACCAACAATGACACCAAGAGCACCAGCAGCGGAAAGGAGATGACCAAAATCTAATGTCAACTTTACTTTAATGTCTTATTCTTCTTCACGTGGCTGAGAACTGTCCCTGTGAGTGAGAGAGTGAATGGTTGTATGTCTTGTTAATCTCTATGTGTCCAGCTGGAGACCTGTCCAGGGTGTCCCCCGCCTCTCACACAGAGAATGCTGGGCATGGACACCAGCGACCTTCGGAAACCTGGAAAAGAAGAAGCGGGTAAAGATAATGGATGCATGGATGGAGTTTAGTTAATTCTTGGCTTGAAGTTGACAATTGTAAAGTGATGATATTCTAAACATCTGGACAAAAGGACTGTAGCTGTGGCATCTTTGTTGGGTTGTGTGAAATGTTTCGTGCCATTTCCTGTTGCAGATCAGAAACTGTTGCTCAATTTTAAATGTTCCAACACTCTTCTCTCATGCCACCAAGTTACTGACACCTCCACCACTTCCTTTTTATGTAGAATTTATAGATACGTTGATTTAATTTTGACATATTATTCAGTTGAATGAATAAATCCTGTAATGTACTTTGTAAAAGACTTCCTCGTTACATGCAGTTTTTTTTTTTTTAAAGCTGTAAAAAAAACAGGGTCTCGTTCTTGCAGCAGTTCATTTGATAAAACACAAGATGGAGACATAATCTAAATCTCATAAACTATAAATATATTCTATTTAAACATGAAAAATAAAATTTTGCTCCATTTAGAGTCTTTGGACATTTTGCTTCAATAGCACATTTTTCATATATTGCTCAAGCAAGAATATCTGTTTCAGAAGTATAGTGTTTACCTTGTTTGATATTTATGCACATTAAGGCAGTTAACTTGGCAATGTTTCATTTTTCATGGTTAAACATGGCATTCAAAAGAAAAAAACTATATTTTATTTTCAAATCAAGGATTTAGTTTGAGTTTTATGGTCACATCTAATAGTTAAAGTTAAATAAATGTTTTTTTTTAAACTATAATTTCAAATTTCCCTAAGACAATTTGTGTTCTACTTTGTTTTCTATAGATTCTCACCAACAAGAATTTTTTTTATTTCCTAAAACATGTCAAATTATTTAGTTACTATAATACAAATCTTAAAGCTTTAGCAAAGGCTTATATATATATATATATATATATATATATA
>NC_056503.1:24175544-24205174 GCF_014905685.2 Nematolebias whitei | reverse complement strand
ATATATATGACAAAGTCCTCTGGATGGTGTATGAAAAGTTTCTTCACTTAAGGAAACAGGTCCAGATGACATGATTTAACCATTTTTGCTGTTGGAAAATTTTTTTGTGTTTGGAAGAGTCCAAAATAAAACTTTTTAGTTTAATTGAAAAGCGTTATGTTTTGAAGAAAGGAAAACTTTGCATTCCTGAATAAGAACCTTATAACATCTGCGAAACGTGGTGGTGGTAGTATCATGGTTTGTGCCTGTTTTGCTGCATCTGGACCAGGACGGCTTGCCATCTTTGATGGAACAATGAATTCTGAATTATATCAGATCATTCTAAAGGTTATTGTCAGAACATCTGTCCATGATCTTAATGTCTTGTAACAATAACTGTTTGAATGCAATAAACTTGATGAGAAGCATGAAGTCTGTCCTTAATTGTCCTTTGCAATTTGTATGTGTGTGTGTGTGTGTGCATTCAAAAGTCTAAAGGCTAAAAACATGCCAACATAAAACGTTATAAGAAAATAAATTCAAAAGTTACAAGCGGTACGCCCAAGTCACCAGTTGCTGAGAGATTTGAATAATGAATGTTATTAGTTTTTGAGACAAGTGTTTTTCTGTAGTAGAATCGATCAGTGAATGCAAATAAACCTTATACTGAAGTTGGTAGTCTAGGTATCCACAGTATGAGAAGAGAGGTCGTTTTTATGTGGCTTGTCTGAAGCTGCTCAGAGTGGCAGATCCTGGTGAGCAGAGAGCCATTTTATCATCTACCACCTGGAGCAACGCTCAAAGACTACCCCAATCATTTGAGGAAGCTATACTGGAAAGCAATATAAAGACTGGTAAAACATAGATTCCTCAAATGACAGAGGTGGCTGGTTTACATATAAATAGGTGGTGAATGGAAACCCACAAGTCGGATGGGCAGACGGAGGGACGGCCTTTCCAATTCCCTTCTTCACTCTGCGACGGGGAAAATATGTTTTAAACTTGTCAAATAAAGTAACACTACTCACATATCTATTAAGTGTAGTTGTACCTTTTTATTTTGTTCTTAGAGTAAACAAAAGGTGTATAAAAATGTACCAAAATCGAGAGAAAATTACATTTTACATGCTACAGTCATTCCAAAAAATGGCCACGTAATGGTATATCAAAACCACATTTACTAAGCGCGTTTGTGATTAGGTGTTTAAATAAAACTATGCTCTTAGTAATACTTCAGACACATGCATAAATGTATAAATACTGCGTAAACAACTTTTCTAAAACCCATGACTGATGCACAGAAGCTGAAACCCGTTGGTGCCACGAGCAGCTGCAGGTGAGCTGCAACAAACAGCTGAAGTCAGTGTGGTTTTCTCTAAAGGGTTACAGCTACAGAACCGTTGAAGTCCAATGCATTTGATCCTTGTTCAACTTTAAGAATGAACAGAAACGTAATCTTTGCAGCACAAATGAAATACTTTTCTTGAGGATATTTGCTGAATACAACAAAAAACAGCCCTTTTTGTAATTACCGGTAGTTTTTTTTTTTTTTAAATAATTGGTTTCAAAATTCAAATAACATCCTGATAAATGTAAATAAACCGTAAAAAAAACTCCCAAGAAAAATGTCATTTGGTGTTACAGATGTTTGTAAAATGTACACTTTCAGGTAATTATTTTCACTTAACTGGTAAAAGACTTGGGCTTACCATCAGTGTGGCAAATGGGACAATTTAGGAACTAGTTTTAACACAGTTTCCATTTATAACAACACAATGCTATTTGACTTTGTATAAAACCTTTTAAGAAACTCAAGGCATTAATTTTACCTATCATTTTGGAAAAGTACCTGAGCCGAGAAGTACTTGTACCTCATTTCCAGAGCACAAAGGACCTAAAAAACTTGGTTAAAATAATATCAGTGGCAAAGTTTTTTAAATGACCATCTTTATGATCAATCAACACCCCCAAAACTAGTTTTAGAACATATAAGGCAGCAAACATAAATACAAATATGCTTGTAATATACTGTAAATACAATCAGTCACTTATGTAACTTTGCAAGAATCATAACCCGTTAGTTGAGGATGATGTCTTTTTGTCTACAGTCAAAAAGTGGTAAAAGTAGCAAATAATAAAGCCATACAAACTTCAGCTTTATTTTTAATTCAGCTGAATGTAGAGGTAGGTGCACTTTAAAGAAAGCATCTGTTATTTGGCATATGATTAGTGGCTGAATAAAAAAAATAGAACAGCACAAAAAACAACTTTTGTGCCGTTCTGAGACAGGTTTTTATCAAATACTGAACCGATGGGTTTCAAACAGGTCGGAGATGTTTCTCATACTGTAGTCATGACTTTAAGAGACCCCGAGCGGAATCTGAGAATCTTCTTTTTGAGAGCGTGCGAGGCTTTGATCTTCACGAAGGCTTTGGGCTGTGCCGAGGTGATGGTAGAAGCCTGTGGTGAAGGAGACGATGAAGAAGAGGTAGACGCGAGGCGAGGCGGCAGCTGCTGGGGCCACACGAGTCCCCCGCTTTCGTCTGAGTCACTGGACAGTGAGCTGGAGGGTGGGGAGTACACCTCACTCATGCTGGATTCAGACTCTGCGGGGGCAGCACCGGCGTAGCCCTCCTCCACCTGACAAAGAGGCGCTCTTCCCTGAGAGTCCTGGTGCCAGCGTTGGGTGGGCTGATGTTGGGAATGGGACTGGGAGCAGGAGAGACCATGGCGAGCTTTTCGAGAGGGCCGTCTCTGCGCCTGCATCGCCGTCTGGATGTCACATTCATCCTGGCTGAGCTCCAGATTAGAGCACCAGCGTCGGCTCCTGCTGTGGCCCTTGTTACAGATGTGGGGTCCAGCTACCTGGCCTTGGTTATGAGCAGGATTGGCTCGACTTGGGCGGCGTTCTGTCGTGTTGTACTTCCTCTCAGGAAGCACCCGCTGGTCCGGAGGGCTGTTTTCAGACTGGCATCGACTGGTTTTACTGCTTCCTTTTTTGGATTTCTGCCGATCACTGGGACTTTTTTTAGATGCTTTGGACTTGGAGTTGAATTGGTCAGGAGAGGCTGTGGCTTGAGTCGTCTTTGGCTGCTCTGGTTTATAGTGTCTGGGAGAGTGCACAGGAGCATGACAGCCTTTTCCAGGGATATACTGGGTACTTACTAAATCGTGTGTTTGATAAGAAATTGGGGTTTGTGGATGTAAATAATGCTGAGGAGACAGGGATTTACAGCAAAGGTCAAGAGCCATAAAACCACAGTTTGGCTCCAAAAAGGGCAGAGGTGATGGTAGTCTCCCAGCCAGGCAGTGTGGTCCAGACTGGGGGTAGGGCAGGGCCAAATAACATCCCTCTTCAAAAGTTGGGGCCTCTCCTTCAGCCTCCCCCTGTAGAAGGTCACAACCCCACTCCTGGCTCTTGGGATTTGCTGATAGGTCAACATGATCCTGATGGGGGTCAGGAGGGCGTTGCTCTGTGGTCATAGAAGGACTTCTCCTGTGTTGGGGGCTGTGTCCAGAGACACTGCAGTATGGGGGGTCAGGGGTCAGGGTGGTGCGAGGCTGACATGGTCTGGGTGACAGGGTATGACGTTGGATGAGACTCAGAATGTAACCCTCTCCCCTCAAAGCCTGCTGGAAGTTCTCAAAGGGGACTTGATCCACTGCAGGCTGGTGATACCAGGTGGGGTCCCACTGCCAGGATTCCACTGCTGGTCCCTTCTCAGTGACACCTTCCAGAGGCGGGTGAGGTGCAGAGAAAGAGCACGGCAGATGAGGTCGTAGAACTGGCACTTCAAATTCTCTGTTAAGGGTGCCTCCTAAAAACAGAAAGCAACAACATATTGTGCTCAGATGTTAAGAGAAGATTAAAACAAAATGTAAAAATAAAAACCCACACATTTTTCATTTGTTGTTTTTTTTTTTTAATAATTTATTCATTTAGTAATGAAATAGCAACTCGTTGTGAGATATAAAGATTAACAGTCATGATGATGTAAGACTGTTTTGATTTGAAAATTAATAAGAGTTGATCTTTGCTAAAAAATATCTGTCTGATTTTATGCTCATAGTAGTGACAATTTACAGTTTATAACAAATATTGAAACATTGTTAGTAATCTAGCATTTAATGATATGTTAAAAGTAAATTCAAGTTCAAGTCAATTTTATGGTCATTTACATCACATGTGGTACATGAGGTGGAACTAAATTATGTACTCAAGGTCCCATCCATCCATCCATCCATCCATCCATCCATCCATCCATCCATTATCTTTTACTCGCTTCTTCCATTTTGGGTCACTGGTGCCCCAGTCCAGCAATCAGTGTGCGAGGGGAGGGGTACACCCTGGACAGGTCTCCAGTCCATCACAGGGACACATAGAGACCTAGGGACAATTTAGAGTTACCAATCAGCCTAACATGCATGTTTTTGGTCTGTGGGAGGAAACCGGAGTACCCGTACAAAACCCACGTATGCACGGAGAAAACATGCAAACTCTACCCAGAAAGGCCCCCAGACCGGGATTTGAACCGGGAATTGGGCGTCCAAATACTTCCTTAAAACGTCTTCAGTTGATCCAAAATGCTGCTGCCAGAGTCTTAACTGGAGTTAGTAGGAGAGATTATATCTCTCCAGTTTTAGTTTCTCTCCATTGGCTCCTTGTCAAGTCCAGAATAGAATTCAAAATCTTACTTCTAACCTACAAAGCTCTCAACAACCTGGCTCCATCTTATATTACAGATCTTATTGTTCCATATTTTCCTAACAGAGCACTTCGCTCTCAGGCTGCAGGTTTACTTGTGGTTCCTAGAGTTTACAAAACAGAATGGGAGGCAGATCTTTTAGTTATCAGGCTCCTCTCTTGTGGAACCAACTTCCAATCTCTGTCCGTGAGGCTGACACATTGTCCGGTTTTAAAACTAGGCTTAAGACTTTCCTTTTTGCTAAATCCTATAGTTAGGGTCAGCTTGGGTTTCCTGAGCTGTCCCTTAGTTATGCTGCTATAGGCTTAGCCTGCTGGAGGACAAACTGACCACAATTTTCACTCTACTACTGTCTTTACTTACTCTGCTCAACCTGTTTTGTATTTGTAATTATTTTTTCTATCCTTAACATGTGTTTTTTTGTCTTTCAGATACACCTGGACCTATACCTGGACTTAACATTCTGTGTTTGTTTGTCTCTCCTTCCTGTCCTCTCAAACCAGCCGGTCAAAGCAGATGACCTCTTGTCCTGAGCCTGGTTCTGCTGGAGGTTTCTTCCTTTTAAAAGGGAGTTTTTCCTTTCCACTGTTGCCTCTGTGCTTGCTCAGGATGGGAGACTGCAACGAAGCCAAGATTCAACTTGTCTGCTGGATTCCTTAGATAAAGAACTTTACTAATTGGTTTTTATGTATGTGAATGTTCGTTAAGTGCCCTGAGACAACTTTGTTGTGATTTGGTGCAATATAAATAAACTGAATTGAATTGAACCAGCAACCTTCTCACTGAGAGGCAGCAGCTATACCAGTTGCACCACCGTAATGCCCAGTTATTTCCAAAAATAGCAAAAAATATTAACTATAAAAGATACAGTAAGGATCCAAGTCCAGGGGTGTCAAACTCACTTACAAAAGGAAGCCAAAATTAAAACCTTTTTCAAACTAATGGCCAATTTCAGAATCTACATTAACTCAAACCAGATACCCAACATCTTTTCTTGGTCACAGGTTCCTCAACAAGAGTTTGATTGGTCTCATTTGATGTTCTCTGATGTGCTTTCAACATCATCATCAAAGATTACTGAAAAAATTCAAGAGATACAAGTATTTTACGTTTCACATATCATCTTGGGGGCCTGATAAGATGTCAACGAGGGCCACATTTGGCCCCCGGGTCTTGAGTTTGACACATATGATTTAAGATATACACTATGCTAAACGAAAGCCAAACAGCACGCTAAAAGATCTAAGATATACACTAAACACTGATAATGTAAAACAATACAGTGTAACAAAAGCAGCCCGAGTCTGTGATGAGCAGATGGGTATGAATGAATGAAGCATAATGAGATAAACAGCAGCACAGATAAATCACATTTCACCAATTAAAATGGCATTATGGTGATTATCCTGGTTAGAGATTCATGAGTCTAACAGCCTCAGGGTAGAAGCTGTTCCTCAATCTAGTGGTTCTACACTTAATGCTCCGCAACCTCCTTCCCGAGGGGAGCGGGGCAAAAAGTGTGTGTGCTGGGTGAGTGGGGTCCTTCATGATGCAGGTGGCCCTCTTCCTGCATCTGGAGGTGTAGATGTCTGTGAGGGTGGGGAGACTGACTCCAACAGTCTTCTGTGCAGCCTTCACCACTCTCTGCAAAGCTTTTCTTTCTGCAGCTGTGCAGCCTCCATGCCACACGTTGATGCTGGAGCACAGGATGCTCTCCACTGCACACCTGTAGAAGGAGGTGAGAACTGAGCTTCCCAGACCAGCTCGCCTCAGCCACTTGAGGAAGTAGAGTCTCCGGTGCACTTTTTTGATCAGGCTGGAAGTGTTGTTGCCCCAGCAGAGGTTGTCATTCAGGTGCACACCTGAGTATTTGTAACTGGGGACCATTTCCACTGCAGGTCCTTCTATATTCAGGGCGGGTTGGGGGTGGGGTAGGGGTTAGGTGTGTTTGCTCCATCTGAAATCCACGACCATCTCCTTAGTCTTCTTTACATTGATGTGAAGGTTGTTCTTCCTGCACCAGCTCTCCATGTGTTCCACCCGTAGCCAAACTCATTGTTGTTTGTGATGCATCCCACCACCGCTGTATCATCTGCAAACTTTACAATGTGACAGCCTGGATGGGTAGCTGCACAGTCATATGTGAGCAGAGTGAACATGAGGGGGCTCAACACACAGCCCTGAGGGGAGCCAGTGCTGACTGTTATGGTGAAGGAGGAGAAGGTGTGGACCCTCACAGACTGAGGTCTGTTTGTTAAGTCTAGTACCAAGTTGCAAATGGGGGGCCTTAGTCCTAGTGTGAGTAGTTTGTCCATCAGGGTATGGGCAATCATGGTGTTTACAATATTTCAATAAAACTGTAGTAATCCAGTGTTTGCAAGGGACTAGGAAGAAATATAAACCTATGCAATGGTCCTCCTGCTAATTTGTCTCTATAGACTAGTCTGGATGATTTTTTTTTCTCTAGTTAAGACACTTTACTAAATGTAGTAAACAATATTTCACTTAACTTATTAGATATGAACAAGTAAACCTAGTCACACTCAACGATAATTCTTGATACTGCAGGTCATACATTTTTTGTTAGTGAAAGGAAGAGGTGAAGGCTTTTTAATTTATAATGGAAAAAAAATCTAAGATTACTGATTTACTTAATAAAAAAATTGTACCATTTCAAAAATGCAGTTGTGCAAAAACATTTGTTCTGCAGGCCATGTTTTGACCCATGCTTACCTAAAGACTTGGCTCTTTCGGCATGCGTGCAGGACGAGACGGTTTTAGTGGGCTCAGCAGATGAAGATTTTCCTTTGGGCGACTGACCTTCACTTGATTCATAGAATCCTAAAACAAAGTCAAATTAGAGACACAGAAAAGGTATCCGTCAGATTTATTATAACTCGTTTTTGTTTCTAAACCAAAATTCCAGCTAGTTGTAAGCAGTCTCTCACAACATATTAGACCACCAAACTTGCCTTGCTTTGCACCTGTGACATGTGCAATGACAATAAAGTTGAATTCTATTCTATTCTATTCTAAATTACAAGCTACTGGAGCGTGAATAAACACATTAAACAAAAGTAAAAAAAAAAAAAAAAAAAAATCTGTGTAGTTTGAAAATTGTCATGGAAGCAACATAAAGCAACAATTTTATAGAAACACACAGTTGAATTATTGGATAAAGCTAAATTACAATGCGCATTTTCATTTAGAAAGTTAATGACATGGCTGACAGAAAACTGACAGAGGGGCTTTTTAAATAGTGGGAGTACCAGAACTTGGTCGACTGTCAATGGTGTCTCTTTGAGCTCCGTCACAGCAGCCATCATTGTTGTCGATCTTCAGCTCGTCCATCTGCTGTTCCAACGCCTGCATTAAACCCCATGGAGAACTCTGAAGTGCACTCTAAAACACAAATACACTCAAACTGTTTACATGCTCCCTCTGTTTGAATTCACTGTTAATTTGTAATCTTTAATTAGACTCTGAGAAGCAACAATTAGCCCTTTTAATAACAACTAGAAACAGTTTAACATGTGGTTGCTTTTGTCAGCAGCTGCAACAGCCTTTCAAGCTTGGCAAACACAAAAATGTCAATGATTCTGTCAATTTTATAGATACTGAGCAAACATTTGCTGTGGTAGTAGCAACGACTCATTCCCATCATTTACATGGATCACTAATAAATCATCCTTCATCATAACTTTGGCATGTAATGCTGCAGGTGATACACCTTCCTTCAAAAAGTGATTTCATTCAACCTTTATTTTTACAGGCTAGCTTCATTGAGCCACGAGAACTCGTTTACAAGAGAGACCTGTTCCAGACAGAACATGTACATATAATGAAGTACAGACAACAATAACAGTAAACAATGACAACAGAAATCTACAGTATAAATGCAGTTAAAATAAGAGTAGTGTATAAAACAACAAATCAGGGTGCCGTAAAAAAAAAAAACAAGAACATAACTGTCTTGATTTTTCCATTGACATTATAAAATGTTTGGCACCCCCTAAAGAAATCAAGGTGGACAACTTCAGTTCCTGTTGCAAGATGTTCCAGGTTGCAGGAAAAGGCCTTTTTGCAAAGTGCAGTCCGCACTCAGAGAACGCTGCAGGTAATGACGGCCTGAAAGCGCATGTTGTAACTGCACTGACGGCGTGACATGTGGAAGGAGATATAAGAAGGAAGCAGACCAAGGAGGGATTTAAAGATGAAAATGAACCAGTGTGAGAGCCTACGTGTAGACAATGATGACCAACTGACCAAGGAGTACAAGGTGCAGTGCAGTACCATGTTATGAATCTTAATGTGCTACGTGTGTAGACAGCATCCAACTTCTGCAAGGAGCTGTGGCATTCAAACATACTGGTGATACTTTCATTTGGAAATGTTCCCACCAGAGGCACGGCTGTTGTGTTTTACTTTTTTTTCCTGCTGCAGCTCCTATTTTGAGCATCTTATCAATTCCCTGTTAAAATTGCTGTTGTTTGTTTCTGCATAGATAAACTGTGCAGGAAATAAACTTGATGCACCTTAATGCAAAGTCGCTTCTGAAGTATGTTGGAGCTTCCTCTGCCACAGGCCAAGATGAGGAGCTGTCCACCTCCTCAGCTGCACAGACCTCTTCATCAATAGTTCTGGTTTCTCAAGACTCAGGAGTCTGATCCTGAGGATGAAGACCCATTTGGCTCTACCTCCCCCCCATATCTCCAGGTGTGAGTGTGTGTGTGTAATAACATGATTATATTTACAGTCAGAATGTTTTTTTTTTGTTGACATTTATTGAAAAATACATTTAATTTTATTGTAATGCACTGAGGCATTGAATGTGTTTTATTTTGTAATATGTTGGATAAATATATTATTTCAGAGTTCTTGTTGTTAAAATCCATATTCTATCTAACAGTTTAATAATAGTTTTTGAATGTAGATAAGAATTTCATAATTTGTTTTACGAGTTAACAAATACTTTAACAAATACTACATCCGGATTAACAGAAAGTGAAAAAAGTGCAGGTGTGGGGATGCAGGTAGCGGGGAGTAAAGGAACGTGCACAGAGAGACCGTTGGGAGCTGAGAAAAAACTTTGAAACGTGCTGGATGCTACGTTTATCCGGCTTGGACATCAGTTTCGTGCTCAGAAGACTGTGGAGGAGTCCGTGGTCAAACTGGACGCCGGGATCAGAGCTGAGCTGCCGCCGTTGTGCCGAACAAGAGGAGGACGAGTGACGCCGGGATCAAGCCGTCCACTTGCCTCGTGGAGCGAGCCACAGGGGAGGTCTGAAACTTTGTGGTTGCACCTTCAACGCATCGTGAGGACGAGGAAATATTCCAGGCTGGTAGGATTACAGTTTCCAACAAATAATCTGAGCTCCAACGCACACCAACCAACTCATTAGCAAGCTTGCAAAAAAAATAAAAAATAAAAAACAAATAAAAAACTAAGAGCACACTGTTATAACTGAAACTAACTGAAATTTAAACCAAGGGTTAAATTAATTCATTTATTTCAACTGTTTCATGTTCTGATTTTCATTTGTTTAATACAAAAGAAAAAAACGTATTTCTTGTGTGAATCTCATTTATTCATTCAGCAGTACACTATAAAAAAACAACTTATAGGTTATACTGTTATATTATATTTGTTTTGTGGTCAAACCTCCTGAGAATCATAGTTCTCCTTCTAGACACAGTTACTATACATTGGAATGTCTTTTTCACCATAAGGTACTTGAATTCATTTGGGACCTATATTGAATAACTAATCTCAAAATTTAACGAGCTAGGTGGTGAAAGGGTTACGTGTGTGTGTGTGTGTGTGTGTGTGTGGGGGGGGGGGGTGAACAAGTGTTGTGTAGATTAACCTATATTCTCTTGTTTGAAATGCAATAGTAAATTGTCTTATTCAAAGAAGTCAAGTCAAGTCAAGTCAGATTTATTTATAGAGCACATTTAAAACAGAAACTGTTACCAAAGTGCTTAACAAAAATATCACAACATCAAATAAAAAGTAGCAAGATATATTTACAGCACGTGGAATAAAAATATAAAACCAAAAACAATTAGAAACAACTAAATACTAAATCAGATCACGTTGTGTCAAAAGTCAAGGAAATAATAACAAAAAGCATAAACTCAGTCAGAAACAATGAAATCCTAAATCAGATCTGATGACCTTGTGTTAAATAGGAATAATAACAAAAGCATAAACAGAATCAGTATCAATGAAAAACCAGATCTAAATCCGATCACCCTGTGTTAAATGTCAGTGAGTACAGATGTGTTTTTAGGAGAGATTTAAAAGCAGAGACTGAGGTGGCCTGTCGAATGTTGATGGGCAGATTGTTCCAAAGTTTAGGGCCCACGACTGAAAATGCTCTATCTCCTCTGAGCTTCAGCCTGGTTTTTGTACAGCCAAAAGCAGCTGGTCTGATGATCTCAAAGCCCGAGAAGGAGTATAAGGATGAAGAAGGTCGGAGAGGTATGATGGTGCAAGGCCGTTAATGTACTTGAATGTCAGCAGGAGAATTTTAAAATCAACTCTGCCACGCACAGGAAGCCAGTGAAGAGAGGACAGAACCGGAGTAATGTGCTCAAACCTGCGAGTTCCTGTAAGTAGCCGAGCTGCAGCATTTTGTACGAGCTGGAGACGTGAAAGTGAAGCCTGACTAACCCCAACATAAAGTGAGTTACAGTAGTCCAGCCAGGTTGTAATAAATGCATGGACTAGTTTTTCAAGGTCGGATCTGGACAGAACGGACTTGAGCTTTGCTATCTGCCTTAGCTGAAAGAAGCTATTTTGTAGAACAGAGTTGATCTGTTTATTAAACTTAAAGTCCGAGTCTAACACTACCCCGAGATTGGTAACAGGCTGCTTTAGATGTGGCTGAAGGGAGTGCAGGTTTACAGGATCAGTGATGGTGGTAGAGCTTGGGTTAAACACAATGACCTCAGTCTTCTGATCATTAAAACTCTAGAAGTTCGCAGCCATCCAAGTCTTGATGTCATCAAGACATTTTAGCAAAGGGTGGATGGAGCAGGAACCGTTTGGTTTTAAAGGCAGATAAATCTGAGAATCATCGGCGTAACAATGAAACAAAATACCATGTTTCGTCAGGATTGACCCCAAGGGGAGCAGATACAATGAGAACAGAAGGGGTCCAAGAATGAAGCCTTGTGGGACCCCACAGGAAAGAGGGACAGAAGCATATAAATGATTGTCAAAGCTAACACAAAAACTCCTGTCACCCAGATACGAACGGAACCATTCAAGCACCACCCCTGTAAAAAAAATCCCATTGACTGCACCAAATAAATAAATACAATTAAAACAAGGACAAAAACAAATGTGATTTCCTCTCAAAAGACAATACAAGGGTTAAAAACTCTGATGAGAAGGCCATGTTCTTTTTGTGGCTGGGTGAGCTCGCACACACAGATACATAGTAACCAGATATACACTCAAACACACTGACTCATAAAAGCAAAAATAAATTACAAACACATTTATTTCTTGTTTTATATTTTGATCTGACATCTTTAACAGGGCTTAGACCCTACACACACACTCAAACATGCATGCACGGAAAAGAAAATCCAACACTGACCGGTCTCTTTCTCCATTGTCATGTTGCCATCATCTGTCACACACCAACAGCTGTAGACACTTAACATGCAAAGCTTCTCTATCTGAGTTAACACACACTGTTGTGAACCTGTGACTTCTGAGTACATTACACTGACATACCACACTAAACTGAGTTATTGCTTCTCACCATCTAACCTTCAGACTAACCTTAGAACATTAAAACATCTTTATTTCAGAAAGTAATAATTTTGAAGGCTGTCTTTTTGTTCCTACAAGTGGACAGGTCCTCAGTGGATGATTGTAAAAGCAGGTCCTCACTGTATGAGTAATATCAGTACAACACACACAAAGGCCCCTCTGTTTGTGGCAATACTATAAGACATTTTAATACCAGGGGATTGAGGGTGTCTTCATAACAATAGGATACTTTTTCTACACTGCAAACCTGTAATGAAGCACATGCAAGATAAGTGGTTCTGCAAAAACACCATAGCACTTTTCTCTGCCCACTGTTGTTGTTTCTTATACCAGAGCCAAATCAAAGACTGCCCTCAGGAAGGCATGGAGGGAGAGTCACAGCTGATGAGAAATCATCCATCAGCTCAGTAATCAGCAATTCAGACCTATTTTTTTCCCCCAATTCAGACCTTTTCATGTCTTTGTGCATGCTTTTTCAAACTAAAGTAGTCCATCATTTATCGTGGGGGATCCATACCAAACACACACACACACACACACACACACACACACACACACACACACACATATATATATATATATATATATATATATATATATATATATATAGTATATGTATTATGTATATATTATATGTATTCAGCTTCAGCAGGAAGTTTATCCTGCAGTATGGGCTGCACAAAGTTGCAGCAAGTGCGAAATAATTTAAAATAATTTATTTCAAATAAAAATTTCAAGCCACTCGTGTGGCTCATCCACTAATCAGCCAATTGTGTGTCATGTTCAGTCATATTTTGAAAAACCACGATAGAGTGTCCTGCGATAAATGAACCGTGAAGTAGTGATGGACTACTGTATTTCTCATTGTCACTCAAAAGTCTTACGGTCAGCATCTTTTACCTCAGTGCTCCAAACTCCTAACTGTTACTCCTACTACTGTACTATACTGTACTGTATTGTACTACTGTAACTCCTAACAACTCTGATGTCACTTGCACCACAGAATGGAAGCACTGATGGGAGCTCCGCTTCGACTCAATCTTTTTTGGTTCTTGTTGCTTTGAACTATTTTTTGCGCCTATGATGCACATCCATGGTACGGGCATGATCGCTGCCTTGCCATCCTGCCATCGTGGTTCAGTCCTTCCAGCCTCGGGCTCCAGCCTGTCATGGTAGCCATCTCCATGATCCTCCTGCACGGACTGAACTCTACAGACCCGTTTGGTTCTGCGGGGACACCATGGATGTTCTCTGTCTGCCGGACCCGGTTCTGGAGGGCAGTCTGGAGGCAGCTGCTGCGACCCTTATTATCATCATGCTGCTGAGGGGACCTGCTAACACTGCTAACAACACCATGCCATAACCGAACCACACAACAGTACCATGGGGCCAATGGGACCCTAAGAGAAACCTCATTGCTATCAGAACCACCCTTCTAATAGGACCATGCTGCTGCACATTTATTTCTTTTTCACTTTGGGCGCCTTGTTTTTGTAATTTTGTTGCAAACTTTGGTATTTGTTGTTGCCGTTTATTTGGTGAATCGAGACGGTTCTTCTCGTCTGGATCATTTCATTGTATTGTTGACCTTGTGTTGATTTTATATATGACAAATAAACCAAACCTGAACCTGTTCACCCTGTTTTTTCCCCATCTTTGGTCTCAATGCAACTGTCTGCTGTTATAGGGCAAATATTCCAAGCTATGCTTCCAACTTGACCTCTTCACCCCAAACACTGTTCTTTCTTTGTCTTGACAAGATGGGTTATTGTCTAACTGTGCAGACAGCATTAGCACTGATGCATCAGTTTGTTTTGAGTGGAAAGCTTTGTTGTAGCTGCTGGCAGGGTGGTGGGGTAAATACATGGCCTGGAGGAGGGGAGCCTATTGGAAATCAACATCATCACTGATTGTGTTTCACACAATCAATTGTTTGCCACCGACCGACTCTTGAACATGTGCATACATACACGTTATGGATAACGTTGGTTTATAAATTATTATCCAGGAAGTAAACGAGTATTTGTGGCTGAACAAACCAGTTGGTTCACACTGGAGTCCCGTTTATTTTGCAGATTTAACAGAACAACAATGACTGATCTCATTTAGACTCTTTCACACAGTGTGTACCGTGGCACTGCTGTTTTACTGCATCCTGTTCACCATAGGTGGGGGATCTGGTGGACATGGTTCAACCAAACTCAGCCTCAGAGCTTTTACACAGCAGGGGAACAAAAAATCAAGCCAACCAGTATTTATTTATTGGAGCAGGATATGCCTCAAGTAAATCCAATTGAAAACAGAACTTCATCAAAAAAAAAAACAAAAAAAAAAAACATTTGACATGAAATAACCTTCAGGCTCTTTAATTTGTACATGAAAAATTGAAGGTTTTAAAGCTTAAAGGCAATAAATAAATAAGTGGAAAATCTTGTCAGTAAGTGCATGTCAGTGAATTTGTCTCTCAAAAGAACTTGTGATGAAAAGAAAAAAAATGTGTTCAAACTGTAGCTGTTTTAAAAAGGATTGTAGACTAGATCCAGCACCAGTTTGCAAATGGTAATGATTTTGAAGCAGTGGTTCCGAAAGCTGGGGTAGGGTTAGTGTTAGGCATGTACTAGTAAAGCCCCCAGTATACTCCCGCATACGTCTGTCCACGTGTACATATGCTGAGGGTTGAGACTTCATACTCGAGCGTACACCCTGAGCGGCTGCAGAGCAGCTTCAAAGACAAGGAGCGTTTACCTTCAGGACAAATTGAGGTTGCCAAATGGTCATTTGCTGACACGCCTACTAGACTGATTGACAGGTCGGGAACCCCCCCCCCCAAAAAAAAAAAAAAAAGAGCTGACATTCCCAGCCGCAGCGGTGTTCTGTGTTTATATGTTGTTAATAAAAAGTTCTAAAAAAATTTAAAAAACGGAGCGCTGGCCCTGCAGCCCACACATCAGATAAGCCCAACAGGAGATCTCCAGACCCTCCTGCAGCCACGCTGGACATGATTTTAATTTGCTCGTGACAAATTCCTTCATTTCTCACAATTTCAGTCATGGCATCAACGAAGGAGGAAGAGATCTCTTGCCTCTTGGCAAAAAAAGAAAAGAAAAGGCCAGATCAGGAATGAAGAAGGGGAATTTAATACATTGGTGTCGCATGCAAAATAGTCCATCGCCGGGCAGTTTATTGTGCGACACCGCGTACGCGGTCGTAAAAACTGAGCTTTCCCTGCGGAGGTACGCGGGAGTATACCGGGGGCTTAATGGCTAGGTTTAGGTTAATGTCCCCAGTATACTCCCACGTACGTACGTCCACATGTATGTATGTGCGTAATGAATGCAGAGGGTTCAGACTTCATACTCCAGCGTACACCCTGAGCAGCTGCAGAGCAGCTTCACAGACAAGGGACGTTTACCTTGGGACAAATTTAGTTCGCTGAGTGGTCATTTGCTGGCACGCCTACTGGATTGATTGACAGGTCAGAAAAAAAAAAAAAACGAGTGCTGGCAGCCTCAGCCGCAGCGGTGTTCTGTGTTTATATCTTGTTAATAAAAATAACAACAAATAAAAAAAAACAGGGAGCGCTGTTCCCTGAGTTTAATTCGCTCGTGACAAATTCCTTAATTTCTCACAATTTCAGTCATGGCATCAACAGCGGAGGAAGAGATCACTTGCCTTTTGCCAATCCGTGGGACAATAAAGGCTGTTTCTATTCTAAAAAAACAACAAAAAAAGGCCAGATCAGGGATGAAGAAGCAGAATTTAGTACATTGGTGTCGCATACAAAACAGTCCGTCGCCGGGCAGTTTATTGAGCGACACTGCGTACGCGGTCGTAAAAATTTAGCTTTGCGCCGACATGCCCTGCGGGGGTACGCTCGTACTTCCGCATAAGTATGCGCGTACCTCCACGTACGGACGTATGCGGGAGTATACTGGGGGCTTAAGGGTCAGGGTTAGGCTATAAAAAAATGAATGGAAGTCAATGCAAAGTCCCCACAAAGTATGTTTACAAAATGTGTGTGTGTGCACATGTGAAGGAGGATGTGCCTGAAATTATCTCTAAAAATCTCAGTTTAAATACTTTTACAGTTACCAGTGTACAGCATAATTAGTTGTGTTTAAAAATAATAAACACATAGACAAAAAATGTTCGTGTTGCAGAAAATGTTTGAAAATTTTAGCGTAGTTACAAAGTACTAACAATGTTTGTATACATTAATTACCAATAATTAAAGGTCTCATGTCTCTGTCACAGCAGCACGGTAGCTCAGTTGGTAGAGATGTTGCCTCTACCAGGTAGAGTAAGGTTGTTGGATCAGGGGCCGGAGGTCTTTCTGGGAGGAGTTTTCATGTTCTCTGTGTGCTGCATGGGTTTTCTCCGGGTTCTCCGGTTTCCTCCCACAAACCAAAAACACGTATGTTAGGCTGACTGGTAACTCTAAATTGTCTCTAGGTCTGAGTGAGAGAGTGAATGGGTGTTTGTCTCGTTTGTCTTTATGTGTCCCTGTGATGGACAAGAGACCTGTTCAGGGTGTCCCCCACCTCTCGCGCAGTGATTGCTGTACATGGGCACCAGTGACCCCCATGACCCAAAAAGGAAGAAGCGGGTAACGATAATGAATGGATGGATAGATGGATGGATGGATGGAAGTCTTACTATTATTTTGTGGGTTGTAAATTGAAGTTTAGAAACCAGTGAATTTAAGGAATTCAGTTTTCTTATAAACAATATAAATAGGCACGTTTGACCAGAATCTACTATATTATTGCCATGCCACAATCACAACCTCAACTAAACAAAGATCTATTTTAGTGAAAGTAATACATATCGCATATGTACAAATACAAATACATATGTTCATGTCAATGTTTGAATCTGACATCAACTTATGATGAGAAATGACAGCGTAAAAGCCATTTTGGCTAAAACTTATAACAAAACAATTTGCATAGACTGATGCGATACTGTGAGATCTTGTGAGATGTGATTGCACTCAGAGAATGTATTGCAGATGACTCTCAGCTACTACCACACCAAACTGACCGAGTTCAACAATTTCCTGCAGGATCAATAAAGTTCTATCTTATCTTATAGTGAGTTTGATTGGCTGTGGTAGCCATCTTGAATTTGGATGACTCCAAACGTTAATGATTGGTAGATGTACATACAATAATTACTTTCTGATAGTTTCATTAAAATCTGTCTCAAAGCAAACACAGCTGGCTGGAAAAGTTTCAAAATCAGATCTTGTGTTATCAGTTACTGCTAGAAGGGATGTTTCTGTTAACTTATTTTATATATGGATGTTTCTGTTCAGTGCCCTGAGACGACTTCTGCTGTAACTTGACGCTATGTAAATAAACTGAATTGAACGGTTTGTTTGGGAAATGACTGTCAGCGACTAAAACATCAAATATGAGCTTGGTGTCTTCGAAGTTAGCTGAGTAATAGCCATTTTTGAGTTTGCTGAACTTCCTTAACTGAGGTGGCCATCTTGAATAGGGTTAACTCTAAAAGGTAACCAGCTGTAAATGCACATTCAGTAAATATTTTCTAAGTTTCATTAAAATTTGTTCATTGGGTCATTAGTAATCTTGCTAACTCTATAAGTAAATGAACACACAAATGCACACATGTTCACACACACATACAGAGGGAGAAACGTTGCTTTTTGCCTTCGGTGGTGGACAACAATGAAATAGAAGCACATCTCTTGGCATGTGCTTTTGTAAAGGGTGCTGTCCATGTCTCAGTTCATGTTCTCTATGATTCCTAAAAGGAAGGAGAGCTCTGCAGAGAGTGGTGAAGGCTGCACAGAAGTCTGTTGGAGTCAGCCTTTTCACCATCACAGACATCTACACCTCCAGATGCAGGAAGAGGGCCACCTGCGTCATGAAGGATGGATGAGGAGCGAAACGTCTTCTGTTACAAATAAAGTCCAGTTGTTTTTGTATTGAACACTTTTTGAATTCATCATGTCCTGGATAACTGATAATCTTCACCAGCATCATGAAGGACCCCACTCACCCAGCACACACACTTTTTGCCCTGCTCCCCTCAGGTAGGAGGTTGAGGAGCATTAAGTGTAGAACCACTAGACTGAGAAAGAGCTTCTACCCTGAGGCTGTTAGACTCATGGATCTCTAAGCCGGATTATCACTGTAAGAAAAAAAAAATCATTGTAATGCCACTGTAATTGGTGATATGTGACTTGTCTGTGCTGTTGATGTCATGCTGCTGACTATCTCATGCTGCTAATTCTCATGCTGCTGTACTCATTCATACCCATCTACTCACTACAGACTCATGTTCGGGCTGCTGTTTAATATACCGTATTGTTTTACATTATTAGTGTTTAGCGTATATCTTAGATCTACTGTTAAGCGTTCGTTTAGTGTATATCTTAGTGACTATCTTAGATCCTTACAGTATACTGTTTCTTTTATACTATTTTTGGCTGTAACTGGGACCCTGAATACATAATTTAGTTCCACCTCATGTACTACATGTGATGTGAACGACAATAAACTTGAACTTCAAAAGTGTGCTTCATAATCAAGTTTTTTGTAGCCTGTAAACCTAACAACCAAAGTTATTTTACTTTTGACTCACATAATTTAACTTTGAAGCCTAACAAAGGGAAACATGAGTGAAAATGTGAAAGTACAGCAGAAAACGCAGTTTATAATAAGTTACAAACCAGAAGTTTCCATCTTGAAACATGCAAACCTCTTCCTTCTTTATTTATTAACCTTTATTTAACCAGGCAAATCCCATTGAGATCACAGATCTCTTTTGCAAGGGAGGCCTGAGCCTGAAGGCTAGCATGCGTGTTTTTGAACTGTGAGAGGAAACTGGAGAAAACACACACAAACATGAGGAGAACATACAAACTCCACACAACTGAACCCAGAACCTTCTTGCCGTGAATCAACTGGCCTAACCACTAAGCTGTTGTGCTATGCTTCAGCCCATTTCCATCTCCCTATAAGGTATTTTAGCTAAGTGGAGAGTGTTGACATTGGGTATTGTGACGTAATAAGCATCAAGTTCCAGTAAGAAAACGAGTAAGGAAAAAATTAGCCACTCACAACTTTTGGACTGTTGTTGCAAAACTGGAACAGTTTGCACTGAGGACCGTTCTAGCTATGAAACTTTCTGCATTCAGATCCGGTTTGTTGTTTTAAAGAACACTTTAAGGATATAGATATTTCTTTTGGATCAGGGCAGACAAGGCATGACACCACACAGACTCAACTCTGTGTAATTAAAGCAATGTTGTGACTGAATCCACACAAAGAAGAAGTCTGTGGGAGCCCACACACTCACGTACCACAGTCAGAACACACCCTGCCCCCCACCCCTCCACTTGATTCAACTTCTGATCTTTTGTTATACAAGCACTTGGATCATTTTTTAAATGCTTTATTTCTGCAACACATGCTTTCTTCCCAATTCCTACACTATAGTTTGATAGAGGAGCTATTCTGCTCGCACAGAGCGTTTATATAACTCGTAACTCTCCTACAGTGGCTTATTGAAGGCAGAGGGAGTTGAAAAGAATTTCTAAATAAACATGCAGCAGGCTGCGCTCATGTGACTGAAAGATGTGGAACCTCCTCAGAGTTCATAAAAAGGGAGAGCTCGAACTGTTTGAAGTGGAGCTCTGTGGAGTTGTTACAGCAGTCAGTAACTTTACTGCTGTAGTCGGAGGCCAGAACGATCTCAGGTTGGAGAATGAGGGAGAAATTCTCGCGGGGAAGACAAGCTAATGACTACTTCGACTGGAACTTTTTCCAGAGCAGGTTTCAGCCAACTCAAACAACTCAGAGCTAAAATGTTTCACAGCAGACCCTGCACATGCTGTTTTATAAAATGTTATACTGCGTTAGTTTACCATTAAATGGTTACGTAGACATCTGTGTTATTCATACGGTAGACTTGACTTGTTGGGACTTGATCCATGTAAAACATCCATTCTTACATATTCTGTACAGTAGTCCCTCGCTACTTCGTGGTTCGACTTTTGCCGACTCGCTCTTTTGCGGTTTTTCAAAGTAAGACTGTACACGAGGGGGGGAAACAATGTACACGACACACGATTGTCAACTTTAATATTACTCACGTGATTGGGACAGTATTGGATACAGTACAGTAAAAATTTAACAAAAAAATGAAATACTTTGGACAGGCGCCACCATTTTGTAATTTTCTCTCAATACTGCATCTCCACTCCTAATGACTACATTTCCCAGAAGCCAACAGTGTCCCACCTAGAAGCCCTGTTGCCTTCTACTGAAATACTAGAGGGAAAGTTTTGGTATGATCTGAAAAAGTTTGTCCCTTATTCATTATGTGACATCGGCTCCCAGCGGAAGCAGAGAGCCGCATGGAACCCACCGGGAACCAACGCAGAACCGGAGCAGAACCAGACCTCCAGTTTCATTGGTCAATCTGAGAGTTGCTTGCCGGCCCATGAGGACTTCCGAACAGGGACGTGCCGCCAAAGGTCCGGTGTTCTCTCCAGAGCTCACTGTTACTACCCTGAGCCAGACAGCCGACCAGAACCGGCAGAGTTGGTCTGCCGAAATGGAACCAAGTTGGACCAGAACCGAGCAGAACCAAGCAGAACTGAGTTGCTGCTGATCTGCATAGCTGGTATGTAAAATTTAGTAGCTACATATACGTATGTGGTGAAAATGATGTAGGTTTTAAGAGTTTAGAACATCGCAAGAGTGTGGGAAGGGTTAAAGCTCAAAATATACATAAATACTAAAATAAATATAATGTCCCTAGTTTGTGGATTTTCATTTACTGCAGATGTGGAGGTGGGGGCCCAGAACGTAACCCTCGCAATAAATAAGGGACTACTGTATACCCATTTAATCCTGTTCAGGGTCGTAGGGAGCTGGTGCCTTTCTTCAGACGGTAAAAAAAAGTTGGTATCTCACTAAACTGCAACTGTCGACAACGAGTTGGCAAACAGCCTTTGTCAAGGAGTCTCCAAAATGTCTCAAAACGATTGCAGGGGATTATTCTCTAACAAAATAATAATTATTATTTAACAAGCTGTGCACATGAAAGCAGACATGCAAAATGTGGCTGTGCAGATTTCTGATTGCTTAGTTGCAAACACAGAGTTCAGGGAGGCTGCAACTGAAAGTTTTCAGGTTTTATCACATTGTTGACTCACAAACTAGTTTCCCTGAGTCACAGTCCAGGGAGATAGTACCCTAATGTGCATGTTTTGGTCTGAAAGAGAAAACCAACATATTTGGTGAATAACAGTGAATGCAGAGGGAGAACATAGAAATGCCACACACAAATATCCCTTGAAGCCAGGACCTTCTTGCTGAGGCAACAGAGCTGAACAACAGCACCACTGTGCAGCCCTCTGTGCAGATCCTGCACAGAATTGCAGAACAGAAAATGTTCAGTGTCTGGTGCAAAATAAATGCATCTGATAGCATTTTATATTGACACTGCATTTATTTTGCATCAGAGTTGCACAAGTTACTCTGAACAGGTGCATTCAACATTCTGATATGCAACGTGGTTCATATGGAGCATCGCCACAAACCAACAAACAGTGGACCATGTTCCAACACTGTCGGTCTATCACTGTAATAACCACCTGATGCAAAAGTGACATGATGTAAACGCCTTTTAGATATTCACAAATACATAGTTTGGACATTTATTTAAGATAATGGTATTGGAAATTTAAAAAGCTGCGAAAACAAGTTCAGATTTTAAATTGCATGCTGCAACAAAGGAGCATGAAACAACTCTTTCATGTAAACGTTCTGTCCCTAACGACTGATGTGCAGCTGCCCTGACTCAAGGACACAAACTGATGGCTGACGACACAATTTTACAGAATGACTATTAAATTTGCCCCCCCCCCCCCCCCCCACACACACACACACACACACACTTTATAATCATTAAACACTTAGGGCCAGTCAGCCAGACCAACTATTACACTTCAAGCTCAAACTCACATCTGTTAATGGATGCGTCACAAATTCATGCACAATTCATGTTGTTTTTTCCACACTGTCCAAACACACCCAGCAGGGTGGCTGAGAGGAAGCTCAGCCTTCCATGCTTTCTCAGCTGCTGTCTGGCATCCTGCAGCTGTCAGCACCTTCATCACCACACACTCACTGACTGTATCCAGGAGAAAAAGGCCCCTCAGTCTGGGGCCTGCGTTCAACACAGACAACACAGATCCATCCCCCTCAACACACACACACACACACACACACACACACAGGCAATCTCCAGGGTCAAAGTGTCACACGTTGCAGACTTGAGCCAACACCAAATAGGAGATTTGGGGAGGATTTTGATTGGTTACAGATGGTGACCTAATATTTATGCAGTGGGGAACCGACAGTGCCTTTTGCACCATCAGAAAAGGCACTGGTAATTCATCAGCACATATGAAATGTTACATTAAAATGTTTATTTAATCTTTGTTTTCTACAATATATGTATATTAGATCAGATGACTTGCTCTCACTGGTCATGGCTTCACTGTCAGCGAAGATTCAGCTCAGTCACAGGCTCTGCAGGATGAGTTGATCAGTAACTGACAGGAAAATTAACCAATCACAATGCTGATGTAGAGTAGGAGGGACTGAAACACAGGGCTCTGAGCCTGTGGGAAGACCTTGCAATGTGCTCTTTTTTTTTTTTTTGACCATGTGATTTGTGATGCATTCAATCACGACCTGTAAATTCAAAAATTCACACTGAAATTGTAGTTGTTCTAAAAAAATTAAAGTTAAATATCCTGTTTAGGTTTACATTCTTTTTTTCCCAATATTACTCTTGTATTTTGGTTTCATTACACTATGAATTTTTGACAGAAACAGTGTTATGCCCACATAACTTACTGTTAAATTTCAGTGTAAATAATTGAAATGACATGTACTTTAACACATAGCTGTGTAAAGTGCAGGGCCTTCTGTGAAGTATTGGGACAAAAATGGATGGACCTTTTCAGTTTTTTTGTTGTTGTTGTCTTTTTCCAGTTAGTGTTGGATTAGCATTTATGTTCAGGTTGCTGATATAACTGAAAAAAAATTAAAACATAAAGCCACCATGTTGTTTTGTGTTTTATCCGCTCCAAAACACTAAACAATATGGTGTAGCTATAGCAAATAGGGTCCAATCTCAGCTCACATTGAAAATATGGTAAGGCAGCCAACTTGGGATGAGAAAATTGCAGGTTCAATTCCCTGCCATGTACGCATGTTGTGTGAGCAAGACACCTAATCCCCAACTGCTCCACAAGTGCTTAAATAGCTGGCTGCTGCTCCACTAGAGTTTATCTCACGTGTGATGGGTTAAACACATAGCACACATTTTTTCATTGGTGTCAGAAGCATTTCTAGTGTGTGTGTGTGGGGGGGGGGAGGGCACATTGGTGGTGGTGGTGGGGGGATCTCGGGGTCCACCATCCATCCATTATCTTTACCCGCTTCTTCCTATTCAGGTCGCGGGGGTCACTGGTGATCCATGTCCAGCAGTCACTGTGCAAGAGACTGGGGACACTCTGGACAGGTCTCCAGTCCATCACAGGGACACAGAGACAAACATTCACTTTCTCACTCACACCTAGAGAAAATTTAGTTACCAATCAGCCTAACATGCATGTTTTTGGTCTCTGGGAGGAAACCGGAGTACCTGGAGAAAACCTGCACATACATGTTTACGTATATAAGTAAACACTTGATTCAATAACTATTTTAGAGAGCATGTAACAACAAGAAGTAGCCTGGCCAACAGCTCCCCTTGTGTGAATAGAGCACGCTCCGTTTCTCTCAAATATCCTAACCTCCCCACCCCAGTCAATAACTGCCGGCACAAAGCTAACGAGCATCACAGAGGTGTCTCCCCCTCCTCCACTCGTCTACAAAAAATCCCAAAGAGATGAGCGCTCTGTCAAAGCAGATGACCTCAGAGAAACACAGCATGCGGTGTGGTGAGTTGTTGTTGGTAACCAGGAAAACATGGGGTGGACTTTTAATGATTTCAGTATTCTCTTTTCAATCAAGTGGAGTGGATTTGTTCACCCAGCAATAAAAACAGTGGTGGGTGAACTAATATTTTATGGTAAATTGGGGGTGTTCCAAATGATTTTTTTTTTATATATGAGGTGGACACGTCCCCTTCACATATAATTCATGCAACATGTATGCATTTAGTTATTGTATGGGAACATGCAATGATGACTACAGATGTTGATGCATAAAAATTAGGCTGTCATGCTGGGTCCTAAATTGTGAAACTGAAAGTTATGCAAGAGGACAGCTGCCCAGTAGCTTTATCAATGATCACATGTATCAGGTTGCTAGAATATAATATCCCAGGTAATCCTGTCGAGGCTGGCCATTGTATTTATGAAAAAACCTATTTAGGTTTCAATTGGTGCTGTGTCACGCAAAATAAATAAATACATCCTCTAAGATGCTTCCGGTGTAATGACAGGAACCATGGTTAAGCAAAACAGTCCACGAAAAAAATTGATCAAGGTGGAAGTTGGAAGAAAAATAAGGATGAAGCTGGAGTTCCTGGAGTCATTGGAAACACATGGCTGTCATGCAGCTGTTAAAATTCAATTTGAGTTAATGTTATCTTGAACAGAATGTTGACCCAAATCCTCTACCTATGATGCAGAGTCAGGCCCCATCGTCCACATCATCAAGCAATGTGAGCACAAGGCCACTTCTGTGTGCCTCATCACGCCCTCATCATCCTCATCTGACGAGGCCTCGTCATTAGAATTCTGCTCCATGTGCGCCTTTTGTTAGGTCGCCAGCAGATTTGAGGAGTGAAACAGGAAGGAATGAGGTCGAAGGTGTAAAGAGGAGGCGGATGGTTCATTTACCCCCATCTTCTTTAAATGTGGCTTCCTATCAAAGCACTGGGAAGCCTGACAGAGCAGCCGAAAACACACAAGAACTCCAAACATCCCCAAACAAATGTCATCCACAAAGATCTGTGATGCATAACATTTTCTTGAGGACGCGTTGTTTATGGCTGAAACTTTTATTTTCTTCTTGAGCTTGCTTTTTTGTTATCTCCCATCGCCGAAGGGAAACTTATTGTGGTTTAGCCTATGTGCATTTGTTAGAAAAATATCTCATCAACCAGAGAACAGATTTCAATGACACTCAGTAATCACTAAATGCACATCTAGAACTGACACATGGAGACAATCCTATTCAAGATGACTGCAAAAACTAAGCAACTCATCAAACACCCCAAAAGGGCTGTAACAACTTTTACAGATACTGAGCTACAGTTTGGTTTGTAGAGTCGTTCCCAACATGTACTCTAAGTGCTAGATGATCTAGATCTCTTTTTAAAACTTTGCCTTAATTAGAATCAATTGTATATTCCCATCCATCCATCCATCCATCCATCCATCCACCCATTCATCCATCCATCCATCCTTTACCTGCTTCTTCCTTTTAGGGGAGATATCTCATGATCCACTAATTAATAAAAAAAAAAATTAATAAAAAAAACATTTGCAGCTGATACATTTTTGGGGAGAATCCAGTTCAAGTTTGCCTCCACAGTTAATCCACACTGGTCTAAACATGAATGGCTCTAGCTCAGTCAGTTGGACAGAAACTGAGTTAAAATGTGATCTGTTAGTAGCTAAGTCATTCTCAACAAACGCTCCACGTTCAGCACAAGTTTGCTTGAGCTTTCTCTCGAAATTCATTAGCTTATGATGGGCGGAAAAGACAAACGAGAGCTTGTTCATAGGTGAAACCTTGCAGTCCTCCTCGAGAACAATAGGCCATTAAATAGAGACTTGGCTACAAGCGGCGCCCGCTCCTCCCCCTGATTCCATCTCTCCACACGCATAAATCTCAACCTAAAGCACAGAAACCATTAGAGCCTTTCACACAAAGACGCTATTAATCAAGTTGAGTAACTTTCTCGCAGCTAGAGGTCATCTGAACAGCAAAAGACTCAGCCCAAAGCAGGAGGAACGGTCACACACATCACAATGATTGGCTGCAGGCAAATAGAAAATAATTAAAAATAATAATTTTCTAAATAAAACCAGAGGGTGACAGGGCTGGGGAGGGGGAAGACAGGGAATAATAAAGGTCTGGCTCGTACAGAGCAAACCTTCTTACCAGCTGACGCCTCAGCGTCAAGTTTTCCTGGCTCCAGTTGCTGAAGCACCCCAGCCCTCCTCTGGAGCCATCCGGGGTCAGAGGGGCCCCCAGAGCCAGCGCTCCCAAAACAAGGCACTCCTGCCTCTGCCTGCGGAGCTCCAGCTCACACAGGCCGGCCAGACTCGCCTCCAGGCGCTCCTTGGCTCCACTGCGCTCCGTGGACGCTGGAGACGAAAACGCGCACTTCATCCCGCACCTAGAAAAAAAAAAAGTAAAAGTGCGAAGAACAGGCTAATTGTATTAGAGTTTCCTGCTCTCAAAAGTTGGTCAAACGTTGGCTATAAAGGGTAATAACCATCCTATCCGCTGTGCTGTGACGCTTGGAGCGGCATGCCTTCTGTACGCGCTGCACATTTTTCTACCTCGCAGCTGTCAAACGCATCCACGGAGCCCCGCCTGCTGTGACCAGCCACTAAAGTGGGAAGTCAACCGCCTCCTTTATGCATCCAATCTCAGCTCTCATTGGAAATGAGCAGGAAAGAAAAACGTCCCATCCCCCTCGATTCATTTCAGCGACGTGCCAGTTACGCCAGATTCTCTGATGTGACTGTAGGAGGCGCTGTTGCGTTTCTGCGTCACTCCTCAAAGAAGAGCACGCTACGCTGAAAGCGTAAGTTCAGGCGTTTGTAAAAATGAAAATAAAAATACTGCTTGAAATCACCTTTTATAAAATAAGAGATGAACAGTAGCAGTGCATGCTGATTTAATGGAGTATATTTAGCGGCTGAAAGCCACATGTTCTGTTAAATCAAGAGAAATGTTTGCAGATTCTCACGCATAATAAATGCTTTTATATTGTCTCGTGTGGGAGGAATAGATGCAATGATCACAAGTCATTCTGGAAATAAAAAGAAGTTTACTGTTTGTTATTAAACTTTTCAGAACAAAATTTTTTGTTGACTTTTTTTTTTTTACACTGACATAATGAGGTACTGTACTTTGAAGCAGCCTACTGTTTATATGACAGCTGTAAAGTTAATGATAGAAAGTAGATATTTAAACCAAACTTTCTGGTGACTTTTTACTTCCTTTAATAAATAAAATCTTCCATTTGACCAATGACATCATTACTGAAACATATGCGGTCGCAGGATATGACAGCAGCAGGTGCATTTCGTTAGAACACGACTGTCGACAAGGAAGAGGGCCGGCAATGGAGGAGGGAGCGTGCCAAAGAGACCATCTTAGCACCAACATAACTGGTTTGTTCCACTTTGGAGTAAGCTGCTGGGGGAAGAATTAGTTTTGTGTTGTGTGTTTCCTTGACTGATGAAACCTTCCGGATCGAAGGCGAAACATTTCAGCACAAAAAACAAAACAAAACTATCCAGATGACCTGACTGAAAAATGTTGGTTTGATGATTGTGGCTTACAAATAATGAAAAATAAAACTCGGTGCCTCTGTAAATTAGAATATTCCACAGCCATTTTCTGGTACCTTTGTCAGTGTGGGTAGGAGCCAAGTCCTGCTGGAAAATTAAATCAGCATCTCCATAAAGCTCGTCAGCAGAAAGAAGTATGAATAACTCTAAAATGCCCTGGTAGATGATGCGTGAACTGTGGACTTCAGAAAACATAGTAGACCAACAGCAGCAGAGGATATGGACCCAAATCATCATTATGGACTTCAAGCAATGTGGATTCTGGGCTTCTCCACTCGTCCTCCAGACTCTCGAGATCCTGATTTATAAATTAAATGAAATTTTACTTTCATCTGAAAAGTGGACATTCAAAGAGGAAATATTTCACTCTATGTGTAATGAATCTATGTAATAAAAGAGTTTCATTTTCTGAAATGACTGACAAAAAAATTGAACTTAGAATGATATTCTAATTTTTTGAGATGCACATTAATATAGTGCTGATGTTGGTCACACAAAATAAACAAACAAAAAATTAAATTACATACTTACAACATGTGTATGGTTATTAAGTTTATTGTAAAACACTTTAGAAACAGCAAACACAAAACTATAATATAACTTTTTCATTCTTTACCTTGAATCTTGAAGATCTTCCCACTCAAAACAGTCAATGTGCAGAGATTTATTGTTTCCTTCCAAGTTTATTTATTTTTTTTAAACTATATTGGCTATGTTTCATTCATTCAACCTTTATTTATACAGGTAAATCCCATTGAGCCTCGAGGACTCATTTACAAGAGAGACCTGATTTCAACAAATGTATGCATTAAGTAGCTAGGGAACAAATAGGGTTTGTTTATTAAGGCAGATTTAGCAAAATATTGAAAATCAAGAATATATTTTAGAAAAAATTAATTAGATCACTTTAACTTAACTAATTTTAGTAAATAAAGACCTAACTCACTTTCAAGCTCTTGGTATGGTCTATGTCCCTATCCTCTCTATAATAATAAATAAAAAAATAAAAAAATACAGTTTATATAGTCCTATTTTTGATAGCAAAACATGGACTTTTTTGCCATTCAATGCACCCTTGAACTCTGTGTATAATATAGCACCATTATAATTTATGTTAAAAGGTTTTAGAAAATGGTTTTACAATTGTACAACACATTCACAATTTCTAACTAGACAAAATTTTGTTTCAAGATTACCACAAGAAACATGCAGTTCTTATAAAAGGGAGTCTGGGATAGCACATCATTAGCAGCTGGAGGGGTCACAGTGTTACAGTTAGAGGTGGCATGGTGTCAGAAGCTGGAGGTGGCATGGTGTCTGCAGTTGGAGGTGGCATGGTGTCAGCAGCTGGAGGTGGCACGGTGTCCGCAGTTGGAAGTGGCATGGTGTCAGCAGCTCGAGGGGTCACAATGTCAAAGTTAGAGGTGGCATGATGTCAGCAGTTGGAGGTGGCAGGGTGTCAGCAGTTGGAGGTGGCATGGTGTCAGCAGCTGGAGGTGGCACTGTGTTGCAGTTGGAGGTGGCATGGTGTCAGCAGCTGGAGGTGGCATGGTGTCAGCAG
>NC_056503.1:24175281-24175534 GCF_014905685.2 Nematolebias whitei | reverse complement strand
TGGAGGTGGCATGGTGTCAGCAGCTGGAGGTGGCATGGTGTCAGCAGTTGGAGGTGGCATGGTGTCAGCAGTTGGAGGTGGCATGTTGTCAACAGTTGGAGGTGGCATGGTGTCACAGTTGGAGGTGGCATGGGGTCGCAGTTGGAGATGGCGTGATGTGGCGTTGGAGGTGGCATGGTGTTACAGTTGGAGGTGACACAGTGTCGCAGTTGGAGGTGGCATGTTGTCACAGTTGGAGGTGGCAAGGTGTTAC
>NC_056503.1:24162349-24175271 GCF_014905685.2 Nematolebias whitei | reverse complement strand
GTTGTCACAGTTGGAGGTGGCAAGGTGTTACAGTTGGAGGTGGCATGGGGTCACAGTTGGAGGTGGCACAGTGTCGCAGTTGGAGGTGGCATGGGGTCGCAGTTGGAGATGGCGTGGTGTGGCAGTTGGAGGTGGCATGGTGTCACAGTTGGAGGTAAGTGTCGCAGTTGGAGGTGGAATGGAGTCGAAGGTGTAGGGAGCACATCAGCAGCAGTTCTGGATAGTTTGTGAGGTAACCACTGTTTTTCTTGCAGGTGGAGCTTCAAATGGTCCATGTTGACCTTTGGTACAAGTGTACCAGGTGAATCAACAAGATCCTCACATTTGTGACAATTTGTACTGTGCTTAGGTTACTGTCAAGGGGCCTAAGAAATTGGGGTCCAGTTTTCTTCTTTTCTTTAATCACTTCCAACATTTCTGCACCACACCATGTCTCCAACTGTTCTGCACCAGAATCCACACGAGCTAACACAGGGAGATTAATAATTTTAACACAAATCATAGCAGAAAGGACAAACTGTGACCCAGCAGAAGCTGCATCTCTGGTTTACTGGTGGGACTATCTTTTTAATTGGGCTGGGCAAGCAGTAATGAAGTGTCCTTTACCATAAAATATACATGCTTTGTGTTGAATCTGTGCTTATGAGTGATTTTATTTTTATCCTTTGGGATGTTATTTACCTTTTGTGTTTCTTGTTCCATCTCCTATTTACCCTCAGTACTACACTTGATCTTAGCCAAAAGGCCAAGAAGCGATGAGAAAGCAATTTACCCTGAGGAAGCCTCCTCTGTGTTTTTCCAGTCATCCTGCCTACCCCACCTGTCTGCAGTCAGTATTCAGCCCAGGTGTCCCCATTGTATTTTCTTCACTCAAACCCCTTGTGTCTGCCTGCATCTAATGGTGACCATATGAAGCTTCATGAAGCCATGAAGATTTAGTTCCAACTGGTTCAAAAATAGGTTATTTTCTCGAGGCTTCATGTGCACACAAACACCCCTGGTCAAAATTTCTGTACTTTAAATTACAAAGTGATATCCTCTTAAAAAGAAATTAAAGCACCAAATTTTTATTTTGTGTTTATTTATGTCAGTTTTGATATTTGGTTAATGGTAATAAGTATTTATTTATCTTAACAAATATGCAGGTAAATTATTACGGATGGACGGACGTCATTATAATTTCAGTCAGATGTTATAAATGTTGCAGTGGGTACTTATGAATAGTGGGATCATGGTGACTTTTTTCGGTTAAGGTCAAGTATTTATTCTACTGAGCTTGGACTCAGTTGGTTTCTCTCTTTGAAATCGTCCACATCTGTTGTCAACTTCAATGCAGGAACTTTCTGGACATCGGCTTTGGCCTTCTTCTCTTTTTGGTTGTTGGCCTGAACCATGGCCTTAATAACCCAAAGGGAAGCAAGAAAATAATGATTATTAATTTTAATTAAAAGTCCCTGAAGCTTTTGCTTACTGACTGCTGGTTGTTTGTCTCTAACAATCATGGACACCAAAGCCTCATCCAGCTCCTCCTTTCTGCCCACTGGGATTACATTAGATGAGATTATATTGTATTGTGATTAAACCGTACAAACTCATTCAAAGTGTACAAGGATTGTTGTGTCTTCATTTTGCGATATGTAGGAGTTGAATGAAGTATTGTTATTGTCGTTATTATCATGGTTGTTTAACAAATCTGACACCAGTTCTTTGGAACACAACAAGCACCTCACCTTGGAATGGACACCCCCCCCCCCCCCCAGATGTGCCATTGTAATAAAAACTAACAACAGCAATAATAACAACAGTAATCATAATAAATGTCATTTGCAATGCACTTTATAACTGTGATTGTACATGCATAAAAAATTCACAACAAAATATCATATGAACTGAGAAACAATAAAGGTATAGTTCTCTTAAAAGGCATGTTGCAGAATTGTAGTAACACTTGATAGATCAGCTTTGCCTTCTGGACACTGCTCATTCTTCACCATGACAGAAACTTAGTAACATTCTCATTACTGTCCTGATCCCTCTGTTTCTCATAAACAAGACTACAAGCTTTTTGAACTTCTTTGTTTGAAGCTGAGACTCACCCTCAGACCAGAGGGAACATTCCACCCTTTTCCTGTTGAGAATCACAACCTCAGACTCTCATTCTGACCTCTTCACACTTGGCTGGGAGCCGTTTATGTGCACATGGCCTGAAGACACTAAGCACAACCACACCTAAATAGCTAAATTTGTTTTGTACTTTCATGTTTCAGTTGCTTCATAACTTGATTTTCCTCAAGTATTCCTGAAACTGCCTGAGATTCTACAACACAGCGATTACAGCTGTAATTAATAAGTAATTTATGAAACAACAATCAAAGTGGGACAACTGGGATTTGTCCTCTGCAGGCACAATGTTATGACTACAGAAGGTTTGGAAAAGTTTCTTCAGTTCCCAAAAATAACAATAATTTCATTACATGGTGTGAATTCTTGATCAGAATTTTTTTAAAGTGCAGTAAAGCATGAATAATATATTGTGGTACCTTATGCAATTCCTTTGAGTTCCTTAAAATACGTCATTAGGTAATTCACAGTAAAATATATATGCTTCCTTTAAAATTTCCTGCATCTCTAAGTTTCTTACCCTTAAAGGGATCATTTTACCATTTTTGAAGCAATGCTCTGACAAACACAGCACATGAAACCAAGCTCAAGGCCCTCAAACCAAATATGGTTCTTCTTACAATTTTTTCCACCTGACCCCACAGTATGATGTTTTATATGTATTAGAATACTCCCACCAGTCTGTGAGCGATGAAGTCTTTATTGCTTCCTGTTTTATTCACAAACTGAGTGCACCTTATGCAGACTTATCATAGCACTTAGCTATCTTTAAAGGCAGAAAAAAAACAGATCAGAATGTTTTAGTAATCTTTGTTTTTATGTGGAAAGAGTGACAAATAACATCTAAATGGGACAAATCAAACTTTTGCAGCCAAGAGAAGATGTCCAGTATTTGATATATTTTCCAGTCTTTGTTGAATTTCATCTTTTTCTTCTCAACAAGATATGTTTTGGCCTAACCCTCCAGTAGTGACCCTGGAGCCTAAAAAAAACAACACAAATATAGTTAATCATCCTCACCATCAGAGTATGGATACCAAGCCCCATTGAAAAGCTCTGTGATATTCAGTGCAATGAAGAAAATAACAACCAAAACCTATACCCATTGCCAAGGCTAAGTAACAAAGTACCTCTTGAAATTCTGCTAGAAGATGTGAATGCAGCATTTCTAAGTATCTCTACTGACAAAATCACAGCGAACTGGTATACACCACAGGAACTTTACCACTTGACTTTTTTGGCTATAAGATCAAGCCTGCCATGAATAAGAAGCTCAATTGTCTGCCATGGAAAAGGAAGCTAAGATCAAGGCAATCCAGAGAGAAATCAGCCAGCTGTCATAATAACACAACGCATTTGTCATTTTTAGATAGTTTAAAGACTAACCAGAACCCACAATGCCTAACACTGAAGAATTCCCAAACAGACCAAGGTAAAAAGGTAAGTAGTTTATTGTTAGGATTGACAGGGAAGAATCTGGACTGGGAGAATCTGTGGAGCATGACAAGAGGTGAGGACTAATGTGGCTCTTCTGCACTACCAAGTCCACTAATGCCTTAACAGGTATATTAATATTATTGAAACAGATTGTGGTAGACAAAACCAGTTGAGGGCCAGCAGAAAATGGACGTACCCACCAATGTCCGTTGATTGTTTGTTGGGCTTTGCCTTTTGATCAAATGGGAGAAGAATCGAGATAATGTCCATACTTGTCGCAGTAGATGTACTCATTGGCATGTACAGTATACATCTCTGATGCTTTTGATGAGTTAATCAGGTGTGTCTCACCTGCATAGGTTCTGGTTCAGACTGAACAGGTGAAGAACTTTGGGGAGGAGAAAACATCTGCAGGTGAAACCTGTAAGTACAGGATGAATGGGATTTGAGATTGACAGAATGGTCTGCCATCAATTGAGTACCTTACTGTAGTTCCAGAAGTTGAGGAGTGGTGGAGCAGAGGTTAGAGAAGGTGGGCCTGTAATCAGAAGATCACCAGTTCAACTCCCGGTACTGACAACATCAAAATGTGGGTGGGAAAGGTGAAGCACCCACACCTGCCTCCACCCTCATTTGCCCCACTCTAGGCCCTTGAGCACAGCCCTTAACCCCCACCATATGCTGCCCCAGGTGCCATAGATGGCAGATCTCTGCTCCACACAGATGGTAGTAGTAGCTCGGTGGTCTGTGGTTGCATCAGGAAGGGCATCCGGCGTAAAAATAATTGCCAAGTCTTCATGCTAGTTAGTTCATTGTGGTGACCCCTAACACAGGGAGCAGCTGAACGAAAAAGAAAAAACTATAATGCCAATAATTATTTTACTGAATCCTCTTCATAGAGAGGACGATCAAACAGATAACAGGTCAGATTAGTAATTCTCAGATTCACACAAAACATCAAGGTAGAAAGTTTAATCACCGTTTAGTGACTAACACTCCACGAGGGGACTGTGAGGAGACTCAGACTTATGAAGGTTGATGAGATGACTGGGATCAGCTGGTCTTACTCTACTCAACACAACACCTGAAATGACATCATTAGCCAGAACATGGAGCCAGAAAGCATGCAAACTTAACAGCAATAGTGTAATGAAGAAAGTTCCACCACAAAAACACAGCAATTTATCCGTTCAAAACCTTGCACTCTTCTGGACAGAGATCTCTGAGGTTGTTTCTGGGATCTGTTGCAGCCACTCTTCCAGTATGGGGATCACAGCACTGAGTGCTCCATTGACCACTGGAACTACTGACAACTTTACTACCCACAGTTTCTGTATTTCCTCGTTCAGTCCTTTTTATTTCTCAAGCTTCTTGTTCTCCTTCTTCCTGATGTTACTTTTGCTTGGGATTGATATTGCTATCATCACTAAGATAAGATAAGATAACATAAGATAAGATAAGAAAGGAGCATGCATAATGAATCACACAAGATAGAAAAACACCCCAGAGAATATAAAAAAACAGATAGGTATAAAAATACCAACAATTAAGGTCCAAAACAGGTCAGGTGCAGAAAGAAACATTAAAAATGTTTATTGTAGTGCAGGATATATTTTTATTGTCCTATATGTAGAAAGGGGGAGGAGTTGAAAAGTTTGATAGCCACAGGGAGGGAGGACTTCCTGTGTTTGTAGGGATGGCGCCTTCTTGTGGGCCTTCTCTGTCTGTGCACCCTTGTGTCATTAAACCTGATTGATTTCTCCTGTGGGCAGCACGGTGGCACAACTGGTAGAGCTGCTGCCTCTCAGCAAGCAGGTCCCTGGTTCAAACCCCGGTCCAGGGTCCTTTCTGGGTGGAGTTTGCATGTTGTCTCCGTGCATGCATGGGTTTTCTCCGGGTGCTCCGGTTTCCTCCCACAGTCCAAAAACACGCATGTGAGGCTGATTGGTAACTCTAAATTGTCCCTAGGTGTGAGTGAGAGAGTGAATGGTTGTTTGTCTCGTTTGTCTCTGTGCGGCCCTGTGATGGACTTGCAACCCATCCAGGGTGTACCCCGCCCCTTGCACAGTGATTGCTGGACATGGGCACCAGCGACCCCCGTGACCCAAAATGGAATAAGCAGGTAAAGATAATGGATGGATTTCTCCTGTTCTCAACTGTTTGTGATCACGTCCTGTCTTGTCTTTGTATTTAAGCCTGTCAGGTGTTGTGGTAAGAGTCCAGTGTGGCATGCAGGGGGCGTGACTTGTTCAGGATCTGGAGCAGTTTCCTCAGCATCCTCTGCTCAGCATCCTCTGCCAGAGACTGCAGGTCCACTCCCAGAACAGAGTCAGCTCTCCTGATCACACCTTCTTCTGTAGCTTGTTGACCATCACAATGTTCGTTAGCCATCACCTGTTAGTCAGTCTGGGTCTGGAAGTCCCACCGTTTCTTTGACTTGCAATTCTCCACCATCATTAATGACATCTCCCACTTTGACTGTGGGATCTCCAGTCCATAACTGGCACAGATGTTCCTGTATACAGTATTATTCCAGTCACTTGCTTATGGCGTTCTATGTATGCTTTGCCTGCCTGGATCTTACATACTGCCATTTGGTGTTGAACTGTGTTAGGTGTGTATTTGAACAGCCTACATTTTGGGTCTTAACCTCAGCCTCTATTGCTCTTGTGCTGGCATGATTAGGGACTCTGTGCTGTCATTTAGTCCACCCCTCTCTAGCCATTGGTAGGATTTGCCGATTTCAACAACTTCTTCAATCTGACCAGTCTTGGGTCAGACAGTCTGGGTGGGTCCCTTCCATTAGCAACTGGTTCATTTGTGCTGCTAGGTGTTCATGAAGAGCTGTCAGTTTCTTTAGGCAGCAGGTGTGGCTCATGTCAGGCTTAGGTGTAATCCAGTTATCCTGATGCATGCTCAATAATCCAGTTCTTAATTCCTAAGACTCTGACTTGGATGTCTGCCACTGGTTCTTGTTCTGGAAGATTACTGTGTTTTGATATTAGATCTTGTAGCCAGGGAGCATTATCATTGTGTGATGTCACTTTCTCCCATGCTTCTCCAGTTTTGCTTGGTCTCAGCTTTGGGTGGGTCTACTTTCATATATTTCCCCTGTCATTGAGAGCACATTTTGGATGATGTGATATAAAATACACTGTTTATTCTCTTGGCTTCTGCTTCTTGAGTGTACCTCTTTAGGTGAGTAGCAAGAGCTTTGAGGTGTTGTTTGGAAGTCTCTATAGCTTCAGGTCAGTGGCATTTTTGTGGTGGAACTTTTTTCATTGCATCTTCCTGTTGTTCTGACCACTGGCTGATTTCTCTCCATGTTGCCTTGATCTTAGCTTCCAGCCTGCTTCTACATGGTGGACAATGCTCCTTATTTGTTACACACTTGATCTTATATCGAAGCAAGTCAAGGATTACCGATGCTGTAATAAATACCAGATTATTGGTCTGTGTTGGTAGGTTAGTACTGTTGCATTCATTTATACATTATATGTATGTGTGTGTGTTTGGAGTGTATGTGTGTGTGTGTATGTATGTGTGTATATATGTATGTGTGCGTATATACAGTGCCTTGTGAAAGTATTTGGCTCCCTTGAACTTTTCAACCTTTTGCCACATTTCAGGCTTCAAACATAAAGATATTAAATTTTAATTTTTTGTGAAGAATCAACAACAAGTGGGACACAATCGTGAAGTGGAATGAAATTTATTGGATTTGTCAAACTTTTTTAACAAATAAAAAACTGAAAAGTGGGGCGTGCAATATTATTCGGCCCCCTTGCGTTAATACTTTGTAGTGCCGCCTTTTGCTGCAATTACAGCTGCAAGTCTCTTGGGGTATGTCTCTATCAGTTTTGCACATGGAGAGACTGAAATTCTTGCCCATTCTTCCTTGCAAAACAGCTTGAGCTCAGTGAGGTTGGATGGAGAGCGTTTGTGAACAGCAGTCTTCAGCTCTTTCCACAGATTCTTGATTGGATTCAGGTCTGGACTTTGACTTGGCCATTCCAACACCTGGATACGTTTATTTGTGAACCATTCCATTGTAGACTTGGCTTTATGTTTTGGATCATTGTCTTGTTGGAAGATAAATCTCCGTCCCAGTCTCAGGTCTCATGCAGACTCAAACAGGTTTTCTTCCAGAATGGTCTTGTATTTGGCCCGATCCATCTTCCCATTAATTCTGACCATCTTCCCTGTCCCTGCTGACAAAAATCAGGCCCAAACCATGATGCTGCCACCACAATGTTTGACAGTGGGGATGGTGTGTTCAGGGTGATGAGCTGTGTTGCTTTTATGCCAAACATATCATTTTGCATTGTGGCCAAACAGTTCAATTTTGGTTTTATCTGACCAGAGCACAATCTTCCACATGTTTGGTGTGTCTCCCAGGTGCTTGTGGCAAACTTTAAACAACACCTTTTATGGATATCTTTGAGAAATGGCTTTCTTCTTGCCACTCTTCCATAAAGGCCAGATTTGTGCAGTGTACGACTGATTGTTGTCCTTTGGACAGACTCTCCCACCTCAGCTGTAGATCTCTGCAGTTCATCCAGAGTGATCATGGGCCTCTTGGCTGCATCTCTGATCAGTCTTCTCCTTGTTCAAGATGAAAGTTTAGAGGGACGGCCGGGTCTTGGTAGATTTGCAGTGGTCTGATACTCCTTCCATTTCAATATGACTGCTTGCACAGTGCTCCTTGGGATGTTTAAAGCTTGGGAAATCTTTTTGTATCCAAATCCGGCTTTAAACAACAGTATCTCGGACATGCCTGGTGTGTTCCTTGGTCTTCATGATGCTCTCTGCGCTTTGAACAGAACCCTGAGTCCATCACAGAGCAGGTGCATTTACAAATCGGATTCCAAAAAAGTTGGGACACTAAACAAATTGTGAATAAAAACTGAATGCAATGATGTGGAGGTGCCAACATCTAATATTTTATTCAGAATAGAACACAAATCACAGATCAAAAGTTTAAACTGAGAGAATGTATCATTTTAAGGGAAAAATATGTTGTTTCCAAATTTCATGGCGTCAACAAATCCCAAAAAAAGTTGGGACAAGTCCATTTTTACCACTGTGTGGCATCCCCCCTTCTTCTTACAACACTCAACAGACGTCTGGGGACAGAGGAGACCAGTTTCTCAAGTTTAGAAATAGGAATACTCTCCCATTCATGTCTAATACAGGCCTCTAACTGTTCAATCGTCTTGGGCCGTCTTTGTCGCACCTTCCTCTTTATAATGCGCCAAATGTTCTCTATAGGTGAAAGATCTGGACTGCAGGCTGGCCATTTCAGTACCCGGATCCTTCTCCTATGTAGCCATGATGTTGTGATTGCTGCAGAATGTGGTCTGGCATTATTTTGTTGAAAAATGCAGGGTCTTCCCTGAAAGAGATGACGTCTAGATGGGAGCATATGTTGTTCTAGAACCTGAACATAGTTCTCTGCATTAATGGTGCTTTTCCAGACATGCAAGCTGCCCATGCCACAAGTGCTCATGCAACCCCATACCATCAGTGATGCAGGCTTCTGAACGGAGCATTGATAACAACTTGGGCTATCCTTGTCCTCTCTGGTCCGGATGACATGGCGTCCTAGTGTTCCATAAAGAACTTCAAATCGTGACTCATCTGACCACAGAACAGTCTTCCATTTTGCCACACTCCATTTAAAATGACCCCTGGCCCAGTGAAAATGTCTGAGCTTGTGGAGCTTACTTAGAAATGGCATCCTATTTGCACTGTAGAGTTTCAGCTGGCAACGGCGGATGGCACGGTGGATTGTGTTCACTGATGTAGTATGTCATATATGGATATATTCATACAATTTTTTACGAGTTCTTCATTTTTCTGACTGTGTAAATGTCGTGCATTGAATTTAACAGAAATGTAACGAGATACGTTATTATCTTTGACCCATCAAAATGAATGCGGTCATTTATTTTCAGAATCAAAGTTTAACATCAAGCATTTACATTAATTTGGCAAAATATGAAAATAATACCGGACAAGTTTCACAGATAATGGACTTCAATCACACGGCGGTGATTGAGGACTTTGCTTCAGATATCTCTAAGATATCTGTCAAATGAATTTAGGAGAAAGGAGAGTTTAAGATGGAAGATGGAGATTTATCTTACAGAGAGATTTGTGAGGGAATTAATCTGTTTGACCAGAAACGTGCACGCTCCTTCAGATTTCAGCTTGCGACGGTACGCTTGGTCGAAGTGGACTGTTACCTGGTTGATGATAGGTCAGCGTCGGTATAGGATCCTCCTTTGACTCTTTCAGCGTCTCCGTTGAGAGCAGCTGAAATCCTTCGAGAGTCGTGCGAGGTTATTCAAACAGAAGTTATAATCCCAAAACGTCTCTGGATCATCCTGAATGCATTTGCATCCAAGAACTCTGAACTCCTTTCATCTCCTTAGCACTCTCTATCAGACTTCCGACATCAGACTCTAGCACTCTCTTTGAACCGGGAAGTTGCCACATTTTAAATGAGTTGACTTCCGGGTCAATTTAGAGCTTTCTGATTCGTGGATGGACCAGAATAGAGGTGTGGTTTGTGATGTAAGATGTTATCAAATTCGAGGTCAGAGAATGAGATTGTTTACAACATACAGAAAAGATTATTGGAGAAAACCAGACTTCGTGGAGTCTCACTCTTATTATCTTCTGAAAAAGTTTAAACATGACATTTCTTCTCAGTAAACATTTTAGTTGACCGAGACTCGACCTTTAACATACTTACAAAACTTGCTCATTGCAGACAGAAAAATCAAGAAATGCATATTAACCTGATTTCTTCTTTGAATGAGGAATAAAAATCATTACTTACTGTTTATGTAAAATAAAAATGAGTAGTTCTCTTCAACCTGTAAGCATTGAGTGAACTAACACAATTTGATTATCAAACATTTGTAAAATAGTAATGATCATAGAGGATTGTCTTTTCTACTTGATTAATTCAAGAAAGAAAGTCTCCAGATGGCTCAAACTGTATTTCTGGATGCAGATCAATGAAATAACAGTCTCTGTCCATCTGGTCAGTTCTTAAGGTCAAGTGTTTCGACCTTAGGCTTATTACTTCAGGTTAGGTTCACTACAGTCCCCCCTTTGGAAATCATCGCCTGTCCATGGGGATGAATTCCAACCGTGAACTTAGACCTTCAAATGTCCTTGAGCTTGATGTAATCCAGCAAGGAAGACCAAAGTCAAAAGTAATCCAGCAAGGAAGACCAAAGTCAGAAGTAATCCAGCAAGGAAACAAAGTCAAGGTAGTTCCACAATGTTCTTGGTAATTCCATTGTGTTGATTATAATTCCATATCGTCTCGATAATTCCATTGTAGCAATGCTTTAACCCCTTGGAAACAGAGTCCGTAATCCATTGGAAAAAGTCATATAATCCACAACGATAATCCACAACGACTGGAAGTGTTGATTAATCAGCATACAGAGGGGTACCCTTGGGTTGAACTGAAGAAGCGGCCACTGGATGAAGAATGGAGACCAACGTCAGGATTGCAGGTCACCTCCAGCGAAGGTTGTCTCCAGCGACGTCCAGCCTGTGCCGTTCTGGTTCAATGTGTCATGCAATTATGTGGTTTAAGGTGGGCTTATGAAGGGGATTTTACATAAGGCCTTAAACTATATGCACCTGGTGTGTAAGCTATTATGGTTGGGAACAGCTACAACTACCAGTTAAGGGGTGGAAAATGCTGAAAAGGGTAACTACAGGGGTTTATGCCTATAGAAAAGATTTCCAAACTATTTTTCCATTTCTAACTTGGTTTAAGTTAGCTTTACATGGTAAAATATAGCTTGGTGTAATTGTCTGTTGTCTTTTAGACGAACGACTTGAGATTGGGTGTTTGGTTTTCCCATAAATGTTTTGGAAGTCTATGGCGAGACTTATCAAAAAGAATTAGCTATCCCCCCGAATAGAATTGTTCGAGTAGGTTCGGCTTAAGCGTTGTGAGATCAATGTAGATTATGGTACTCAAGGTAGCAATAATATACATTGACTCCGCAAAGATTGCAATTTAATGAATGAACTGCATGTTGGCATGGTTAAAGGCCTCTTAGTCTCTAACTTAACTTACACACAAGATTCATTCTTATCTCAGAAACAACCAAGACCAATTCAACAACGTTCCAACACCGACAAGAGTAGTGACTAAGCATCTAGAAACATCGTTTCACTGCTTCTCCTCACCCTGGTTGCCAGATTTCAGTCACGCTGTCCCGTTTTATCAAGGGTAGGTCCTGTGAGTTTAAACTATGGTTAAGTTTATTATCCATTAGTTATCTTCTGCTTGGATGACCCTTATTCCCACGAGGTCAGGTTTTGTGAGATCTTTGTCTCCTAAGGAGTTATTGCACGCCTTGTGTTGTTTAATCTGGTTACGATGTACCCATTTAACAGTTGGCTCTTTTTGGCCTTTACTGATTTTTATCTGGTAGACAACTGGAGACACTTTGTCGATTATCAGATGGGGTCCAGTCCATCTGGGCATCAGCTTACGGGCGAGAGTTCCGGACCCGGACTCTACTCTCCCAGTTTTGGGGGCAAACGTGTAGTACCAGACCCTGTCTCCCACTTGGAGTTCCTCGTAAGAGGCCTTTTGGTCGTAGTACGCTTTGCGTCCTTCAGCTGATTTTTCCAGGTTTTTCTGTGCGAAAGCAAAAGTGTTTTTAAGGTGTCTTTCCAAGTCTTTCATGTATTGTTGTGTAGTGTAGGCTGTTGCCATGGCAGCATCGCCTGGTTGGTACAACAGGTGCAGAGGGAGAGTCATTTGTCGACCCGTCATCATCTCGAAAGGAGCGATGCCAGTCGACGTGTGTGGAGTGGCCCTTATGGCCATGAGGACCAGAGGGAGTTTCACGTCCCAGTCCTTGTGGTTTGCGGCTACGTATTTTTTCAAAATACTCACCACAGTCCTGTTTGCTCTCTCAACCTGGCCTGAAGCCTGTGGGTGGTAGCCAATATGGAAGTTGGCTTTGACGCCTAGCGTCTTCCACAGTTCCTTCATTACTTCACCTGTGAAGTGTGTACCTTGGTCTGAGTTCACCCTAAGGGGAAGTCCAAACCTTGAAAATACATGATTCATTAACAACATAGCAGTGGTTTGTGCTGTGTCATTAGGGGCTGGTAGACATTCTACCCATTTGGTAAACGCGCAGGTTACCGTGAGAAAATATTTATTTCCTCTAGAGGTCTTAGTGAGTGGTCCGACCCAGTCAATCTGGAGGTCCGACCATGGAAATGCAATGCCTCTACTATGCAGTGGTGCTCTGTGAAGTGGTCTGGATGGTTGAAACTGGCCACAGATCAGGCACCCTTTTATGTAGTC
>NC_056503.1:24150334-24157349 GCF_014905685.2 Nematolebias whitei | reverse complement strand
GGTTGAAAATATGCCTGTTTATGGCTAATAGCTTGTCCAGCTATGATGTGGATTCGCACCATTAGGTTAGTCACCTGAGGTGGTACTGTGGTGGTTTGGTTGCTAGCAACCTGGCAGGCCTCTGGAATGGTCTGCCCAGCCTTAAGGTTTGCTGTGTCTAGCACAGGAGGATCCTTTGTGGCTGGTTTCAGGGACCACAGCACCTTGTTGATGGTGTCCACATGGACACCTAGCCTTACCAAAATGTCAGAGCCTATGTAGGATGCATGTGGTAAGTTTTGGATAACGAGAAATGGGTGAACCAGTTCTCGTTGGTTCCAGTTCAGTTTTAGGTTAATGACTCCTTCTGCGGTCATTACCTGTGAACTATTGGGAACTAATGGAAAGCGGAAAGCTTTTTTAATTAGTTCTAGACCAACGTGTTTGTGAACCAAGGTTTCGTAGAAAGCTCGGTTAATTGCTGATTTATCTGTCCATAGAGACAGTACAGCATCGTTGGTGTGGGACCCTTGGATCTCTACACCTTTAACTACCAGTGGTAGGTAGTGTTTGGTGGACTCTGACTGCTCCAGCTCACAGAGGAGGCTGTCTTGTTGAGTCAGAGTTTGGACCTCTTGGGTTTCTTTGGTTTCACATGGTGTCAGAGGAGTACTCACCGGGCTCGTGTCCTCGGCTGAGGAGTCCTGTGCGCCTTCCGCGGTACCTGCTGTTGGGCGGTCTGTGTCACACTCCGGAGGCGTATCTATTGGCAGTGGTTTGCTCACTTTTGTCCACATTATTTGATCACCATAATCTATAATCGCGTCGAAGCGATTTATAAAATCCTGGCCAACCAAAAATGGGAATGAGTCAACACGAGACACGTGTACTGGGTGGTACAGTGTCATATTGCCAATTTGCATGTGAACCATTGCTATGGATGTCAGGGTTGTTTTCATTTCTGAGAGACCCTGCATTTCTATAGCACATTCAGAGAGAGGTATTATCCTGTTAACACTGGCAGCGGCCGTCCTCAGCTCCTCGAACAGTTTAGCTGACATAATTGTTATGTCTGCCCCACCGTCCAAGAGTGCTTCGTGTGTGAGGACACCTTCGAGTGTTACTGACAGGTACGCCTTTTTGGCGACCCCCTTTCTGATAAAGTTACACAGAAACCTTTTGGTTTTTTTCTGACGCTTCTTCACGCGCTCAGCCTTATCTGTGTAATCTTGGTTTGTCTGAACCGTCAGAACAGCAGAAGCTGTTTCTGAGTGTTCAGCTTGCGATGACTCGTCATCTTTTGTGTGTGTGTTTACCCCCCCTTCTTCTGATGAGGGGTTGTTCGAGGCAACAACAGCAACGTCTTGGTGTGGTCCACCGACATCTGTAATGTTGTCATTCGCGCCCTCAGATGTAATAGGGATTACATTACTGCAAAGTGCTCCTGGTTGGGTTCCCGTGTCAGTGTGTTTCAAAGTTTCTAACAACCTGCGTATTTTCTCTGTCTCTTCCGAGCTCAGAGGTGTAGGGCCTTGTTTCTGGAACTTTTGTGATTTTTTCGCCTCGGTTCGTTTCGGCCGAGGTGGGGGACGGTCAGGTACGTCTTTCGGGGGTTCCTTTACGTACTGCCCCTGATGATATGGTTTGACATATCGTTGCGTCCTACGCTCACCCCATATACGATAATCACGTTCATCCTCTGAAAGAGGAGCATTTTTGTCCCAGCGTGCACCTTCACTACGTGGTTTGTTATTTTGAACAGACTGTTTTCTCTCCTTCTTAGGAGGAGGCAGCGAAGCGCGTCGTCCTTCTAGTTCAAGAGGGAGGGGTTTAACCTTTACACTTGGAAACACTTCAATGGGCGTCTTAGCATGAGAACTCGCTTCAAACACATTCACAGCACACTGCTTAATCTCACTGATGGATTTTTCTCTGAAATTTGCCATCATTTGTACTGATTGTTTAAAATCAGTGTGGAGATTTTTGCTGAAAACAAATTTAAAACCTTCTTCTTCCTCCATCCCGGTTTCATTTCTGTTACCAAAATAAGCTTGGAAGATTCTTTTGTAATAAACTTTTGGATGTTCAGCTTTACCCTGCGTGACCTTTTCTGCGGCTGGGTATCCAGCTGGTCCTGTGCAGGAGTCGTACTCTTTGATCAGAGCTTCACACAGAGGTTTGTAATCCTTTCTCGTTGCATCTGGTAGACGCTCGATGAAGGTAAACACCTCTCTGTCTGACGTGAGTCGTATCAGACTGATCTTATCTTCTACCGTAGCATTAGGATAAGATCTCAATCTGAAATCCAGATCTCTGAGGTACGCTTTTGTTCCAGATGAGCCCATCGGTCCAGGAACAAAGCGTTGTACATATTTTGAGATTTTTTGCAAGTCATCCATTGATGGAGAAGATATCAATGGTCTCACATGCGTGATCAGTTGTGGGGGTGTTACTCTGCCCGTTTGTGTAGGTGTTTGGATGGGTCTAAAAGCACCGGGTGAGTAAAGAGGTCGTTGAGGTTTTGGTGTATTACCCCGACTCTGTTCAGGGTCTGGTTTGGATTCCATGTCACCTTGCCCAACTTTCTGACCTTTATCCGTTGCTGCTATTAGTTTCTCCTCACATTTTTTTTAATGTTCCTGGGATGTACAATAATCACTTTCTAAACGCATCTGTAGCTGTTGCAATATGTGTTTATCCATTCTGAGTTCTTCCAGCTTTTTGTTAAGCACATCTATTTTGCTATTCAGCGAATCAATTTCTGCATTTGCATTTTGCTGTGATTGAAACATCTGTTCAGAATGTTTTTTTGTGAGGACTTCATGTTCACTTTTAAATTGAAGGAAGTGTTCTTCAATTCTCTGAACAACCTCTTTTTCACTGTCTAACCTTATTGCAAGGTAATCAGCTTTCTCAACAACCGTATAGAATGATTCTTTCAGCAAAATTGCAATTTTAGCCAGCTTTTCATAACTTGACTTTGTAATTTCTGTAGAGGTCACACTTTCTGCAACCTCCTTCAGATTGTCCAATAACTCTTTTGGGTTCATGCTCTCTGCCTGCTTATCATATGGATGTAAGGAAGCTGTCAGAAGCGCTAACGCATTCTTTAAACAGTCCCTTATCCCATAAGCATCAAAATCTTTTCCTAACACACCTGTCATGTTTTTCACTGTGTAGCACTTTATCTGTTAAAAACAGTTGCAAGCTTCAGATATTTTACAGGTAAATATTTGTATTCGAGTCAATGAGTTTTCACACTATTTTAGCTTTTTGGGTTTACACAGAAGAACTGTTATAAGTCAACTTATTCAAATGTGGGTACCTTTCTCAGGTTTTACCCCAATTCATGAATATTTAAGTAAATGCTCTCGGCAGTGTTACTTGTATGTGCTTATTTTTCAACAGGTACTAGATTACCAAGCTCTTTTTAGTGTATTTTACTCTAAAGCACTGAATTTTTTAATAAACCTGCAATTTTTCTAAGTCTCACAGCAATCATCGGTTTAAAATGTTTTTAAACCGTTCTGTTCCAGAAATTCGCTATTTTAAACAGTTACTCATCCACCAAGTGGTGAAAAGAAAAAGAAAATTGATGATGAGGAATAATCAGAAAAACTGTACGCCTTTCTCCTGCCTGTAACTTCTATTTAAAATTAAATAGGAAGATGTATTTGTTTAGGTGGTAAATAAAATCAGAAAAATCTCTTTTTCCTGATAAGTTTACTCTTATTTAGTGATTTTGTAATTAAACGTGTATTATCTCTCCAGCAAATGAGCAACTTTATCAACTCTGTGAATATTTGTAACTGTATCTTTTAAAAGTTTCTAATTTTATTTTGTACCTTTTACTTAAGGAATTATCAGTGAATAAAATCTTTTTGGTAAATGCTTCTTTGCATAAATACCTTAATAACTTTTAAAATGCAAGATAACAGTGATTATTCAGCTAGAGGAAGTTTTTAACTCAAAAATGCCTTACAGAAATAAAAAGAACGTTTAATTTCACTCTTTACCTAAAACTGAAGTGAAACTGTGATTTAAAGTTTCTACAGGAGGGGGCAGTGTTTAGCTTTCTACCAGCAGGAGTCTATGACGACTTCCTGTGACGTTCGGTTGATATCCTGTTGTTAGCCGCTTAGCTTAAAGTTAGCTTCGGCTAAACTCGGTTAAAATCAACGTTTCTGAACGAATTTAAGCGTAAACGTGGCGTTGTTTCAACAAGCACGACTGTTATGCATGAACATGAGTTTTCTGGGACATATGCAGCTTTATTTAGTGATTTTAAGCGTAGTGAAGGCTCCGATCGCAACTTTACATCCGACATGGAGGAAGTGACGTGACACGTCACTCATCCGGTCGTTAGCTGTTAGCTTAAAATTAGCATCGCTAGCGTTGTTCAAAAACATCATTTAATGACGGATTTTAAACTCAAACGCGGCGAAATTTCAGCGAGTATGCTTCGAAGAACTTAACCAGCGTATCAAAATACACTTTTAAAGCGCTTTTCAGCTTTAAAAAGCAGATTTTATTTCCCTATGAAAACGAATTTTCATTTCCGGGTCACGTGACTGAAATCACCAATGACAGAGCAGCGCAGGGTTGAGAGGAAATGACGTAGCCACGTCAGTCAACTTCTCAGCGAATCAGAGCGCTCCACAACAGCAATATTCAACCATTGACGAAGCGTTAGCAGCCACCAGCATGTTAGATTAGCCTGAAACCATTTCGTCAACTTATCGTCTTTTAAACTGTCCAAATGCACTTTTTCTGTTAAAAATGTAACGAATCAACTCTGAGCTGCACGGAGTCGGCGCTCCGTGGCACAACGTCTTTTAAACCGTTTAAAACAACTCGTTCGAACTTTTTCCAGAACCGAACCGGACCACAACCGGACCTCCGTCCGTTTGGACCAGTTTAAACAGAAAACAGCGTTTCCACAGCTCATCAGCTTTTAGCTACACATAACAGGCGTACAATTTCAGCTTTCAAAAGACATATGACACTATTTCAGCTTCCTGTGAGCTTCCTGAGCTTCACAGACCAACACGCTAAAACATGCAGCGTTTTGACTTCAAAGCGGCGCAGCTTCAGCGCGCTGCGTTCAGCAGAAAAACTGTTACTTTTCATGCCAACACGTAAAAAAACATCTTTACACGAAATACACAGTCATTTATGAGCACGTAACGGGCCACCAATTGTAGTATGTCATATATGGATATATTCATACAATTTTTTACGAGTTCTTCATTTTTCTGACTGTGTAAATGTCGTGCATTGAATTTAACAGAAATGTAACGAGAGACGTTATTATCTTTGACCCATCAAAATGAATGCGGTCATTTATTTTCAGAATCAAAGTTTAACATCAAACATTTACATTAATTTGGCAAAATATGAAAATAATAACAGACAAGTTTCACAGATAATGGACTTCAATCACACGGCGGTGATTGAGGACTTTGCTTCAGATATCTCTAAGATATCTGTCAAATGAATTTAGGAGAAAGGAGAGTTTAAGATGGAAGATGGAGATTTATCTTACAGAGAGATTTGTGAGGGAATTAATCTGTTTGACCAGAAACGTGCACGCTCCTTCAGATCTCAGCTTGCGACGGTACGCTTGGTCGAAGTGGACTGTTACCTGGTTGATGATAGGTCAGCGTCGGTATAGGATCCTCCTTTGACTCTTTCAGCGTCTCCGTTGAGAGCAGCTGAAATCCTTCGAGAGTCGTGCGAGGTTATTCAAACAGAAGTTATAATCCCAAAACGTCTCTGGATCATCCTGAATGCGTTTGCATCCAAGAACTCTGAACTCCTTTCATCTCCTTAGCACTCTCTATCAGACTTCCGACATCAGACTCTAGCACTCTCTTTGAACCGGGAAGTTGCCACATTTTAAATGAGTTGACTTCCGGGTCAATTTAGAGCTTTCTGATTCGTGGATGGACCAGAATAGAGGTGTGGTTTGTGATGTAAGATGTTATCAAATTCGAGGTCAGAGAATGAGATTGTTTACAACATACAGAAAAGATTATTGGAGAAAACCAGACTTCGTGGAGTCTCACTCTTATTATCTTCTGAAAAAGTTTAAACATGACATTTCTTCTCAGTAAACATTTTAGTTGACCGAGACTCGACCTTTAACATACTTACAAAACTTGCTCATTGCAGACAGAAAAATCAAGAAACGCATATTAACCTGATTTCTTCTTTGAATGAGGAATAAAAATCATTACTTACTGTTTATGTAAAATAAAAATGAGTAGTTCTCTTCAACCTGTAAGCATTGAGTGAACTAACACAATTTGATTATCAAACATTTGTAAAATAGTAATGATCATAGAGGATTGTCTTTTCTACTTGATTAATTCAAGAAAGAAAGTCTCCAGATGGCTCAAACTGTATTTCTGGATGCAGATCAATGAAATAACAGTCTCTGTCCATCTGGTCAGTTCTTAAGGTCAAGTGTTTCGACCTTAGGCTTATTACTTCAGGTTAGGTTCACTACACTGACAATGCTTTCTGGAATTATTCCTGAGCCCATTCTGTTATTTCCTTGACAGCGGCATTCCTGTTTGAGGTGCAGTGACATTTAAGGGCCCGGAGATCACGAGCATCCAGTAGAGTTTTACGGCCTTGACCCTTACGCACAGCGATTGTTCCAGATTTTCTGAATCTTTTGATGATTTCATGCACGGTTGATGATGATAACTTTATATATATATGTACATATATATATATATATATGATGATATATATATATATATATATATATATATATATATATATATGTATATACACACAGTAGTCCCTTGTTTATTTTGGGGGTTTGTTTCCAGACCTGTCCAAAATAAGTGAAATTCCACAAAGTAGCAACATTATAATAATTTTAGTATTTATATATGTTTTAAGACTTTAAAATCCCTTGTCACACTCTTGTAACAATCTAAACTCTTACTCTTCTTTTGTGGAACGTAACTCCCATGACAATTGAGGGACTGCTATATACTATATATATATATATATATATATA
>NC_056503.1:24142527-24150234 GCF_014905685.2 Nematolebias whitei | reverse complement strand
ATATATACATTATTATTATTATTTTTTGTATATATAGTATACTCTGTAAGTTGTATTTCTTACGGCTACAGAGGTCGGTCGCTATTGTAACTGAACTTGCATGAAAAGTTTGGCAACTGTACGCCAGATGTCCTTCCTGACATAACCTGGGCTTGGACCGTCAGTTTCAGGATTAGGACAATTGCTATGTCTTTTGCTCACTGAGTGACTGTTGCTCACCAAAGAAGAGCCCACTTGATATTGTTTTTCAGGCTCATAAAACAACTATTTCTTAAACATAGCATATTGAGGCAAATGGAAACTATATTAGTTTAATAACTTCTACATATTTGAATGTCAGCATTTATTTAGCTCTCCTGCTACCCTTGAGTCAAAATTACCCTTGAGGCCTCAGTCCTAAAGCTGAGACGTTGTGGTCATTTTGACCCATGGGTTGCAGGAAGTTAAGTTTGACATTTTCTGAACTAAACAATGTCCTTGTTACAAAACAAATGGTGGTATGCAAAGGTGTAGAGATTTAATGTAAAAACAAAATGTTCTTTTACTCTAGTATGTCATATTTGAGAAAAAGTTGTTTCAAAACCCTAAAAAACATTAAAACTGGCAGCCATTATTTTGGCTAGTCTTTTGTCTAGCCTGGACAGAGACTTCTGTCTTTTTCTCTGCTCTATGACTGAAGTCTGGGCTGATAAGTTACTACTGATATTGAAAACTATTGATAATTTTTGACTGAACATCATTTAAAAAAATCAGACTATTCCTTGAAATTTGATTATTTGAGTAAGACAAAAAGACAAAATCACACCAAATCACCAAAATTATTTGTTTAGATATTTTTTCTTTATTCATACTTCTAGTACCTACTTCACATGAACCTGAAAGCCACATCTCTCTTCGGTTTCCGTGAGGCAAAATCAAGTCAAAAACCTGCGCACAGCGCAGGCTAGGTTCTTTTGTCAGTGTGTTTGTGTGCACACTACAGATATACACAACATATACTTACAGTATATTCATCTTGTGTATAAATTTCACCAAAGGTATAGATGAAAACATTTTCTAAAAAAAAAAAAAAAAAGACAGAATTTTTTTCTTTAAAGAAAAACTTTTCTTTTACATTTTCTGAAGACACACTTGAAGAGGAGCCTTTGAGTTTGATCAGTGGTGGTTTTCAGGAGGTTGAGTGATTCCTGATGTGTCATACAAAGGCTCTTATAGCACTGAGTTGCATGGTTGGCACCGCAGCCTTACCAGCTCTGTGACAGGAAGGCAAATGCCAACAGTCAATGAAGCAGGACAGTCCCAAAGTTCAAAACCTTCACGTCAATGGGTTCACACAACATGCAATCATTTATCTGACAAAGGTTAGCTGTGAGAATAGGCTAGAAAACAAACAAATCCAAAAATAAGCATACAAAAGCTGGACAAAAACTTGGGACGTTTAAACTCTTTTTGCATAATTGTAAATGCTTTTGGATCATTTCTTGAAAACGTCTAAGTTTAGCCACTTTAATCAAGTGTTCATCACTCCTCAAACCACTGATGTTTGCAATATTAATAAAAAAATAATAAAAACAACTTCATGAATAAAATATATTTTATGCTTTTCTATTTTAGCTTTCTGCACCATCGTACATACAAAGCACAACGTGTTAATCTGTCCGAGGAATCAGGATTATAGTGATGTCTGTTAAACACGTCCTTTAACATTCAGACCTCTATAGGTGTCTGTGCTGTTATTACTCTGTGCCGTCTTTAAATGTAATAAAGCACACACACATCAGTGATCCAGTCCTGAAGCTTTTCTACTCATTACACCACATTAGTCATTACTAGACTTTGCAGGCACATGGTAAAAACACATTTACCTCAAACAAATAACAATTTCCTGCTCTAAAAATCAATGTGGAAGTGTTTCAGTCAGTCCTGAGATCTGATGGTTTATTTGGGATAAATTTAATAAAGATCTCAGTAAAAAAACAAAACAAACAAACAAAAAAAAAACAAACAAAAAAAAACCAACTAACTAGTTTGAAAGTCCTAAAACCCCAATCTGGTATTTCCTCTACAGTCCCTTCCAAAACTAAACATTTTCCCCTTTGAGTCACTCCCTGAACATCCTTTAAAGTGCTTCACTGTTTTTACAAGAGAAAGAAGAATCTTTAATTTTCACTTTGGAAGTGCTGTAAGGGGTCTCTGTTAACAAACTGCTAAAAGATGCAATATAACACACTGTTTTCAGTATATTTATATATAGTACAGTACATGACATACATGATAAATACTTTATTTAAAACATAATAATCTATGACAGTACATTTCGACTTAAAAAAAAAGTTGTGTAAAGTTTATTTTTCATGCTTTTTCACCCAAAACAGACACCTGAAATGAAAAAAGGAGTAAAGTTTATTCTGGATTAAAAGAGCTAGTTTGACATTTTGAGAAATTATTTGTTTATTTCTTAATTTTGTTTAGTTAGATGATGATATTTTTCAACTGGAGACAAATTTCGTCTAAATTATCTGGACATTCATTCCCTTTATGTTTATTTAGTTGTTCACCATACAGATGAAAATGGTTTGAATTCTTTCAATTAGTTGGCAGCAACAATGCAAATGAAGGTGTTTCTCAAAATGTCAAGAAGTCTCATTTCAGCACACAGAGGTCATGCTGCTGAAGCTGTAACCAAACCAAACCAGGAACTCATCGAGGTCCAATAAATGGTTCTTCTCCAAAATGTTCCATATCCATTTAGAAGAGAAAACCCATCAAGTTCACAATTTAATATGAGCAGTTTTGATCATCTGCCGGAATATTTATTCTACTATACATGTGCCAAAAATACTTTAAACTAATACTTCACACATTTTCAAGTTGTGTTCAGAGCAATGATTATAAACCATCAATTTCTTAGCTGTTGTAGATTGCTGTTTGAACAACCTCGGGTGGAATTTTTTTTTATTTATTTCTGATCAGAGTGACAGTTAAATCTGGATAAAGCCAAAAATGGATTGCTGCCATCTTAAAACAACTCCAGTCTCAAAAATTTCAGAGATTGTTAATAAATCAATTTTATAAACATTAATATTTCTGTCAATTTTGAAGTTACACAATCCTTTACTTAGGTTATTCAATACAATTCAGTTTATTTATATAGCGCCAAATCACAACAAAGTTGTCTCAGGGCACTTTACCGGAACATTCACACACATAAAAGCCAATTAGTAAAGTTCTCTATCTAAGGGCTGGTTTGAGAGGAACAGGAAGGAGGAACAGATACACAATGGCAGGTTGAGAATCACATGTTAAGATAGAAATAGTATCAAATGAAAACTATTCAGTTTTAACAATTCATTTTAAGAAATTAGGTCAATTTGTCCTCCAGTAGTCTAAGCATAAGAAGCAGGACAAGCCAACTCTAACTATAGGATTGATCATAAAGGAAAGTCTTAATCCCAGTCTTAAAACTGGACAATGTGTCGCCTCATGGACAGAAACTGGAAGTTGGTTCAACAAGAGCGGAGCCTGATAACTGAAAGATCTTCCTCCAATTCTGCTTTTAGAAACTAATCACAAGTAAACCTGCAGTCTGAGAGTGAAGTGATCTGTTACGAAATTATGGAACAATAAGATCTATAATATAAGATGGAGCTAGGTTGTTGAGAACTTTGTAGGTTAGAAGTAATATTTTGAATTCAATTCTGAACTTGACAGGGAGTCATTGGAGAGAAGCTAAAACTGGAGAGATATGATCTCTTCTACTAACTCCAGTTAAGACTCTGGTAGCAGCATTTTAGATGAACTGAAGACTTTTTAAAGAAGTATTTGGACGCCCAGATAACAAACCATTGCAATAGTCCAGTCTAGACATGATACATGCATGAGCCAGTTTAAGAAAGATGTGTTGCTAAATGGCAGCAATCTACTTCCTGGTCATTAGCTCTTCAATCCAGTCAGGAATAAACTCTACTTCTTCAAACGGAGGTTGTTTAAAGCATTCTCTACACCAAGTGAGATGTTCATGGTTCATGGATTAAAACCCCATTTAAAAATTCTTAACTATCCCTATAAGTTGTCCCTTGTAAAAGCAGCTGTGGAATAGTTTCTTGAAACTAAATACAGCAATCTGGAACGACACTCTTCAACTGTAAACTGGACCTTGGTGGGACTAAAATTCAAGGTGGAATCTAAACACATAAGCATTCAACATAAAAAAGGCAGTCTGGCTGGAGAAATCAGAAGAGGAGAAAATATGACACAGACAAGTGGGGAATAGTAAAAACGTTCGGACACACACACCTACACAGACACACACACACACACACGCATACATTCACACGTGTGTGAACATAATCGAGCAAATGTAAAATCATATAGCTGCACACTTGACATGTCACAGACATATCTGGCATGCATTTTCTTAAACACGTTTCATTAGAAATTCTTTAAATGGTCTAGAGCTCTGTTCATTTCTGTATGTACATAAATTACCAATAAATATAAGCAATGTTTATACATTTCGAAATATATATTTGAAATACTGAAATATTTCTATATATTTCAAATATATTCATAGAATTCTTTGCAATTCAAAACATCTTTTAAAGAGATTTAATCACAGTTTAGTAATAAAACATAAGATTACAGGTCTCCCTCTCGGTCTGGCTGCAGAGTCCCCATTTCCAATGCTAACTGGTTGTGACTAAAATAGGATCTATTTATTTCCAAGCAAATACATTCCACTTTATCTAAAAGATGGGAAATAATGCAATGTCAAGTAACACTGTGGCGGCGATCGTGATGTTTGAGGTAAAAAATGTTGGACTTGGGTTTTATTACTCTTTCATTTTTCCAACACAATGGTCTGACAGGGTACCAGCCCTGACAGGAACCGTGCAGGCTTGCTTTAAACAAGGACTGATGAGTGGATCTCCTTGTTTTCTTTAGTGGAGCCAAGCTTTCTTCTGATTACCTCGAGGCTCATTAAAGGGACGCTGCAGCAAGAACCTCAAGGGGACAATTGGTCTGGAACAGTCAGGAGAGAAAAAAGTCATTAAAACTTAAAAAGGCCCCTTTTTCTTTGTTGCGATCTCTCTTCTGCTTTTTTGTTTTCTTGTTTATTGATACACATATAGACTGGAACTGGACCACAGCAACAATGACTGACTGAAGAGAGCTAGGCTGCCTACATGCATGCAGTAGTTCCTTTGTTATTCTGAGCCCCTCTCCTGTTGGCATGGCTTACAGTAGGATGCACTTGGAAATAAAGACAGTAGAAGGAAACATTTATCCCACAAGTTTAGAGAACAACAATGCTTCAGTGATGTTGAGAATACCTCAGCTCCTGAGTGTGTCCGCTAACCCCTCAGGTGGGACGTTTGAACTTCTGTGCGCTGGAAACTACTACAGTTCCTTTCTTTGTGTCTTTGGACCCGCTCACTGTTGGCCTCCGTCTGTGTTCTCTCTGTGTTGCTGTTGCCTGCATACTGCTTCACAAACAGAACCGGTCCTATATTGCACAGCATGCCCTCATGGCCTTGTGGTGGTGTGTCAGTGATAGCGACTTGGCTTCTCCTCAGTCTCAGAGTTGTAGTCTCTCAAACCAATGCCTCGCTGGAGGTTCAACAACGAGTCTTTCATCTAAAGTGGAACAGAAAAAAAAGAGCTTTTGTTTTTATGACAGAAAAACAATTCCAACTTACCAACTTTTTCCTTAAATTTCCAGGTCGTTATACAGAACCTTACCACATTTTATTAGATCTGACCAAAATAAAATACTTTCACTTTTATTGAATAAAGCATTCTTTATTTAGCATGATTATTTTCATGATTCACTGTAGACATTGTCGAAGAAAGAGTTTGGACTTTCTGATTTGAAGTTTAATGAAGTGAAGTTAGAAATACGTCAGAGCCTTTTCAGAGTTTGGAACATCAGCTAGAAGTTTAGAAGTTTCGAGTAGAGATGTTCCGATCGATCGGCCACCGATCATGCTTGGACGATTACTGTTAAAAAGTATGTGATCGGCTGATCGATCAATGCCATTCAGTGCCGATCACAAAAAACAATCACTTTTGCAGCCTGCAGAGGTCTGATGGTTTATATATATATATATATATATATATATATATATGTATGTATAAATATACGTGTTCTAGAATTGCCCCGCTCAAGGTGGCTGCATGTTGGAGCAGCTCTGTTACTTTCATTCTGAGATTTTGCTTTTGGAAACTTTAATTCCTCTTTTTCTGGATGTAAATCACAATTTTTGGATGATAGTTTCCTCTGCTATCAGATGCTGTGCAGCTGGAAGGATTTTTACCTAAACTTTGTTAGTTTTGGACATTTGTTATGATGCAAAACCATGGCAACAAGGCCAGTTTTCTACAACCAACAGCAGCTGATTAACATCTCAAAAGCTCAAATAATATCTCAACTACAGCCCCAAATTTCAAAGGAGTTGAAAAGGATGTTCTGTGGACGCATTCTCATCTACCTGCTGGCTGTGCTCGAGTGCCTGACCACTGAGATCCTAGAACTAGCAGGAAACATGGGTCATGACAGCAGAAGGACAGGATCGTCCCTTGGCACAGTTGGCTGTCCACAGCGACGAGGAGCTCGGCAGGCTGCTGGGAGGAGTGGCCATCACTCTGGGAGGAGTTCTGCCCGTCATTTGGGTGGTCCTACAGCTCATGGGAACTGAGAGACCAGCCGAGTCTGTGTGGATGGATCAAACGGCATCTGCAGCCAGTTTCTTAGGATCCACTGTGGGATGGACCTTTACAAGAGATCCTTCCTGCCTACAGCCATTAGTATCTATAACATCTCTTAATGAAATGAGGATAACGAGTTACAACAACAAATAATTTCCCTTTGGAATTAATAAAGTACTTTTGAATTTGAATTTGAATAATCTATTAGGGATTACAACGACTATACCAAATTTCAGCTCAGTAATTATAAAAATGTCTTGAGTTATAGCCATGTTTCCTTATTAGCTTTGGAAGGCATCTTGAACTTTGGATTTGCACTCAGAATGTGTTAGTGCTCACTCTGAATGACTGAGTTATATGGGTGCCATGTTGAATTACATTTACTCTTTTTTTCATCTTGTGACCTGTCTGTCCATATACAGTGGAAACAGCCACAGCCAATCAGAAAGCCAGTTTTTTCTGCCCTTAGTGTGCAGGCAGAATTAGTTGTGAGCACACAGAAATATTAAAAATTATCTGAAATAGTTCATTCAAATTAACAGCCACTGTGTAAAAACTATATTCTAGTCTATTGAAAAAATTTCGTAACAGTGGGCGAGTGAAGAAATTGGTTCACACTCATGTAAATTGTTACATTTTTTACAGCACTGTATGTCAGAGATTTGAGTCAAAACACTCCTAACAAATCAATTTGAACCAAGGAGACGAACAAGTTATAATGGCTAAGAATAAATGAAACATCACACTCTGCATTCTGAGGCACCTCATAAGAAAACCATATGTCCTACAGCCAAACTAGAAATACTGGTGGAAAGAAGACAAACACGCTTACGTTTTTATATATATAAATTGTATATGTATCCTAAAAGATGTGGTAGTAGGAATAGTTTGTTAGCTACTAAAGGATTTATCTTCACAGACCCTCATACCAGGTGTAGTATGACAATATACGAGATATATGCATACAATTTTCACGAGTTCCTCATCTTTCTGACTGTG
>NC_056503.1:24141232-24142517 GCF_014905685.2 Nematolebias whitei | reverse complement strand
AGATTTGAGGTCATCAGGGTCAGATCAGGGTCAGATCAGGTTCACTATACAGGTCAAATGACTTCTCAAAGTCAGTTGAGAGTTCTGGGTTTTTAACTAGTTAAAAAAGTGTTGTTTTTTATGCTAATTACGTTGCCATGGCAGCACAATGGAGCCGTTCGGAGAGCTGCCGCCTCTCAGCGAGAAGGTCGCTGGATCGAATCCCAGCCAGGAATCTTTCTGGGTGGAGTTTGCATTTTCTCTCCCATGTATGCGTGGCTGTTTGTCTTGTTTGTCTCTATGTGGCCCTTTGATGGCCCTACCACTGAATCACAGCCATGGCCCTAATGTATGGACATGAAGATGTTTTTCCTTGGCTGAAAAGTGAGTTGCAGCACAGACAGAACATATCTTTTATCTATCATTCCTCCACCAAATTCAAATCTATGCACACTTGTGTTTGATGAAGGGGGCTGTTTAACTTGTCTTCTCCAGTATTGCCAACCTAAGTATTAAGTTGCATCAGTGGTAAGTGCTGAAAAATTCTCATGGTTTCATCCCATAAAACCCTCCTTTTGTGTTTGAATACCTGGTCCAGTAGCACCACCGATGACTTAATAATGTCTCTCCACTTCTGAAGTTCGGCATCATGGTAACGCTGCTGTGCCTCCAGGAGCTGGGCCCACTCCATCTGCGTCTGAGGCAGTTTACTGGCAAACACATACAGACACACAAACAGAAACACAGGCAACATCAAGGTGAATCCAATGAAACACGATTTCCATTTAGACTGTGTGCCAATAAAAAATTCAGTGTTTTTTTTTGTTAAGTCCCAGAGCTATTCAGAAGTAAATGTAGAAACAGTGTTACGTAGTTTCTCCTGTACATGTGTGGGGGTAATGGTGTGACAGCTTTGGGTAAAAATAACAACAGAACTCTCTTGTGCAATGCAGTTTTTGCATCTCTGCATGCCCCAGAGAGTCGTTAATAAGTCAAGTTGAATGGCTTTATAATGACCATTGCCATGAAAGATGGAGGATCATGTATTTGCCAGTGTCTGTGTTTGTATGTCTGGTAGAAAATATCACAAACCACAGGATGGATTTTAATGAAACTGTGATAAAATAATCATTGGAAGTACACAACTGATTAAATTTTGAAGTCATGAAGGCTGCCACAGCTAATCAATTTTAGAAAGTAAAAAAAAAAAAAACGCAATTTGTTTTACAGATACAGACCCCACTTTTGTGTGGGAGTGGTCCATCCATCCATCCATCCATCCATCCATCCATCCATCCATCCATCC
>NC_056503.1:24119653-24141222 GCF_014905685.2 Nematolebias whitei | reverse complement strand
ATCCATCCATCCATCCATCCATCCATCCATCCATCCATCCATCCATCGTCTTCCACTTGTTCTGAAGTCGGGTCTCGGGGGCAGCAGCTCGAGCAGCGAGGCCAAGACTTCTCTTTCCACAGCCACCTCTTCCAGCTCTTCAGGGAGGATTCCAAGGTGTTTCCAGGCCAATCAAGAGACAAAGTCTCTCCAACGTGTCCTGGGTCTTCCCCAGGGTCTCCTCCCAGTCGAACATGCCCAAAGCACCTCCCTGAGGCGCCCAGGGAGCATCCTTCCCAGAGGCCCAACCACCTCAACTGACTCCTCTCGATGTGGAGGAGCAGCTGTTCTACTCCTAGTCCCTCCCAAATAACTGAACTTCTCACCCTATCTCTAAGGGAAAGTCCAGCTATCCTGCGATGGAAACTCATTGCAACTGCCTGTATCCGTGATCTTGTTCTTTCGGTCACTATGCAGAGTTCGTGACCATAGGTAAGGGTAGGAACATAGACAGACCGGTAAACAGAGTGTACCCTGTTTCTCGCACAGTGACTGCTGGACATGGGCACTAGGGCACTAGCGACCACTGTGAACTAGAAAGGAAGATGCAGATAAAGATAATGGATGGATGGATGGATGAATGTACGTATGTTAAAGTGTTCACTGACTGTGTTTAGAAAATATCCAGTGAACCACTGGATGGAGTTAATAAAACTGTTTGAAAGTAATCAGTGGATGTGCATCTTTAACTCATTAACTTTTGGAGTCAACCCTATTCAAGATGGCTAAGCTCCATTGCAAACACATAAATGGCTGTAACACAATCACATTTAAAGACTTCAAGCTTTAATTTGGCATGGTGGTACTAACTGAGACTCATCCTCAACACATACTTTGAGTGTTGACAGATTGGGTAAGAACTTACAATACTGTGTGTGATCGAGCAAATGTTATTTTTAAGACTTGACCAAAATGGTTAAAACTTTTCATTTTTTAATTTAGATCTTAGTTTAAAAGTCTCGCATGGAAGGGGAGAAGCAATATGCATTTATTTAAGAAATGTTAGGACTTTCATTACACAAAATGTTATTTTCACATAAATAGTAAGAAGAATGCACAGAATGTGGCCGTGGGCCTGTGTACCTCTCCTGAAGTCGCAGACTTTGCCATGTTGTTAATGACTGTGCAGAGTACTCTAGCATCCACAGCTTATAGAAGAGCATCATGTTGAGGAACACAAGCAGGATCAAGCTGGAGGAAGGACACCAGACAAACAAAATTACAAAAACCAAGCCTTTGATTTTCATTTTAGCAGCTTTGACTGCTAAAATGTATACCAAAGCATGTATACCTGAGACAGATCCTAGGGATGGCAATGGAAAAAAAAAAGGAGAGAAGTTACACTCGGAAAAACAAAAAATAATATCTGAAACCTATTTTATTCTTTTAAATGCAAGTCAAGAACACCACAGGTGTTGGTGGAAAAGACGGTGAAATGCAACAAGAGACTCAGAGACATGTATGGTATGCCTGCATGTGTGTGTTATGTGTGTGTTGCGTACACAAAGCTGATAATGAGCAGCAGTTTAGAGACGCTGTACAGAGCCAGGCCTCCTGGCAAATGATGATGTTCTGGTCTCTGGTGTCTGGTCTGCGTGGAGCCCACCACTTGTTTGATCCTCTGAATCACTTCCTCATCTGTTGGTGTAGTAACAGGGCTGAGAGCCTCATCCAGATGCTGGCTGCGCATATGAGGGAGTGGTTTTTTTTTCCGCCTCAGTGTGGAGTTCTTCACCACCTTAGCCTTCGGAGAGAGTTGGTGAGCCTCTGTGATGATTTCTTCTAGCTTTGCCAACTCTAACTCTGAGGGGGAAGAAAACTTCATGTCACAAAGATGAGACCAGACACAAAACATACTGTGCTTTTTTAAACTATGAAATTAGTCTGTTTTTGTTGTTACATTCTTGTTTAACTCTATGATAAAATAAATGTTTCTTTAATTTATCATAAAGAAACCATAGGCACTTTACATAAAATGTAAATCTAGCAGAAAAGAGACAAACAGCTCATGATGTCAGTTTATGATCCCCTTCTCCTAACTAGACTGGTCATGTAGGGTTCTTCAATAACCAACACTTAAGTAATCAGGTCAACCATTCGGTTGTCAGCCGTGTGATTTAATGACAGCAGCTGGACTTTGAGCCTCACATTAGACAGTTGTCTTCATGCTTTTCTATAGTGTTGACTTTTTGCCTTAATTAATCACATGAAAGCACTAGAGATGGTTTAAAAACTAAAACCAAACTTCAGCTGTTTCCACATTGAGTTATTTTTAGTTACATAAACAAGGGTTTGATGTTCATCCACTTGCACATGTCACTGTTGCTTCCCATTTTCTGTTTTTATGATGCCTTTGCTTATTTTAGCTAAGCTGGATTGTACGGTACCCCTTGTTTAGTGCAGCTGCTAAAGCCACTCAAGACTGACATGTTTGTCAATGTGACATAGCATCAAGTGGGGCTACTGCTAAAAACTGAATCCACCCAGACACACACTAACCAGAACACATTTTACCTAGCTGGCGGAAGTTCTCATCAAGCCCACTCCAGAAGTTTTTCTCAATGAAGCCTTTCACCAGCCCCCACGGCTGTTTCCTGTAACGTAGCTCTGTTGAAACCCTGGGAGACAGAAAAGTATTGATACATCTGTGTGGCCTTTTCAAATCTAAATAGTGTGTTTAAAGAGAGAAAAAAGTTTAATAAAAAGCCAATTTATAATAAGGATAATAATGGCTAAAATAAAACTGGACCATGTTCTGTTCACCTTAATCGACACTTGTTCTTGGCCACCCGTGTGAGCATGTAGCGGTTGAGAGTGTAGAAGTAATCGTGGTAGGGCACGTCGTGCGTGATGACCTCAGCATCGATGATGTAACACTCACTCTCCTGACTGGATTTGTACAGAGTCTAGAAAAATATGCCAGCTGAAGTTTAATTTAAAGTAATTTGTAACAGTAAAAGTAGAATAGTTTCTTCCTATTCTGGCCACTCCTTTTGGCACTCATCTTTAAAACTTCTGTCTCTGCCATCTTCAGCTCAGCTTTGTGTCTTTTTGTTAGTGCTATCATCTCCATACATCACATTAGGTCTTCCTATCATTGTGTAAACCCCTTTCAACCTTGCAGCAATCCTGTCACAAACTATGCTTGATATTTGTGTTCATCCACTCCACTCATGCCTGCACTCTTATCTACACTACTTCTTGTTTTGAACTGATGACAACAGATTCTTAAACTAATCTACCTCTCTCATCTCTACTCCTTGCATCTTCACAGTTTTACCTGACCCCATCAAACACACTGATTCTGTCTTTCTTTTCCTGGCTTTGATTCCTTTTCTCTTCAGAGTATACCTCACCTCTCCAGACTCTCTATCACTTGTTCCTTGATGTCACTGCAGACCATAATATTGTCTACAAACATTACAGTCAGTAATGCCGATGAACGGAACAATAAGATATGCCTCGGTTTTAACAGAACTCAGTTCACCTGCGTCTCAGTGGCAGTGGCTGTTTTAGGTGCCAGCGGGTTGGACAAGGAGATGGTATACATGATCACTCTTGTCTGGTTTCCTGCCTCCTCCTTTTTCCATGGATGGTACACAACATCTGCACAAAATATATAAAAAAATGGGGAGATAATTTCCCTAGAGATCAGATATAAATTAACTGGATCACTGATGCAAACATTGGGATGACTTGCCTGAGAATCGCCTCTGCTCCATGAAATCATTCATGAACTGAGACTCTGTGAAAAGGATGTCGTAGAGTTTGTCCACGCTAAACTTGTACACCTCATTGATATGCTGCCTTCCGTTCAGATCCTCATGGAAAGCCTGGACCTCACCTACATAACAGATAAACACAAATATGCCATTCGTAACATTATCCTGTTATTACTAGGGGAATAGGCGTCATCTCATCTGGATGGTGTAGGTACCCTCGTCATGGGTTTCTGAGGAGTCACTGAGCTCAGTTGGAATGTCTTCATTGTCATTAAAGTCCAGTGAGGGTGAGGGAACAGGACCGCCAAGCCCACTGGTCTCAGTCTTCTCCTCTACCATCAGAGGCACAGTCAGTAGCTCACCATCCGGTAAACAGTCTGCAAATTCCTCTGCTGGGAGTTCAAACTGGGGAGAAATTATACAGGAAGTGAGGAGCCACAATACTCTACTGTATATTATGAACCTTTCTAGATGTTATTTTGAGCTAAGGAGGTATTTGAGTAGATTTGCTTTTTGGTTCAACCAACATATATGTGGCTTACTGTGATGCCTGTGTCATCATGATTGCCGGGGTTTGGAATAGTGCTGTTTGGGACAACCTTCTTATGAAGTGGAGGTGGACTTCCCCCCTCAGGCTTGGTTTGCTCTGTGTTGTTCTTTGTCATGTTTTCATTGTTTATCTCATTCTCTTCATTGGGAATCTCTTCACTGAACCTGAGTACATAAAAAAAGTGATTCAGTTTCCACACATCCAGATCTTACATTCAATGTGAGTTCCTTCTAATACCCACAGCAAGTCAAGTCAATTACAGACATTTAACAGATTCAGAGTTAACCAAAATCCTTTTGAAATGTGTGGTAAGATACAGGCAAGAGAACCTATAACAAAAGCACTATAACAGACAGCTCATATTTCATTTGCTCCAGCAGAACATATTCATTCAACCTTTATTTAAATAGGTTAATCCCAATGAGCCTAATTTGACCTTGTTTCAGTTTTTCCCTTGGGTTTTTACCATCCAGGCTGATTACAAAGGTTATTTTAAATGGATCAGCTTTAATATGCTAAAACTATAATAAAACCAGGGCAGCACGGTGGCACAACTGGTAGAGCTGCTGCCTCTCAGCACGCAGGTCCCTGGTTCAAATCCCGGTCTGGGGTCCTTTCTGGGTGGAGTTTGCATGTTCTCTCCGTGCATGCGTGGGTTTTCTCGGGGTACTCCGGTTTCCTCCGTCAGACCAAAAAACATGCATGTTAGGCTGATTGGTAACTCAAAATTGTCTCTAGGTGTGAAGGAGAGAGTGAATGGTTGTTTGTCTCGTTTGTCTCTGTGTGTCCCTGTAATGGAGTTGCGACCTGTCCAGGGTGTCCCCCGCCCCTCGTACAATGATTGCCGGACATGGGCACCAGCGACACCCGTGACCCAAAATGGAAGAAGCGGGTAAAAGATAATGGATGGATGGATGGATGTCCGAAAAAAACAAACAAATTGCAAATGTGCTTGCTCAGGATGGGAGACAGCGACGAAGTGAAGCTTCAACGCAATCTGTTGGCTTCCTGAGTTATATAATTTTTACTAATTGTCTTTTTTATGTACTGTATGTGAATGCTTCTGCAGTGCTCTGAGACAACTTCTGTTGTGGCTTGGCACTATATAAATAAATTGAATTGAATTAGTTGGAACTTGGGCAGCACGGTGGCGCAACTGGTAGAGCTGCTGCCTCTCAGCGAGCAGGTCCTTGGTTCAAACCCCGGTCCAGGGACCTTTCTGGGTGGAGTTTGCATGTTCTCTCCGTGCATGCGTGGGTTTTCTCCGAGTACTCCGGTTTCCTCCCACAGTCCAAAAACATGCATGTTAGGCTGATTGGTAACTCTAAATTGTCCCTAGGTGTGAGTGAGAGAGTGAATGGTTGTTTGTCTCGTTTGTCTCTATGTGGCCCTGTGATGGACTTGCGACCCGTCCAGGGTGTACCCCGCCCCTCGCACAGTGATTGCTGGACATGGGCACCAGCGACCCCCGTGACCCAAAATGGAATAAGCGGGTAAAGAAAATGGATGGATGGATGGATAGTTGGAACTTTTTTTCCAGTATATATATATATCTAGAATAATTTTGATAAAAAAACCATTAAAAACTCTTGACTGGAAATCATAAAACAAAGTTCTTGGCTTATTCTCCTGAACTGCTTTCTAAGGGCAAAACAAGAAAAGTGACAGCATTTACCGATAAATTTACGAATGCGTACAGAATGGAAACATCTACCGATACTTTGTTTTAAAACCACAGATTCAGAACCTTTCAGACTGTCCATTTGTTCTAAGATAACACGCAGGATGTATCCCAAATTCCAGCATAGACTAAACGCACTGCAGACCCAATCAATATAAAATGAAACTACAGTATATATTTTTGACGTAATACGTCTCGCCTGCTGCCATGCATGTCAAAGTTTTAAACAAAGATCTTTTACAATCTTTTAGCATTCAGAATATGAGATGACGAGTGGATCTCAGCTACTACCACAACAAATTTGAGCTCATTAGTCATAAAGTTAATTGGATTATACTTGTTTTGTGTTTGCAAAAACTGACTAGCAGTGGCGCCATCTGAAATCAAATTGACTATAAAGATTTATATCAGTTGTAGATGCACATTTGAAGACCATTTTCTGAAACTTTTATTAAAATCTGGCCAGTGGTTATATACCGTAGGTTTTATTAACAGACATACAAGGTTAACTCTAACAGTTAATAGTAAAGTTTTAAGCATATAACTTGTTTTAGTGCTTGTGTTGAAAATTAAAATGGATTGAACAGACACAGAGCCAGCATATATTCTATTGTATCTTAGTTGTCCTGCAAAATTACTGTAAATCTTCTGGTAAAAGAAAATGCTTCAAGGAAATTCTTCAAATTCTTCAAAACTGTTGAAACTGTGGCTCTAAATGCACCTAATGTAGTTAAGATGAGTTCTTAAGTTTGTGACTGAACATGTTACAGTATAGACTATAGCAGAAACAAATTATTTTCTACTTCAAGTGATTAAAAAATAGTTTAAAATGTTAAAGTTTTGGTAAGAATAGTGACTTCTGCTTTAAGACAGGCAGACTTACCCCATGGTGTTGAAGTCATCATCAGGGGGAACATAGTCCTCGTCGTCACTGGTTAGGCCGAGCTCGTTGCCGTAGCACTGATGGACAAAGTGCCACAGTTCTTTAGGACATAAGGGCTGCAAGGAAAACAAATATAAACAAGAAGACAGCCTGAGATCTAGCTCCCTGTAAAATGTGCAAGAAGGAAACTATCTGGGCAATTCTGTAATGAGAGAGTTGACGGTTTGATTCCACCTTTATGCAGTCACATGTCCAAGTGTCCCTGAGTAAAACATCAAATGCCTCATTCCCATGGATGTGTGTCCCATCGGTAAATAAATGTACAGTAGTCCCTCGTTTATCGCAGGGGATCCGTACCCTGAAGACCCATGATAAGTGAAAAACTGCAAAGTTGGAATAGTAGTACAAGTAGTAAGTAGCAGTTTATTTTATTATTTCTGTCTGTCTGTCTGTCTGTCTGTCTGTCTGTCTGTCTGTCTGTCTGTCTGTCTGTCTGTCTGTCTGTCTGTCTGTCTGTCTGTCTGTCTGTCTGTCTGTCTGTCTGTCTGTCTATCTATCTATCTATCTATCTATCTATCTATCTATCTATCTATCTATCTATCTATCTATCTATCTATCTATCTACATATACATATACATATACATATACATATACATATACATATACATATATATACTGTATATATATTCATATATATATATATATATAAAGGCATTTTAAACCCTTCCCACACTCTTACGATATTCTAAACAATGTTTCGAAACTGTAAACGCTCTAAAAGAGCACAGAATGTTATGATTTCCCTCTCTGTATCTCCGCTGCTTTTTGCCACCTGCAAGTACTCTTGGCCACGCCCACTTCTCCTCTCTGCACGGTGAACAGCTGATCAGTTGCAGGAGGAAGTTTATCCTGCAGTATGGGCTGCACAAATGTGCAGCAGGTGCTAAATAATTTAAAATAATTTATTTAAAATAAAAATTACATGCCAATCGTGCGGCTCATCCATCAGTCAACCAATTCTGTGTCATGTCCAATCTTATTATGAAAAACCGCAATAAACGAACCGCAAAGTAGCGAGGGACTACTGTATTCTAAAGCGCTGATTAGCCTCTATAGATTAATTTACTCAGATCATCTATGCAGATATGAACGCTGTATGTGTGTGGAAGGATAAATGAGGACAGCTTGTGTTGTAACATGCTTTGGATAAAACTGTACTTGTAAGAACAGACCATTTACATTTTTGGTATAGATCTTTATCAAGAAGACCAATGCAGTCTCAGGTGAGATGTGTTTACCTTTTCAAGCAGGGCATTCTGCCACAGTCTGAACATCATCATGTATGTCCTGTCCCTGGCTCCGAATGAGGTAAAGAAGTGCTGTAAGAAAAATAAGAACATCAACCTGATCTATCTGAGGTGGGATTATAAATTCTAGTTTTATACTTTAGCTGCAATAATAGTTAATTGCTTGCTAACCATCTGTCAAACATCTATTTGTGACACAAAATAAATCCCTCATACTTGTTAAAAAAGCTTTTAATCTTATTGCCAACAGTCAGCCTTCATTATTCAGGTCTTTCTGGGGCCTCTTTTTTAAGATGTTAGATTTTTAAAGTTTCTTACATCCCTGGAAGTCATTTTTTATTTACCTTTTCTGTGTCTGTGCAGACCTGGATGGCATTAGGAATGAGGCGTGCAGTCTTCTCTTTAGTCATTGAGCAGATGTCCTTTAATCGGACTGTCAGCTGAAAGCAAACAAAAAAAGCACACGTGCACTCACTAACATGTCCAGTACTGCTAATGACGGTCTACAGGAGTGTAGAAAACTATAGGATTACCAGGGTTTCCCAGCGGAAGATGTTGCTATAAAAACAGATCCAGTTCTCTGAGAGGTAGAGTCGTCCCTGCAGGAGGATGTCCCGCTGAAGAGCACATGAGTAGTCTGCAACAGAAACAAAGCACAGTCAGACAAAATGCTCACAGTCAAATATAATGAACTATTACAAGTTACATAACAAATAAACATTATAATAAAAGTGGCATTAGGAATGCTCATTGCACTCTGATTTGCATGGCAAAGATTTTAACAAAGATCTCACGTGATCTGTTCGTACTCGGCGTGTGTTGAAGGTCAGTCTACTAGACTACTGCATTTTAGATCAATATCTGTAAACTTGACCGAGTTAAAGCCATTTATGTCAGTTGGTTGTGGCAGACATTTTGAATTAGGTTAATTTCAAACAATAATCCGCATTTTAAACAATGATCCCTTTATGAGAGTCTCAATGATGCATGTCCACTGATTCATAAAATATTTTGCCAACAGGCCGATAGGGTTGACTCCTGCAGTTAATGTCAAAGCTTTAAACAAACAGCTCACTTGACTTATTAAGACTTAAAGTATATGTTGGAAATGATTCTCAGCTACTACCACAACAAATGTTATCTCGATGTCTGTAAAATTGCTTGAGTTAAAGCCAATAGGTTGATAAGGTCATTATCTGTGGTGGCCATCTTAAACTGGATTGACACCAAAAGTTTACCAATAGTAAATACAAATTCAACAATTACCTGCTGAGAGTTTCATTAAAATCCACCCAGTAGTTTATGAGCTATTTTGCTAACAGACACACAGTCATACAAACCATGACACACACTGACTATTGCATGGTCACTTTTTATGGTGGTGGGTGACAACTAAACAAACTGGGTGCAACGAAACACGTCTAAACTTTGCTGTAAATCTTATGTGCAAATCAGTTTAACAAGGAAAGATAAACCAAACATCAGCATTACAAAACACCACAACAGATACAAGTTATGTGACTCATTAAAACTATCTTGGCTCTGGGCTTTCAAGTAAATGCCTAAATCTAATAGTGATAATGTTTTTAATCCATAAGTGACATAACAACTGTGCAAAGCTCAGGATCCACAGACAGTATTGTTCCCATGTTCCGTCAGGTTACAACATTTTTATTTATTTTATTGTATTCTATTAATCCCCAATGGGGAAATTAATTCCCTACATTTTTCCCATTGCACATGTGAGTACACACGTGAAGTAGTGGGCTGCCATCTAAGGCGCCTGGGGAGCAGCTGACATATTACATAAGAGTTTTAAAGACAGACAGAGCTCATTAAAAAACACACATTTAATGTCAGATGCTTAAACTCTGTGTTTTAGACAAAAGAAAAAAAGTGTTTGAAAAAACAACAAAAATATCAAAGTAATCAAGAAAAAAAACAATCATACAAAAAAAAGCAAAGTATAAGCATGTTTGTACTTATACGCACTCTTCATTAGTTAATCAAGTTTGATTCTGACATGCTCTGCAGTTTAGCTACTACTTTATAAGACATTCTCAGTCTGTGTCCAAACTGAACTTTTTTATCATTAGACAGTTTTTTAAAAATGTTCGTATTCAGCAGCCTTGTTAAAACGTTCAGCTCATTCAGGGCAACGCTGCTATGACGTTTGATATTGGAGCAACTTTAGCTTTTTGAGATATTTAGCCTTTTCCGCCGTTTTTCCTTCATTGAAAATAAACTGAGCTCCTTCACGACTTGATCTCTTTACATCCTTTTACTACATTTAGATTCAGTTAAACTTGTTTCAGCTTCCTTGTGCAAATTTCTGGAAAAAATCAGCTACTTCAGCTAATTTCAGCTGTTTTTTCCCAGCTGTTTTGTGCTCCTTTCAGCTTTATTCAGCCAAGTCCAACATTTTTGTGCTCCTTGTAACTGTTGCGTTTCTAAAGTAAAGTTATGTGGAGCTTTCATGCATGGTCAGTGTCTAACCTGCAGTAGAAAACAACCATTGATATCTGAGTTTAAACAAGCAGAGATAATTATTTTGGGAGTGTCAAACGAACAGCTACAGAGCAGAGAAATTCAAAGTAAAGACTTTCCTACCAGGTTTAGCAACTGCCTTATTAAGGATTTATTTATTTATTATTATTTATTTGTTAATTTAACCTGTAAGTCACTTTTGTAGGAGACTGTCATTTGATTAATATTTTCTAGAGTCTTGCTCCTGCTGCTACATGTAATTTGCACGCACAGATGCTGCTGAAAATTATTTATTTACAAAAAACAGGGTTCCTTTTTGTTGAGAGATAAGTGCATATCTGTGTAACACAGATTATACCGAGGAAGAACTGTGGCCAGTGGAAACAACTCGTGAGGACTCTGCTGATCAGCTGTAGCTTTATTTTATACCCAAAGTGCACAGCGTAAGAATTAGAACCCAAATGTTTGGTTAAAAATAGCCACATAGCACCTGTGCTGTTTAGTTGATAACTTGACTTGGAATTGACATTTGATTTTTGGACCTAAAAAATGACCAGTGGGCCTAATGTTAAGATGTTGTTGGCTCTTGGACTTGTTTTTGGAATGGACCATAAGAGAAAGGTCACATGCCTGGCAGCATAGAGCGTAAGCTCATTCCTTACTCTTCAGCCAGTGCATGAGTGATGAGAAGTGGCAAGGTAAGAGTTTTATCTACCTAATGGAAGAAAAGTTAGCTGTCTGGAGGAGGTGTCATGGACGAACTGTCAGACTGGTATCAGACTTATATTGATTAATGTGGAAATGTGTAATACTGATAAATCTGAGCAAGACATTCAGAATATGGGACACTGTGGCTTACACTTTAGTCACGTAAGCCACTTGAGCATTCATTTGTATAAGCAAATATCTTAGTGAAGCTGAAAAATAACGTTCAGAAACAGCAGCAGAGAAAAATAACACGTATGATGATAAAATGAAGTCAACCCTCACTAATAAATTACTCAGTATTTCTGCTGAAATACTTGCTCAAACTTGCCAAACTGTAGTGTTGGTGTTTTTAAATATATACAGAAGAAATAAACTTGTTGCAGCTTTTTAACACTGTGACAATATTGATTTTATCATATAATAATAGTTGTTAAAAACTTCGGCCCTCCAGATTGGGCAGAGAAGGGCACAAAAGTTTGAGAACCACTGCAGGAGCTTGTGCACAACCAGCTACATGCTCTGAGAACCATGGAGCAAGACCAAATGGTTGGAACGAGGCAACAACAATGTTTATTTTTGCTGCACTTGAGAAGCAGAATAAGACAAACTTACTGCTAAGAACAGCAATCAGAGCCAAAGATGGTAATTCTGAGGCATCCAAAGTCTGATGTTTGATCCTAATATTGACCAGCAACGTTTTTATTTATGTATCTGAAACTGATTCTACATTCCCTGACAGATTTGGACATTATGTGGGTTTTGAAAATTGACACTTTGCTGCAAAACTTTTGTATTCTGAGATATTTACTGTTAGAGGGTTCTGTTAGAACAGCACAACTCATTATTCTCAGCCTTTCCTAGTGTCAGTGGTAGATTGTCGTGTCAACAAACCACAAAAATCAGTTTATTGCTTGAGTTTTACTTGGAAAAAACCTTTATGTTGCAAAACCTAAAAAAACGAGCACAGGACATGGCTTCAGAATAAATAAAAAACATTACTGATGCTATTTTCAATTCAAATAAACATTTGATTTCTGCCCATTTTTCATCTGTTCAGTGAGGACTGATCGTTTCCTAATTTTTTTGACAAGCTATGTGTAGCCTGGCCGTCCTAAGATGGCCTCAGGGGGAGTCCACTCACCAACAATGAGTCTCTCTGTGTCAGGGAGCTGCTTGAAGAGTTTCCTGAAGTCCTCATTGCGCTGCTTGTATGTCGGACTCAGCACCTGCAGTGACAGACCGAGTCAGAAACATCTCCTCCTCACCCCCACCCTAAATGTTGCTCAAATCTCACACTCTTTCACCTCCATTCTCACTCACAAGCCTGCTCTCTGCCATATGGCTCGAGTTATTTGTGTCTGAGTTAACCTCATTAGCTGAGTTAGAAGGGATGGACTGAAACACAAGGAAAATGAATTCACTCAGAGTGCAGCCGACACAAAAGTTGCATATGGCGTCCTTAGAAACTGCAAGGAGCTGACAAACTGAAATTATATTTGTCAGCATTGTCTTCTGTTTTGAGGAATGTGAGGTTATGAATAAAAGCTGCTCAAACTGTATGTGACTTCAGCATAGTGCTTACAGCAGCATACAATAGAAACCAAGGCTGGTTGAATGAACCTTTACCCAAGTAACTCTTAATAAAATGCTGAACTTTATTTTTGCTCTTGCTCTGTTTGTTGCCACTAATAGAGTAAGTATTCCTACTTACAGCAGGAATATCCTCAGTGTCCCACTCTGGGTCTTGAAGGTTTGATGCAGCCCACCCCCACTCCCATTCCCCTCTATCTGGACCCTGCAGAAGCCACCCTGCCAGCTCCTCATCCAGCTCCAGCACAGCCTCCCACTCCGCCATCGTCCAGTCCTCATCCAGTCCCACGTTCATTGTGCCAGCTCCTTTTTGGGCTCTCTGAACAGAAACAAACTTTCCAAAGCGTGCCACAGTGGGCTCCCTCTGACATTAGCCCTGATGTAAACTACATTAGGTTTAAGCTAAATGATGAATCCAAGCTGCAGTGTCCACCCCCTTTGCTCTGAGCTTGACTCCTATTCAGCGTTGAGCAGTGGACTCACTGCACTCCAGCCACATGATCCTTGTGTTGCTCTGTCACTCCCTGGTGCTCTCCCGCTTCCTTTCACACACACTCGCACGCACACACACTCATACACGCACACACCTAACTACTAACTATGGCCATTGCCCTCTAGTAACCCCAGCCAACAAGTCCTTTATTATCATGCCACAAGCTTTTCCTTTTTTTCCTGTTTACTCTTCCTAGTAAGCGGTGTGTGAGAAGAGCGTGTGTGCTTGGGTTGCTGTCCAGATCTGAGTGCTTTGTAACAACTCTGTTTATGTGTAGCCAAAACTGAGGAAAGTTTACTTTGTGGAGAGGGATTTAACTGGACACAGAGGCGCTGCGAGAACAGAAACTGGACTGAAGAAAAATAAAAAAATCATGTTTTTGTCTTGTGTCCATTTGCTGTGCTGAAGCGATTGAATTACAGAAACCAGATGTTAGCATGACCTACAGTTACCTTAACCTGCAAAACAACACCATTAACTTCGGCAGGGTCTGGACTGGGTTGTGTGACCTACAGCTCACACAGCAGAGGGTAATGGATCCTTTTTATACATATCTACACAAAAACTATGTTTAAGCCAAACCAAATCCTAAAAATGTGCTGTTCACAGGGGATTTGAAGGTGTTGAATGTTTCAACAGTGGCGACTTTAGCCTCTTTTTGAGGGTGCTCAAGCACACTTAAATTTTAACTCAGCACTCCTGAAAAATTAAGAAACCACCATTAGGATTTTGAAAGGAAACTCAATTGTCAAACCTTAGATTCACCTAAATTTGTAATAAATTTGGAATAAATACAGAATAAATGATGACACAAACGGGAATCTATGATTTTTTATTTTTTTTTGCACGAGTTGGATCCTCGACACAATCAATCCAGTAGGCTCGTCAGCAAATGACCAATCAGCGATCTCAATTTGTCCCAAGGGTAAACGCCCCTTACCTGCAGGAGCTGGGGGGGAGGGTTAGGATGCATGAGAGAAGTGGAGCATGCTCTATTCACACAAGGAGAGCTGTTGGTCAGGTTACTTCTTGTTATGTTATGCTTGTTTATTTGTCATATGCAGGTTAACACAAGGTCAACAATGCAATAAAATGTTCATGATGAGAAGAACCGATTCGACTTGCTAAACACCCCCCCGCCCCCCCAAAAAAAATTCTAAAGCATGCAATAAAAGTGCAAAATTAAGTATCAAAAAGTGAAAAAAAGAAATAATATCTAGAAGATTCAAATAAATATAGCAAACAACAACATGGTAGAATATAACAGTGCAAGTAGGATAAATTTGTATAAATAAGTATCTCACATGAAGTATTATTAGCTTAATATTAGCTTAATATTAGTTTCTTGTTGTGCCGAGCTCTCTAAAATAGTTACTGAATCAAGTGTTTGCATATGTAGGTAAATGTAGATGTTTTAAAACTTGTTCAAATACACCAGAATGCAGGAAATGGCATCTAGTTTATTAAAAAATTTCTAGGGGAAGACCCCTTGAATCCCCCACCACTGTGCCCCCCCCCAACACACACACACAAATGCTTCTGATGCCAATGGAGGTTCATGTCCTCTTGATAGTTGATCACTCTCTGAGCAGAAAGATGCAGCACTCACAGATTTCATTTTAGAAACACTAAAAGAACGATTTGTGTTAAGGTAAGGTCCACCATCTATTCTTAACTAGAAGTCTTTTAGCAGTCAGAACTGTGGGAATAGTTCTGTAGCTGTAAGGGGTGATGGATTAAACAATGGCTGGATTTAATTTCTCACACTATAGATTTCAGCTTTATTCCAGTGTTTGCTATCTTGTCTCTGTGCCCCTTTTCAGTAAATAGGCAGAATCATCCATCCATTATCTTTACCCGCTTATTCCATTTTGGGTCAAGGGGGTCGCTGGTGCCCATGTCCAGCAATCACTGTGCGAGGGGCGGGGTACACCCTGGATGGATAGCAAGTCCATCACAGGGCCACATAGAGACAAACGAGACAAACAACCATTCACTCTCTCACTCACACCTAGGGACAATTTTAGAGTTACCAATCAGCCTAACATGCATGTTTTTGGTCTGTGGGAGGAAACCAGAGCACCCGGAGAAAACCCACGCATGCACGGAGAGAACATGCAAACTCCACCCAGAAAGGCCCCAGGACCGGGGTTTGAACCAAGGACCTGTTCGCTGAGAGGCAGCAGCTCTACCAGTTGCGCCACCGTGCTGCCTAGGCAGAATCAAAAGCAGCAAAATAAATGTGGAGGCTTGGACATATTCCTGGAAATCTAACTTCTTTCACAGCCTTCCCAAACTGTAAGGAAAAAAAAAATCCTTTATACATGCTTTAATAAAATGAAACTAATAGTATTAATTTCTCAAAACACATATGATGTTCATTCTGACAGCTAACTTTAACATCTGCTTATCCATTTCCTTCCAGTCTGATACATTGTTCAGAATTCAGGTGATTGTGTGTGTTGGATGAGGTTTGAGTAGAGAAACATGTTGCGTATTGATTTGGTTCATTATTAACTTGATGAACAAGCATTAGAGGAATGGTGTGTTACTGTGTGTACCGGTATGTCACTATCTGTATTTACTAGACTCTTCAGAAAGCAAAACTCTTAGGGTGTGTGTATCAATCGGACTGAAACATTAATTTGTTATCAGAACAAATATATATTAGCATCATTCTTTAACTGTTTACAGTAGCAATCTTGTATGTTGGTGTTTGACCAACAGGGGTGGAGTAGGGTGGGTGTTGGAATTGTTTGTTAGGTCAACTAGATAAGAAATATAGTTTTCTTTTAATAAATATTCTTCAAAGAATAATCAAATGACGGTTTTTGCATTGATTCTGTCAGTTCTGTCTAGTCTGCCTGTACCGTTACTAGTCATGAGGTTTTCATTGTTCAAGTACTTTTATTGACAAGAAAGTCCATAAATTAAAATTTTCAAACACAACATTAATGTGGTTCACGAGTCAAAATGACATTACGGTAATGACACTTATATAACTTTGTTATAGTCATAAGGGGGTTATTTAAAAAATTATAGCACAGGTAGTCCTTTACCCAGAACAAAATAACTTTAAAATTGCTGTTTATATTTGCCAGACTGATACATTTGAAAATGTTCAACTCATTTAGACATTTAATACGTTTTATTTTTCATACAAGATCCTTAATTTTTCATTCAACCTTTATTTATACAGGTTAATCCCCTGAGCCTCAGGGACTCATTTACAAGAGAGACTTGAAATTGACTTACATTCATCACATTACAGTTCCCTCCATGTATGGTTCCAAATTTAAGCACGCGTAGATCACACAAATAGCCTAAACCTTGTTTATGAGCAGTTTATGATCCAGTTAACTGAAATTTGCAGATATTTTTGATAAACTACAAACTCGTGAACCTAACCGTCTCACCGAAAGAACATTGTGAGATCAAAATAAAAAAAGAAACGGGGACAGACTTTGTTATAATCTTGGGCATAAAAATAAACATCTTTTAAAATTAATATTGTTTAATGGAAAAACTAAAGCACTAGAAACCAAATTATACTGAGAGAGTTAATCAAACAGACCCTCTCTGCTAGCGGGTGTTTGGTCGTGTGCACAAGTTGGATGTGTGTTGATGCCAATGACGTTAGTCTGAACACGTTAATATTTAATTCAAAGGTAAATTTTAGACAGAAAAGTTCCGGGGATGTCACGGTGCAGAGTGGACAATGGTGTTTTGGCGTCTCTTTTCACACATAATTGGTCCTGTGGGAAGATGTATGGATGTTTATTAATCTTTTACATGCCATGATCTTTATGGTTGGGCGTGTGGTTCTGTTGGAAGGACAGGTGGCCCTCCTTGGATACTGGCAGGAGAAACACTGAATATCATAAAGATACTGCCATAAATCATCGGCTGGGATGTTCCCAGTGCCATGCATTCATGCTTGGCATGCCAAGATAATCTGTACTTGGTCAGTCCGATGGACTGTCACAGCTGAAGATAGTGGATGCTAAAACAAATGATAATTGCTCATCATTCTCATTCAACAATAATGATGCAATCACATGCTTCTACAATAAAGTGCAGGCCTAAAAAAATGTGTGAAATTTAAAGTGTCAGGAACGCAACCCTGAGTTTGATGTCCAATAGTTGGTGTAACCTTTTAAAAGGTAATTGTAAAGGTAAACTGTGCCCTCCTGCCTAATGCCATCAAAAATAAGAAACTGATTTCATCTTTTAGAAGCTACTTAGTTTCATAAATATGTTTTTTAAAATCAGAGTGTTATGGTAACTGTGTTTACTAAGGGACTACACAGCATTTCTTTTTGCTTGCAACTTTTACTTTGCCCATTTGCAACACACAGTCTAGTTTCCTGACAGAAAGGCAAATGACAATACCTTTTCTGATTACAGAAAACTTTTGCTTGGCAAATATCATTAGTAAAAGTTCTGAAATGACCTCAGTAAATTCTCTCCAGTTTTTGAAAAGACTAATGTTGTCTTTAATGTCTACAGGAACCACCTGAGCACCATCAAACTGGTTGATCTACTAACAATTAAATTAAATTAAATTAACTTCTATTCAATTTATTTATTTAGCGCTGGATCAAACATAAGTCGTCTCAGGGGACTGGACAGAAATATTCAATATTCATATATAAAAACAATAATTTAACATTATTTATCTGAGGAGCAGACTACTTTGAATTTAACTCCATCACAGAACTCTCATCTTGAGCAAGCATGAAGGTGACAGTGGAAAGGAAAAACTCCCTAATGAGGAAGAAACTTTTAGCAGAACCAGGCTCAGGATAAGTGGCCATCTGCTTCGACCGGTTGCGTTTGAGAGAACAGGAAGGAGGCACTGATACACAGTGGAAGGACAAGAATCATGTTAAGATAGAAATAATATCAAATGAAAATGATTCAATTTTAGCAAATCATTTAAGGAAATGAGGTCAATTTGTCCTCTAGCCTAAGGCAGTGTAAGGAGCCAACCCTAATTACAGGATTTATCAAACAGGAAAGTCTTAAGCCCAGTCTTAAAACTGGACAATGTGTTAGCCTTACAGACAGAAACTGGAAGTTGGTTCCACAAGCGAGGAGCCTGATAACTGAAAGAGCCTGCAGTCTGAGAGCGAAGTGCTCTGTTGGGAAAATATGGAACGACAAGGTCTGTAATATAAGATGGAGCTAGGTTGTTGAGAGCTTTGTAGATTAGAAGTAAGATTTTGAATTCAATTCTGGATTTGACAGGGAGCCATTGGACAGAAACTAAAACTGCAGCGATATGATCTCACTCACTAACTCCAGTTACGACTGGCAGCAGCATTTTGGATCAACTGAAGACTTTTTAAAGAAGTATTTGGACATCCAGATAACAAACCATTGCAATAGTCCAGTCTAGACATCTATGAGAAGGTACTATTTATAAGACTGAGTTTGTTGCAGCTCCTCAGACTGAAGAAGTCTTTTGTTTAAAAGACAAAATGTTTCAAAAAGAAGAATCCATCCCGAGGACCTGACTTTGTTAGAATTTTCTACCTGGATTATTGAGCATGAATAAGGATATTAACCAGTTTAGCACATTCAAATCACACAAAAAATATTTTTGTTTGTTATAATACTATGCAATACTGAAATGTGCAAATATGTATGACAAACTACAAATATGCAAAGCTGAGACTTTCACAGAAGGAGCACCATGAGGTTTTTTTTTTTGTTGACAAAAAAAGAAGCTAAATGAAGACACACCGTTGCTGTAATCTTGGGCGAACAAATATACATCTATTGTCATGATCTCTGCTCTCTGCCACCTGCTGCACCCACTTCTCCACAATCCGCACTCATGCCCTGCACCTGCTGCACGTTGTATATAAGAGCTCTATTCACGCACGTTATCTGCCAGATTATTGAACCCCAATTGGTACAAGATGCTCAGCACTTCATTTATGTTCACGTCTGATTCTCTTGTCTTGACCTCACGCCCGTCTCTTGGATTCACCGCCCTGCCTGCTCCACGTCTGGTTTGTTCTGCCCTTCTGACTCTGGTAACGATGATCCGTTTTTGCTCTACGAATTTTGGATTAAGGATTCCCCTTTGGATTTGTACTAGGACCTCTTCCTCCCCATGCTTGACCCCTGCTTCGCTTTTGAGATCACGACTTAAGATTGCCCCGCTGTCGAACCAATTCACAGCTTTAAAGGCCTCCCTCTGCACCTGCTCACCCACCAGTTATGGTGAATTCAGTACCATCATTGATGCTGCCGTCTCATCAAACTCCGACAGGTGGCTCCCACCTCACCTGCCTGAGAAGACCTGCTCCTGTGACTGGATCCAGACTCCCACCAGCAGCTTGAAAACAATAAAATTGTTTAAATGTTCTTGTTGTCTGGCTGAACTGTTGAATCCAAAACCAGGTTGTTTAATAATGAGTGGCACGGTGGCACAGTTGTTAGAGGTGTTGCCCCTCAGCAAGAAGGTTGCCAGGTCAAATCCCATCCGGGGCCCTTCTGGGTGGAGTTTGCATGTTCTCTCAGTGAATGCGTGGGTTTTCTCCAGGTATTGCGGTTTTCCTCTCACAGACCAAAAACATGCATGTTTGGTAACTCTAAATTGTCCCTAGGTGTGAGTGAGAGAGTGAATGGTTGTTTGTGTCTTTTGTCTCTATGTGTCCTTGTGATGGACTGGAGACCTGTCCAGAGTGTCTCCCGCCTCTTGCACAGTGACTGTTGGATATGGGCATCAGTGACCCCAGTGACCCAGAAAGGAAGAAGCAGGTAAAGGTGATGGAGTATAGTGTCCATATTGTTTGATTCCAAGAGCTAACAAAGCAGAAACACCTAAACTAACAGGCTGTGCACGCTCCTGTGGTGCCTGAACACTTTTTGGTACATCTGTCCTGCCATGAGATGTTAGAAATAAAGCGTGTTTCCAAGTTTGGAGAACTGACCACTAAGCTGGGTTGATATATACTGTAGTTTCCACATGTTAAAAGTGTGACGGATCTCTCTCATATCTTCATTAAAACACGAGTTAACTCAGTCCCTGATTAAAATCCTTGATTTTGGCAATAACACATCTCCCTGTTTTCCAAACTTACATCGTGTTAAATAGAAACGTAAATAAATAAAGAAAGAGCTGTTCTGTTCAATCATCTATCCATTTTCTTTACCACCCCTTTTTTGTTTTAATATTATTTTATTTTAATATTTAAAAAACCGAACGCTTGTTAAATCTTTTTCCGTTACCTTTGTTGCAACTCTTCTTACAGTTTGTCAAATGTTGAATGTCTTTTGATTTGTTTGAATCTGCTGTGTGCAGCTGCTGGTCATATTTTAAGCAAAAACATTTAAATTATTTATAAAAGAGAAAATTCATTATAGTTTAGTGTATTAAAGATGTTTATAGAAGTTCTCTGGACTTTTGGACCAAGCCTCCTGAGATAATAATACTTTTTAATTTTGCTATTGTGGTTGGTGAAGTTTCACTTTCACTTTTTGTAACATCTTAACACAAATGCAAAACCGTATGTTTGTCCATTTTTTGCAAAACAGTCAGAAGAGAGCTTGTTACCACAGCTCACCACAAGACAGACTATATGCACATGAGGGTAGGCTATTGTTTTAAATAGTTATATTAGTCAATGTATATACAGTTGCTAATGGTTGTGTTGTACTGAGATAGCCATGAGCATCAAATCTTTGTCAAGACTTAAATAATACTCTATTATTATTATATTTTTATTAGATATATAATACTCTATAATATTCTCATTAGTTTAATAGGGAATCTTTCATTTAGATAGAACCCACTGGTGTTAATGGCTTGCAGCAGTGCTGGAGTAACAGGGTTAATGTGGTCTATGATTCCACTTGTCATTACTTTTCATTTGGGTCTTGTATAAAGGGTGAAACACTCTCTTGGTGGTTGGTTGTAAATGTAGCGGGTGCAGTGAACATGTTTTCATTTTATGAGAAGACGGGTATGAGGTGGGTTCAGTAATATTAGCACTCTGGTTATTTTATGGTGCATTGTTAGTCAATGTCCATTTCGTTTCAGCACAAAAAAAAAAAAAAAAACTGTCCACATGACCTGACTGAAAAATGTTGGA
>NC_056503.1:24097655-24114653 GCF_014905685.2 Nematolebias whitei | reverse complement strand
GTGCAAAAAAGAACACTTTTCTACTGTGACACATCAAAAAAGATCCTCTGACTCCAGCAGCCTAATTAATAAAAACTGTTCTTGTTTTTGCACTCCTGTGTCTGGCTTATTAAGAATCCAAAAACCAGTCCTGACAGCTAACCTACTATTTTTGAACCATTTTGGATAGATTATCCTCAGGCTGGTTCGGTGAGTAGCAAGCAGCTATCTTGTCTGTAACATTTGATTGTTATGCATTGATGATCAATTGTTTAGACTGATGATTCCTCTTTGGAATCTGAAAAGCCAGTGGGAACTCTACAACAGGCTGGCTTAAAACACATCAACAAGGTGCTATTTAATATGACAGATCTTGAGGGCAGGCCTCAGACTGATGAAATGTTTTGGATGAAAGACAAAACGTTTCTTAAAAAAAAAACTGACCAGATGACATGATTTAAAAAAATTTTTTTTGTGTATATTTTGGACAAACATTTGAGGTGGGTTTTTTTCATTTATTTTTTTTAGAAATTTTGTTGACGTCCAACCATCCATTATCTTTACCCACTTCTTCCTTTTCGGGTCATGGTGGTCTCTGGTGCTCATGTCAGGCCATTACTCACTGCAAGAGGTGAGGGGCACCCTGGACAGCTCTCCAGTCCATCACAGGGTCACATAGAGGCAAACGAGACAAACAACCATTCACTCTCACTCACACCTAGAGACAATTTAGAGTTACCAATCAGCCTAACTTGTTTTTGATCTGTGGGAGGAAACTGGAGTATCTGGACAAAACCCACGCATGCACAGAGAGAACATGCAAACTCCACCCAGAAAGGTCCCGGCTGGGATTTGAACCTCGGGACCAGGATTTTTGACCTTCTCGCCAAGAGTCAACAGCTCTACAAACAGAGCCATCGTGCCACTATTTTGTTGACAAATATTGCTTTTTTATATTTTTGAGTATTTGAAAAAAATTTCAGCACAATCCATCTACTGGATCGTTCCAGAACTGCTTTTTAAATTCTGTTTTATTTCTCTTCACCTTTGTCTGAAAGGAGATATTTTTGGGGACTATTAGGGAGTTAGTTTATTAAATCACAATTTCTGAGGGAAAAAAGGAAAGAACAGTAGGAAATCAATGAAAAGGAAACATCTGTTCTGAAAGGGGTTTTAGGGCTGACGTGCAGCATTTACAGTACAGTGTGCACAGGGAAAATATTGGGTTCAGGGTAAAACTTCTCAAATGGGGTTTGGGCATTTCAACACAGAGGCTCACAAGACCATAGGTGCTGGAGAGTGCACAACATGGTTGGACAGAAAAGAAAAGAGGAATGCTTACTTTGGAAAGTCGCTTGTGAGACTAGCATGCAATCAAAAGAAGAACAAAAAATAAAATAAATTCAGATAGAAAAATGAAACCAAAAGTAAAAAGCAACATAAAAGGAACAGCTGAAACAACCACCAGTCTGTTAGATGGAAGATATTAGTAAGTTAACTCAAACATAAAGTGATTTCTAACAGCAGTGACATGTGAGGACATGATGACGAGGACAGATGAAGCAAAAAGAGCATAATTAATTACAGGATCTAAAAGGACAGACATGTTATTTTGAGGAAATAAAATAAATGCAAATACATTTTCTAGAGAGTTCATTCATAATTGACAATGTGAATTCAAGGAAAGGCATGATTTAAGAGGACTTACAATGATTTATAACTATACAGAGAGCTCTCAGTGGTAAAGATTACAAGCTTAGACTTTAAGCATTTGTTTTGTTCAGCTGGATTAAGAACTTAGTGTATAAAGTACCTAAGTGATATCATAAAAGTATTTATTTAATTCTGTGTGACTTTAAAGCGAGAGAAATTTAACTAAGTGGAAGGGAAATCTAGAATAAAGTAAATGTAAAGATTTTAATTTCAAATAGACAGGAGAAACCAGTCTATCCTAAAGGGCAATAGTGTTAATAAAATCTTGTAAATCTCTTGCCAAATAATTCCATGAATGTAATGTGTAGGTAAAATAAAATAGAACAAGAAAGATACAGTATGGTGGGAAAACCCGTTGCATTACAAATTAAAAGCACATGGCTGTTTATGACTTTTTACTATTCAGCAATCTTGATCTAAACAAAACTATAATAATACAGGCAACATTTTTTCATTTGAATTTTACATTGATTTAGCAGTTTTTGTGTTTTTTAGTCACAGATAGCTCAGATTTTCTTTTTGCAAAATAGTTTAAAAATTAATTTACTCCCCGAATAATGACTTGAAAGAGGTTTGAAAGCCATGTGCACGGACACAGTGGCCCCTTTCTCTCCACAATTTGATTTGATTGTTAAGCTTTTGATTTTCTTTTAATTTATACTTCATGTTAAGAATAGGTACCAGGGAATGCTATGTAGGTATACAATTTTATTTTTCATTATTTATTGCTTTGATTTCTCGACACTTGTGCATCTTTCACCTATGACCTTGACAATGCTGATGACGAGAGGTCGAGTTTGAGGTACTGTCCCCACTCTCTTCTGACTATAAGGAATTAAACCAAATAGCTCATCTTGGACCAGAACATCAGAGAAAAACTACAAAACTTGGGTCTTCTCTGTTGGATCACCACACAGTTGGACTCGTCCACTGTGTCTCAACCAGGACAGAGGGACCAAAAGCGTTGTTCAAGGAAACAAAAGCAAGTAAGCAAGGAGGCATCCAGGTTAGCCCACACAGACCTGGTTACCATCTCATTCTTGCTAATGTATACTCTCTGGACAACAAAATACATCACATAGACCACCTAAGATCTGAGCGGTGCAAACATGCTATTATAAAAGAGGGCAAGACTGATGGTGGGGGTGTGTGTGTTTACATCAGTGATGCTTGGTTCTGAAATGCTAACACTATTCACCACTGATAGAGTTCATCACAAGTAAATGCAGACTCTTCTACCTAACAAGAGAGTTCACATTGATTTGGATTGCTGCTGCTTACATCCCTCCAACTGCTAACACCAGCTTGAGGTGTTCGGGATTCAGTGAACTTTACCAAGCTAATGGTGAACAACAGACAGCACAGTCTGATGGATTCCTCACCACAGTAGGAGACTTGAACCACACAGATTTATTCACCAACATGTAAATTTCTCAACCACAGGAGATAACATATGCGTCTTGTGCAGTATAAAGCCTGACCCGGCCACAGTTGGCCCAGCCACTGTCTTCCCTGGTTCTGGTTTTGTTCACTATCAGCCTCAATGTGGGCGGGATTGTCATAGCAAGACAACACAAATCTCAGCTCAGCAATAACTGCACCTCATTGTGTCCAGATAATGTTAAATGGACTGTACTTATGTAGTGCCTTTCTATCTAATCAAGATACTCAGTGCTTTACAGTCTGTGCCCTCATTTACCTCCACACACATTCATACAGCACTCTACAAAGCTAATCTGAACAAATTATTCTACAAAGAATAAACAGTGCTTTAGATCATATTCATACACCAATGGGACACACATCAGAGGAAATGGGGGTTCAGTGTATTGCCTAGGGAGATGTCAACATGTGACAGATGGTGGCATTGAACCCCCAATTTTCCCATTGGAGGACGGCTGCTCTAACCATTCAGCCACAGCTGCCCCAAAAACTGGTGTTGTTTTTGCATTGGCATTTTTTCTAAAGAAAAATAGAAGCTCTCTCACAACCGTGCAGAAGCAAGTAGCTAACGGAAATGGCGGTAAGAAGCGATCGCTGGAAGTATGAATCATCTGTGATGTGACCCCTTTGGGCCAGCAAACCAGTCAATGGCCAGCAGTCTGCTGACATCAAATCTGCAGCACCAGCCTGTCTGGAATTGAACCCCAGGTCTATGGATTCTAAAAATTGAGCTGGCACTAGCCAGACTGCCCACTGTCCAGACTCAGAACCCAGGGTAGATCAGTCCAGGCTGGACTAGGCCTTACAATGCATAAGGGCCATTATAGGATCTGGTTTACACAACCCACAAGGATGCATACAAGGCCTCGCCCTGTGACTTTCTGATCACATCACCATCCTGCTGAGATCTGCAGGAGCTCAAAGATGTCCTTGCAGACATCTTCAGAATCTCCCTGAACCAAGCTGTTGTCCCCATGTGTTTCAAAGCCACATCAATACTGGTCCCAAAGAATCTCCTCCTGTCTAGCTACAATGACTATCGACCCATAGTACTGCCCATTGTCATGAAGTGCTACGAGTGGCTGGTCATGCAGAACATCAAGTCCATTCTCTCTTCCTCCAACAACCAATTACAATTTGTCTATAGGACAAACCGGTCCACAGAAGATGCTATTTCGGCTGCTGTCCATCCAGGGCTTACTCAGAGGGTCTCAAAACCTCTTTCTGCAAGTGGGTGCTGGACTTTCTGTCAGAGGCAACAGAATGTATGAGTCAGCTGTAACACAAAACCTTCACACTGAATATGGGGGCCCCACAAGGTTGTGTCCTCAGCCCACTGCTCTTCATCCTCTTGAACCAATACTGTGCTCCAAAGTACAGCACCAACCCATTTCATTGCTTTATCAGAGTTGACAAACATGTTGTCCATCCCTTCATGTGTGATGCGAAGCCATGCAGGAAAAAGAAGTCCATACCAGATACCTGCTCAGTTCCACAGGAGTTGCCTCACCTCCATGAACACCGCTTGTGCCCTTTCCACGAATGGTGTGTAATCGGCTGCGACAAATATGGATGATTCTTTGAAGCAGATGGGGCCACTGCTGCATGCTCATTGTAATATCTCCACACAATCTTGATAACAATGCAGCTTGGCCATGATAGCTCTTGATTTATCATCTGAACCTCTCCTGCCCGGCGTCTGGTACACGTGGTTGATCAACAGTGACTTGCCCAGCTTTAGCACCTTTGTTAGCATCTTAGCTATCACTGTAGGGGTGCATAAGCCCGGCCATTCAGGAACTCTAATAATCCTAATATTGTTCCATTTCATATAACCTTCCATGGATTCATCCACCTAATTTTTCAATTCCACCACAGTTCCACGTACAGCCTCTCCCTCAACTGATCATAAAGACAGCCCGTTTTCAGCCTCTGTTACACTTAGTTTGACTTGGTCAAACTCTGCTATGAGGGCTGCAGTGTTTCCAGCAAGCTCTGCTCTCACCACCTGCAATTCGCTCCTAATAAAATTAAAATCATCCATCAGAGCTGTCTTCATCGCCATCCTAATTATTTATGTGTTGTTGGTGAGCACCTCTTGACCAGGTCTCACCCATGGGACCTGGTTGGGTTCAGCCTGAATGAGTATCATGGGTCTCTTCTTGTGGGCCCATCATCTGCAGGAGGGGCTATACAAGTCAGGTACATAGTTCCATGGGTGGTTGCTGAAGGTGGGGGCCTAGGCACTTAGACTCTGGAGTACCAAGGCTGGCTCTTGGGATGTGTAATGCTCCCTCTCTGGTGGGGGAGGAGCCTGAGCTTTTGTGTGTGGTTGAGACGTATTTACTGTAAAGTACAGTATGGGCTCCCTTGACACATGGCATTGGAACCAATCTCCTTGAGAGGGAATGGACGTTATTCTACTCTGGACTGCCCACTGGATTGCTTACTCTGGATGGGACAGCTACCTAGAGCTGGAAAAATTACTCAGACTGCAAGTCAAACCTTAAATTCACAATGATCAATGTGGGTTCTGTCCTGGCCATGAACCACTGGACCAAATCTTTACTCTCACTGAGGTCTTTGAGGGGTCATGGGAGATTTCCCATCCAATTTACATGTGTTTTGAGAACACATTCAGTTGTGTTCCTTGAGGTATACTACGGGGGTGTTCCACGAGTATGGGATCAGGTGTCTTTTGCTATGGGCCATATAGTCCCTGTACAAGTGGTTCAAGAGTTTGGTTTGCATTGCAGACAGTAAGTCAGATCCCTTCAGAGTTGCAGTTAGACTCTGCCAGGACTGCCTATTGTCAACAATTCAATCCATAACTTTTATGATGGATATAATTTCTCTGGGAAATCAGGGGACAGACAGAGTTCAGTGGCATCACGATTATCTGCTATTTGCGAATGATGTTGTCCTATAAGGTTCATTGTGCTGTGAACTTCAGCTCTCACTGCAGCGGTTCACAGCCAAGTGTGAAATGGCAGGGCTGAGGATCAGCATCTCCAAATCTAAGGCCATGGACATCAGTCAGAAAATGTTTTATTGCCCTCTCAAAGTAGGGGGTTGTGGTACTGTCTTAATTGGAGGAATTCAAATATCTTGGGGTTTTGTTCATGAGTGAGGGAAGAATGGGGCATAAAATTTACAGATGGATTGATGCAGCTTCTGCAGTATTGTGGACCATGTTCTGGTCCGTTGTGGTGAAGAATGAGCTTATCTGTAAGCCAAGGCTCTCTGTTTATCAGTTGGTTTATGTTACTATCCTCACCTATGGTCACAAACTTTGGATAGTGACCAAAAGAATGAGATTATGGATACATAGTGGTTGAAATGGATTTTCTCCGCAAGGTAATTGGACTCTTCATTACCAATAGGGTGAGAAGTTTAGTTATCCAGGAGAGACTCAGACAAGAGCTGCTGCTCCTCCCCATTAAAAGAAGTTTGTTGAGGTAGTTTAGACATCTGGTAAGGATGAGTTTGTTGAAGTAGTTTAGACATCTGGTAAGGATGCCCCTTGGGCGCCTACTGAGGGAGGTGCTCCGGGTATATCTGACTGGGTGGAAATCCCATGGAAAACCCAGGATACACTGGAGAGACTATGTCTCTTGATTGGCCTTTAAACACATTGGAGCCCTCTCAGAAGAGCTAAAAGATGTAGCTGAGGGGAAAAATGTCTGGGCCTCCCTGCTTAAGCTGCTGTCCCTACGTCCTGACTCTGGAACAAGCAGAATATAATGGATGAATGGATGGGTGGATAGATAAAGTAAATGTCATTTTTCACACTTATAATCCTCCCAATATCAGCTCTTTGTTTGTTCCATCTTTTAAAATGTTTTTGAAACATAGTTAAACTAAAAGCTTGGTATCCTTCTCATGTGTTACCACAGCTCATTTTCCCTTTTTACAATTTTTATGACCATCTACTATAAAGTCAAAAAGTCAGAGTCATCCAAAAATATTTCCTTATCAGGCAAAAAGACATAAAGCTGAGTTTGATCCAAACCAAAACCTAATGCTTTTGTATTACCCACCCACACAGACCAGTATTTGCAGTTTGACTCCCATCACCCTTTGGAGCACAAGTTAGGAGTCATCAGGACTCTGTATCACAGAACAGACAGCGTCCCCACTGACTCAGGAGCCAGGAAGAAGGAGAAATCCCACACAAGACATGCTCTAGAGCAATGTGGATATCCTAACTGGGCCTTCCTGAAAGCAGAGAAGAAACCCAAACAGGATTCCAGTCAGCCATCAGGTGAAAAGGAGGAACCCAGACCCAGACCAGTGGTCATTCCATATGTTGAGGGAGTATCAGAGAAACTGAGATGTTTATTTTCTAAACATAACGTCCCAGTAGCTTTTAAACCCCAAAATACATTACGGCAAAGACTGGTTCATCCCAAAGATCCAGTCCCCCAGCACAGACGGAGTAATACTGTGTATGCTGTTCAGTGTCAGGAGGGCTGTGATCAGTCTTACGTCGGGGAAACTAAACAGCCACTGGCCAAAAGGATGGCCCAGCACAGAAGATCAACATCATCAGGCCAGGACTCTGCGGTCTACACTCATCTCCAGGCCAGCGGTCACTCTTTCAGGGATGAAGATGTTCACATCCTGGACAGAGAGGAACGATGGTTTGAGAGAGGAGTAAAGGAGGCCATCTTTGTGAAAAGAAATCATCCATCATTAAACAGGGGTGGAGGCCTCTGGGTTCAAATGTCCCCCACTTACAATGCTGTTATTGCTAGTATCACTCAACCCCCTGTGAATAGTAAACAGCCATCAGTGTGCTAATGATCCATTGTTAGGCTGATGGTCCTTCTTGACCATATGAGCAGCTGGTTTTGGTTGTCAGCAGCAAACTGGTTGGTCCACTCTGAGAAGGTGCTATTTAAGAGACTGAGCTGAATACAGCACCTCAGACTGAAGAAGTCTTTCGGATGAAAGACGAAACATATCTACATTTTTTTGCTTTGTTTTTTTTATTTTTTATTTTTTTTGAATGTCCAGAGGACCAGATTGAACTTTTTTGGATACATCAAATATCGATATTGGCATCGGTTATCGGCCAAATAAGTTTTAACATATCGGCATATCGGATATCGAATATTGGCCAAAAATCCAATATAGTGCATCCCTACTTTATCTGCTTCTTCCTTTTTGGTCACTGATGACCATATCCAGTAGTCAATGTGCAAGAGGTGGGTACACCCTGGACAGGTCTCCTGTCCATCACAGAGACACATAGAGACAAATGAGACAAACAACCATTCACTCTCTTACTCACACCTAGGGCCAATTTAGAGTTACCAATCAGCCTAACATGCATGTTTTTGGTATGTGGGAGGAAAACAGAGTACCTGGAGAAAACCCACGCATGCACAGAGATAACATGCAAACTCCACCCAGAAAGGCCCCCAGACCAGGATTTGAACCTGCTCACTGAGAGGCAGTAGCTCTACCAACTGCACCAGGCAGTTGGTGGACCATTCTTCTTCTTCTTCTTCTTCTTATTATTATTATTATTATTAATATTATTATTCATTTATTTTTCAGAATATTTTCAAACTGGTGCAGTACAGTGGCACAGTTGGTAGAGCTGCTGCCTCTAAGCAAGGAGGTTACCCTGGTTCAAATCCCGGTCTAGGTGCCTTTCTGGGTGGAGTTTGCATGTTCTCTCCGTGCATGCGAGGGTTTTCTCCGGGCACTCCGGTTTCCTTCCACAGACCAAAAACATGCATGTTAGACTGATTGGTAACTCTAAATTGTCCCTAGGTGTGAGTGAGAGAGTGAATTGTTGTTTGTCTCCTTTGTCTCTATGTGTCTCTGTGAAGGACTTGCGACCTGTCCAGGGTATCCCCCGCCTCTCATACAGTGACTGCTGGACACTGGCACCAGTGACCCCTGTGATCCGACAAGGAAGAAGCGGGTAAAGATAATGGATGGATGGATGGATTTTCAGAATGCTAAATAATTGTATTTTAAGTATTCTTGACATTTTCTTTGTTAAAACAACAAAAAGCTGTTGAGGTCATTGTAAAATTATTTTACACTTCACCCCAAACTTTGCAGGTGTTACATTCTTAGACCACCTCTCAATTGTGGAAAAACTGCTAATTTTGGATGTGGTTTAAAAAAAAAAAAAGCACTGACATTTTAAATTAAATCAGAAAGTTTGCAAACTCAAAGATATATTTGTTCACTACATATACATAATCTGATGTAGAGTGTCAGCTCTGTGTCAGCATCTGGAGGATTGCAAACACCGACCAAGATGAATGAAGTGAACTAACAGTAGGAGCAAATGAGCTTACAGTTTATGGTGAATGATTCCAGGTCAGAGAACAGTGTTACAAGATCACTGTCACATCAGTACATCAGCTATCGTTGATGTAAAAACAGATGCATTCACCTTTTGCTTTGCCTGACAGCTCCATGACGTGGTCCGCTCCGTGACCCAGTCCGCTCTGAAGAGCTTGAAGCCCGGTAACTGCAGCTCTGAGTCTGGTACAGGCTCACACAATCACGTCTCAGCAAGGCACAAAACAGATGAAAATAAAAGTCTCTGTTTTCCCCAACCAATGGCTGAAGCTCATCTATTTTATTGCTCAGTGTGCGCATGTTGGAAATAATTATTTCCCATAGTGGTGGGCACAGCCCACACGGGTGATGATGATGAATCAGATGCGTAGAACAATGAAGGTATGTAATGAAGATAAAGACTTCACAGCAAAGTAGAGGATTTACAGTTCCTTGGATGAAAAAAAATTGTCACAAAAAAAAAAGGCAGATATATTCATTATAATTGTGGAAGCTTCCATGATGACTTAGGTTTTAATGAAAAATCATCAAATGATTGAGTTTGCAGATTCTGAGCTGCAACTTTGAGGTGGTTCATTGTATATTAGAACTCTAAAACTCTCATATTTTCATCAGCTGTAGAGAAAATGTATCAAATAACAAAGGTGTAAGTCCTGATTGCTCACCTTGGAGTTCTTTCCACCGCTTCGCGCAGACTGCACTGAGTACGTTCTCTGGACAACCTGCTCAGGTGTGGAGGGGGACTTGTCAGAGGAGTGGTCAGAGCCCTTCTCCACCATGTTCTCACCCTCCTGGCTCTGCGGTGTGGGAGAGCGCGAATGTTTACGCAGGACTGGTGAGCAGGAGGGTGAGTTCTTATTTGAGTTACTGGCAGTGCTGAAAGAAGAGAAAAAGCGAGTGATGACAAAACCATCGACATATTCCACTTTTGTTGAAATATCACACAGCTAATATGGAAACAAAAGATTGATCTTAAAATAACCCAAAACTGAACCAATCAAATGCATTTACATGTCTAAAGCTGTTTTTATTTATACTTTTTTTTGCGGAAACGTGAAGCTTTTTTACAACATTTTGTTAAAGAAGGTCAATCTTTAGCTTCTGACAGTCATATAAAATGTATTCTGGTATTATAATTATTTTTTTAATATAGATTAAAATTGAACCACATTTTAAATCAGTTTGAATTGTGATGATGTTTTATCAAAATTAAAAAACTCAAGTTATCAGTGGGGCAGCACGGTGGCGCAACTGGTAGAGCTGCTGCCTCTCAGCGAGCAGGTCCTTGGTTCAAACCCCGGTCCAGGGGCCTTTCTGGGTGGAGTTTGCATGTTCTCTCCGTGCATGCGTGGGTTTTCTCCGGGTACTCCGGTTTCCTCCCACAGTCCAAAAACATGCATGTTAGGCTGATTGGTAACTCTAAAATTGTCCCTAGGTGTGAGTGAGAGAGTGAATGGTTGTTTGTCTCGTTTGTCTCTATGTGGCCCTGTGATGGACTTGCGACCCGTCCAGGGTGTACCCCGCCCCTCGCACAGTGATTGCTGGACATGGGCACCAGCGACCCCCGTGACCCAAAATGGAATAAACGGGTAAAGAAAATGGATGGATGGATGGAAGTTATCAGTGGCAACATTCAACAAGACTCCTGTTGAAGACTCATTCATAGGCTAACACAAATATTCACACACAACTTGTGCTACCTAAGACTTAAGAAGTTTAAAATATTAACATACTTAATAACATTCTAGTTTAAACAAGGAGTCGACATCATAATCAACAACAGACTAATATAATGTGACAAAATAGAGGGTTTTCTCACTAATGCAGCATTTAAAATGTTACAGCCAAAAGGGTGTCTGTCGTGATTTTATCAAAAAACCCTTAAAACTGTTTCCTGGAGGCTGAAACAAGGAATAAAATATTACATGCACCAACAGGTTGGGAATCTGTCCACAAGAGACTATGTGTAAACTGAACACTTTTGTTTTTGCTCCCATTTTTCATGAGCTTAACTCAAAGGTCTAAGAATTTTTCTATGTACACAAAATGCCTTTTTCTCTCCAATATTGTTCACAAATGTGTGTAAGTCTGCGTTAGTGAGCACTTCTTCTTTGCTGAGATAATCCATCCACCTCACAGGTGTGGTGTACCAAGATGCAGATTAGACAGCATGATTATTGCACGGGTGTGTCTTAGGCTGACCACAATAAAAGGCCACTCTAAAATGTGCAGTTTTATCACACAGTACAAAGTCACAGAGGTTGCAAGTTTTGAGGAAGTATCAAATGGCATGCTGACTGCAGGAATGTCCACCAGAGCTGCTGTCTGTGAATTGAATGTTCATTTCTCCACCATAAGTTGTCTCCAAAGGCGTTTCAGAGAATTTGGCAGTACGCCAACTGGCCAGAAAACCGCAGACCACGTGCAACCACACCAGCCCAGGACTTCCCCATCCAACATCTTGACCTTGATCGTCTGAGGCCAGTCACCTGGACAGCTGCTGCAACAATCAGTTTCCAAAACCAAATAATTTCTGCACAGACTGTCAGAAACTGTCGCAGGGGAGTCCTCGGTCCTCGACGTACTGTGAAATTCTCTGAACATGGATATTCCTGCAGTCAGCATGCCAATTGCAGGCTTCCTCAAAAGCTGCAACATCTGTGGACAGACACACCTAGATGCAGCCACACGCCAAAATAAAAGTCCGCACGCTGCCTATTTTTGAAGTTTTCCAACTCGCAAGGTTTCAAGGATTCAAGGTTCTTTATTTGTCATACACATGTGATACATGCGGTGGAATGAAATTGTGTACACAAGGTCCCAGTTACATCCAACAAAAGTATTAAACTGCAAAAGAAAAATGGTAATAAGATCTAAAACATAAACTAAGAAAAACTTTAAAAATACACTAAGCATTAATAGCATAAAAACCACGAACACAATACGCCGAACAGCAGCACAAACATGAGTCTGTGTGAGCAGATGAGCATGCATGAACACATCAACATGAAACAGATCAGCAGCAACATGAAACAGATCAGCAGCAACATGATGTGATTTTTTCACAGTGATTATTCTGGTTAGAGATTCATGAGTATAACAGCCTCAGGGTAGAAGCTGTTCCTCAGTCTAGTGTTTCTACACTTAATGCTCCTTAACCTCCTTCCTGAGGGGAGTGGGACAAAATGTGTGTGTGTGTGCTGGGTGAGTGGGATCCTTCATGATGCATGCTGTTTACATATTTACATACATGCTGGCAGCCATCTTGGATTTTGATGTAACAAAAGTTTGATAGGGACCATTCTTACCCCTATATGCAGCCACACACCAAAATCAACACTGGTACCTCACTTATTTTTCAAGTTATCACAGCTCACAGCCCTCACTGATGGAGGGCATTTCCAATTGCCCTCTTTGCTCCATGATGGGGGTCATTAAGAGGATGAAAAAAAGATATAAATGTTGATGCTCTTATGACTGGCAAAAAGATGTTGAAAATTGCAGCTTATTTTTATTTTTATTTATTTAACCTTTATTTTACAAAAAAACAAAAAAAACATTGAGATTAAAATCCTCTTTTTCAAGGGAGACCTGGCCAAGAGGCAGTAACAAATACAACACACTCACACACACACACACACACACACACACACACACACACACACAAATATATATATATATATATATATATATATATATAAATATAGCTTATTTTGATGACAACATTTTTTTTTTCTAAAACTTCTGACGCTGCTTAGTATTTGAGTTCTAAATTTGGTTAGTGAGCCTGCTAACCAAAATGATCACAAATGACCACAAGTCCAAGCTCACAACCAAAGATTTCACATAAAAGTTTCACAGTGATGGCCTAGTGTGAACCCAGCTTCACATGTTAATTTTATTAGTAGATGAAATCCTTCAAAGCATCCTCTTATTTTTAATCATGCCAAATCTTGTTTTAAATGTGGGTTTTTAAGGATAATATCAAGCTACATGACTTATTTTACTGTATATCTTTCCAGCTTGACAACCTGCCAAGACTACAAAACAAATCATATGTTGTGTTTTTATTTTTAATTCATAGTTTCAGAGTTATTTAGATGGACTTTCTGAGATGTTTACTTCTGGAAAGATTTATATTTGAACATTTCCGCCTCTAATAACAGACATAGTGATACTGGACAGACTGGGGGACCATGGAGAAGCTGCTTCAGGTAGAGGAGTGTGTTCATTGACAAACTGCTGTCTCTGCCATGTATGACTGAAAGACAAGATCTCATTTTGATATCTTCCAGCTGTGAAACGTCTCCCATTTTAATGGATCTAATAAAGATACAAAAAATAAACAAGTATAAAAAGAACATTCAGTTTGATTACTTTAGTTTATTTTTGGGTTTATTTAATGAGGTTATCATGTTTATTTAATGTCACGATGAAAATTAATTTGATTAATTTGGCTTTTTTTTTTTAATTTATGCATTATTGTAATGATGATGCAACTGGATGTTTTGAAATTTCCTTTAGGAAAATAAGTTTTTCTCTATAAGCTTTCAGAAATTGATGTACAACAAGAATAGTCAAATCATGTTTTAAGAAATTAATAGTTTCCAAGCAGCAAACTGATCATATATGTGTATATATATATATATATATATATATATATATATATATATATATATATGTATATGTATTTTTTTTAAAGAACTGGTAACATTTACTGGTTACATCAGTTTGGATTTGATAAACAGTCAGTTAGCATCTTTATTCCTATGGAAACAGTTCGAGTTTCACAAACTGCTTCTGTATCTTTATTTAGTTCTGGTTAAGTAAATAGTGACACATAAAGGTCACATTGTTCTCATATCAGTTCTCCATTAGACGTTCGTTTAACATATATCTTTGTGTATATCTTAGATCCTTATACACTGTTTTTTTTTACACTTTATATATTTGCTATTGTTGGGGTGTAACTGGGACCCCGTGTACACAAATTTTGTTCCACCTCATGCACCACATGTGATGTGAGTGACAATAAAGAACCTTGAATCATTGAATTGTACAATTGTACATGTTTTAGGATTTGTAAAACATCAGGTAAGTCAAAATTATTCTAGATATTTAGACTCTAACACCTCTCAGTAGATTGAACTATTTCATGCTCAGAACTACAAGACTTTTGTGTTGCTCAATGTTATAAATTGACTTTTGTTTTTTGGTGGAAATGCCTTTTTTTTCTTTTCTTACCCTTTTTTAATAACTTGCACAAATAACACTTAAAGCGGAATCTGATAAATATTTGAAACAAAAGAAAAGAATTAAAAATAAAATCCTACATTAGGTTGGAGTGAAAACACCGAACATAACATTTTATGCTAACATTAATGTTATTATGTGATCTATTACGACAGACTATTAGAAAACTCAGAAGGATGTGATTTAAAATTTGAAGTGGATATTTGGGATTTTATAACCAAACTGAATGATGTGATTTCAACAAATGAAACTTGTAGTTTGTAAACTTCTCCTCTGAAAATAAATATCACTGACTTTAGGACAAAGAGTAATATTATTTAATCTGATCATTGATTTTAAGAAACACAACCTTTTTTAAGGCGATGCTGAGTTTGCTAGGACAACAATTCAACAATGGCACTTTAGACGAAATAAACAGAAATTATTCTGTTGTGTAAATCAACAGGACGCAAGAGACACTGAGCTCTCATAAAAATAAAATAAAAAACTAGACAAACAAAAGTATGTTGGAGCCCAACTAAACCTCACAATGAGAATGAATAAAACTAAAATGGAAAAATGTGTCTAGTTTTAGGTTTTTCACAGATATCATGCAAACAATAGTTTGTGTAATAAATAGAGAAATGCAAATGCAGAATGCATCAGTGCTATTTATGTAATGTCATGTATAATCTGCATTTAGTATTAACAAGTGCTTCAACCAACTGTAACACAGGTTAGTACAGAATAATGCTGGTCAGTGAAGAGTCAGAGAGGAGCAGCTCTCCTGAAGATTACTATGATGCACATCAGAATGTACATTTAGAAGTATTTTACTCAATAAACTAAAAGCATTATGTATTAGCTGAGTATATCCTGCACTTTACCACTGCACATGTTTTGTTTATCTCAAAAGTCATCCAGGCACTGATACTAAACCTAAAATGTTTTAGGTATTAAACATAGAGTTTGATTTTTGAAAGAACTAAATAATATGTGTTATGCATAAGCACTGAAGCACCATTACTACTGTCCTAACTGATTTTTGTCACATTTTCTGTGGTTTCATGCCCCTAAGACACAAACATGCAAGCTATCCATTAAAATTTGTGTTCTGATAGAGAACAATGGTGCACTGACACAACGCTATGATTTGTGGTAGCAATATAATGTATGAAGTAGATAAAATGAGAAAAATCTAGTAGAAATTTCCCCTCAGCCAACATTGAGTTTTATGCAAACAGCCCTCTTAAAAGCTTTACAGCTCAACTATTCTTCAAAATAGAGATGTCATTCAAAGTTTAGGCAGGTCAAATAAAGCAGAACTATACCTTAATAAACTGGCCTTTTTATCTGTATTATATACGGTACGTTTGTATGCAGTTTAATTTTTATGAGTCTGGAAGAAGTTATCAGAAAGTGTTCAACTTAATGTTGACAATTTCACAGACTACAACTATTGAATAATGAAAAATGTTCTAATTTTTATTTAGCCAAGCAAATCTGTTTACTCCCAAAACATTTTATTTTTTTTGAACATCAGGGATTCTGCAGAAATCTGCCATTAGATTAATGGCTGGGATTAATTAATTAATTAATTAAGATTAATGCTGCTCATCAGTAGCACCGTTGGTAGAGCTGTTGCCTCTCAGCGAGAAGGTCGTCGGATCAAATCCTGACCCGGGACTTTTCTGGGTGGAGTTTGCATGTTCTCTCTGTTCATGTGTGGGTTTCCTCTCACAGACCAAAAACATGCATGTTAGACTGACTGGTAACTCTAAATTGTCTCTAGGTGTGAGTGAGATAGTGGATGGTTGTTTGTCTCGTTTGTCTCAATGTGTCCCTGGGATGGACAAGAGACCTGTCCAGGATGTCCCCCACCTCTTGCACAGTGACTGCTGGATATGGGCACCATTGACCCCAAAAGGAAGATAATAGTAAATATAATGGGTGGATGGAAGATGAATGCTTTTTAATACCAATGTAAGCCATATTTAAATTTTTTTCATGCTACCAACAGTTAAATGTATAAACTTCAAATGTTTTATTGCTCTTTTTTAAGCCACTTACGATAAAAGCAAAAACTATTACACAACTATTTGTTTTGTTTTATACAAGATTAAGTAATGTGCATTAGTTTACAAGCATTTTTGTTTCAATTCAAACCTCTTTAAACAAGCATTGCAAGACTCATAGAGACATGGAGCACCTCCATCTACATATGTATGTATACATGTATGTATGTATATATATGTATGTATGTATGTATGTATGTATGTATGTATGTATGTATGTATGTAT
>NC_056503.1:24097262-24097645 GCF_014905685.2 Nematolebias whitei | reverse complement strand
TATGTATGTATGTATGTATGTATGTATGTATGTATGTATGTATGTATCAATCAACCTTTATTTATACAGGTAAATCCCATTGAGCCTCGAGGACTCATTTACAAGAGAGACCTGATTTCAACAAAGAAAGATGACAACAATGGACAACAGCAACAACAATAAGCAGTTATAAAAACTCATACTACAGTTTTTTTTGTTTTTTTTTTAACAAATAGGATGGCTAAAAGGAAAAAGGTAACAAAACCAAAAAATCTGCTAGATTCCGAGACAAATGTATAAAACTAAAAACAGGAACATGTCTGCATTGGTCCCTGCCAGGAGTCCAACAGATTCTTAAAGCCACTTAGAGAGGTCAAGGTCGAGAGCTTCAAATCTTTTTGTAA
>NC_056503.1:24032345-24077262 GCF_014905685.2 Nematolebias whitei | reverse complement strand
ACACTCTTGCAATGTTCTAAACAATGTTTCTAAACTCTAAACGCTCTAAAAGAGCACAGAATGTCATGATTTCAGCTCTCTGCCTCTGTTGCTCTCTGCCACCTGCCAGTGCTCTCGGCCACGCCCACTTCTCGCTGCAGAGCGGAGATATGACATGTTGTAAGAGGGAGCTTCTCCTGCAGCTGTGGGATGCACACAGGTGCTAAATAATTTAAAATAATTTATTTAAAATAAAAATTCCTTGCGGATTGTGCGGTTCATCCATCAGTCAGCCAATTGTGTGTCATGTCCAATCTTACTTTGAAAAACCACGACAAAGCGAGCCTGTGAAAAACGAACCGCGAAGTAGCGAAGAACTACTGTTCCCCAGCATAAAGTAAATATTTTATATGGCTGCAATACTCTGCAGGAATGTCTGGTGGCATTAAGCCTCCCTGTTTACTACAACTGAACACACTTCGACTAACAAAGAAGAATGTTGAGGAGCATATCAGCCGAATTTATATCAGCCAAATTTTGGTGAAATGAACAGAAGAGGGGATGGGTCAATGGTTTGTCATGAACGTTTCTTAGAATGTATAGGAGTTTATTAAAAAATACATACTTTTCTTTTAATGACTACTTTGTGTTCAATGTGTAACTTTTGATTGCTGTAATCTGCTCCAAATGCCAGAACTCACCTGTCCCAGAGGTTGGGGATTGTATCCACAAACAAGTCAGGAGAAAGTTTTTCTTTTTTTTTTTCTCAAGTAATGTAATCAATAATGTTCAACTGGTTTGCTTATTAGCATGATACAGTTGCAACTTTATTAATAGAAATTTTACAAGCTGCACAGTGTTATATTTTGTTATAATATTTAATTATATATACATATATTAATTTAGGGACTTTCAGGTCCATTTGGTCATTTTTTTTTTCCTGATTATTCACACTTTTGTATTATTTAAAATGTCAAAGACTGCTTGCACTTTAGTTTGTTTTATGTAATATGTTTGGGCAGTATGGTGGCGCAGGTGGAAGAGCTGCCACCTCTCAGCAAGAAGGTCAACGGATCAAAATCCCAGCCTGGGACCTTTCTGGGTGGAGTTTGCATGTTCTCTCCGTGCATGCTTTCGTTTTGTCCGGGTACTCCCACAGATGAAAAACATGCATGTTAGTCTGATCGGTAACTCTAAATTGTTCTTAGGTGTGAGTGACAGGGTGTTATGCATTGTCATCATTGTTTGTTCCCATACAATGATGAGTTTTCAGCATTTAACTCATCACACATGAGATACACCCAGGTGGAGCAGTGGGCAGCTATGTAAGCACCTAGGGAGCAGTGAGGGGTTGAGTGTCTTGCTCAAGGCCACCACGACATGTGGGCATGGTGGGGAGTTGAACCTGTGACTTTCTAATCCCCCAGCTGTCCTACCTCTACACCATATCATACCCTACAACTAGCAATAATCACATCTTGTATCAACCTCACAGGCTATGATACTGCCACTGAGCAAAGCTGTATGAATGGTTGGTTGTCTTGTTTGTCTTTTTGTGTCCCTGAGATGGACTTGGACCTGTCCAGGACGTCCCCCGCCTCTCGCACAGTGACTGCTGGACATGGGACAAGTGACCCCCGTAACCCAAAATGGAAGAAGTGCGTAAAGATGATGGATGAATGGATGGATTTAATGCATTTTATTGTTTTTGTGATGATCAGATTGAATAAAACAATAAACATATTTGATTAGTTTCAGATTCAAATGTTTACAGGTTATAATTTCAGTTCATTGTGGAATGTTACATCGTGTTATTGCAGAAACATCACGGTGAAATTCACAGGTGGGCTGTGCAAAGGTGGTGAGATAAAACATGCACTGGAGCCAGAACAGGAAGTGCACCTACAGAGAGCAAAGATTGACTGAAATATATGTTGACTAATCAACTAAATGAATAAAAGCAGATTAGTTGATAATCAAAATAATCATTATTTGCAACTCTAATAATGTGTTCTTGAAAAATGCACATTCTCAACAACAACAACAAAAAAGTTGATCAGCAATTGGCTCAAATATGATTCTGTACTTCATTCAACAAAATGACTCAAAATGACTCAGACTCATGTTCGTGCTGCTGTTCGGCATATTGTTTTGCACTGAGTTTAGCATATTTCTTAGTTTATCTCTTAGATCCTTATTTACTTTCTTTTTACACTTTATATTTTTGCTATTGTTGGATGTAACTGGGACCCTTTGTACACAATTTCATTCCACCTCATGTACCACATGTGATGAAATGACAATAAACCTACTTGAACTTGAACTTGAAAATACCAAATCAAATGTCAAGCCTGAGTTCAGCCAGCAGAGAGACAATCTTTGACCTTGTCTTACTGAGACTGTAGTGGGTGTGTGATGGAGCTTTGCAGATTCAAAGCAGAAATTCTCAGTTGTAGCATTAATGGGTGAATTATTTCATGTTATGTCTCAGAACACATGAAAAACACAGCAATACATTATAATACCAACAATATAACTCTATAGTTTTTTTTTTGGTTGCACTGAAATGAAATAGAAAACAACTTGATGACAATATGAACCAATGAATGTTAGAACTGATTGTGATTTAATTTAATAGTTTTTTAAATTATGGGTCCTTATCATGACTTCATTGGTAGAGAGACAGTAAGATTTAAAGCTTCATTATAATAGTTTAACACAGTAGGATTTAAAGTACATTCCACATAACAGGAATAAATTCTTTTAGAGGAAATTTTGGACTCAGGTACTCAAAAACAAACAAAAAAAACCAACCTCATATGGTACACTATGCGTCTGTTGACAATCTATTTTACAGCAGCGCAGCAACCTACAGCAATGGCCCAGACAAGCAAGGCTTTGTATAATTTTTGCCTTTGATTTGTGATCTTGACCTCAGAGCTGCGGTGATGAAACAATTATGCAAGATGTGGTATGATGATGGTTCAAATGTGCATCAAGTTTTGTTAAATCATCTTAAGTGGATCAGAAGTCATGGCTTGAACATGCAAAAACCTTTTATAAGATTTGACTTTGATTTGTGACTTTGACCTTGAAGTTAGTGTAGTGAAAAGATTACATGGCACATTGTCTAGAGGTGGTACAATATCTTACAACATTTTTTCATTTTTTATTTTATAGAGCAGATTCAAAGTTATGTTTTGGACAAGCAAAGGCCTTGTTTTAACTTTGACCTTGATTTGTGATGTTGACCTTGGTGGCGAGGTTATGAAAAAGTGAAGGCAATACTCTTTAGGATGATGCATGCATCAAATTTCATTCAATTACCTTGAGCAGATTAAGAGTTATGGCCCACACGAGAAAACATATACGACTGTATGGATGTATGGACATAGTGCACATATGGACGGAGACCATAAGATAATATGTCTGCCTTTCCATGGACATTTAATTGTCTAGTATAGCATCTTAATTGGCATCTTGTTTGAGAAGGTTTGGTATCAGAGTCTCGTTTACAAAACTGATCTGCATTACACAACTCCACAATGCACACTCCACACCATCAAGATGTTAATCAGGGTGAATCCTGACATGCCAGAGTCTTTCAAAACAACTTTTCTTATTTTCACATTGGGAGAAAACAGAAAGAGAAACAAGCATTCTGTTTGCACCACTTTGTTACAATCTTTTCTTTAAATAGGTTACAAAGCTCTAAAGCCAAAGGGCTCAAGCTGTCCAAATGCTGCTTCACAACAGAACAGAGTCCGGGTTTTTTTGAGGACCTCACTTGTTTTCACAGTTTTGCTGATCCTGGAAAATACCCATTTGGCAGTCAGCCTTTAGCTTGTCTCGATTTGAAAAGACCATGCAGAGAGCCATGCACATGCACATACACAGGAATGCGCACACAACACAGAGGCAAATATAAGCATGGCCATGGCATGCAGATACAGAAAACATACACCCACACATTGCAGAAAAGCATCACACCCCACTCTGAGGCGACTGAGTCAACAAAATTATACAAATTCAGTATATAATAACAAAACATTTATCCTCTTTTCCTTTGAACGCATGCATGAACAGCACAGGTTATATAACTAACCCCTCCTATTCTATCCACTCTCCACCATGAAACACAGAGAATGCCATACCCCTGGTGAAGCACACAGTCTCTTAGAACCTCGCGGTAGCAGCCTTCACAACCGCGGCAGCCCTCGTTGGCTACTGTCACACACTCAAACACCACCATGTCCTCGTAAGCCGCTCCCAGTAATGAGCTGTTCACCCAGTGAATCATCCCACTGACTGCGCACCGTCCTTTCTTTCACAGTTTATAAGAAGACGAGCAAATGACAAGGCAGATAAATTGAGAGAGAGGAGGAGGTAGAGACAGGCAGGGAGATTTTCTCTAGCAAGCTTAGGACCATTGATCTTCCCCGGCCAGCTCTGATCTCCTAATAACCAGCTTACATCACCCTTAACACCACCTGCCAAAGAAGAGGCATCAGTGGGTCTGAGGGGGCAGCTGCTCTCTTCCTTCTAAATGAAACTTGTTGATCTAGACAGACAGAAAAACAAGTCCTGTATGCAGGTGGCTACCATATAGCAACGGATGAATGGAGACAGGAAAACAGGCAGCACTAACCTGCTTGTAGCCATGAAGAGAGCCGCTCCGCAGCAGTTAGCCCTTTTCAAATGGCCTCATTCACACAGAGGGAGCATCAGATAATGCACACAAGGAAGAAGCAGCGATGGATGAGGAGGGAGGGTGGGGAGAGGTAAGAAGACAGGGATAAGAGATGAAGTGGAGGAGGCTGAATGAGTTTAAGAGCATGACAGCACAATGAGAGGAAAAGGAGAAGGAAGCGAACGTAGCGGAGCCAGAAAGACGTATCGTATATTCCCCCAGATGGAGAGACAATGCCGAGGATGAATATCAGACTTTAGTTTTCCTTTATTTAGCACTCATTCTCTTCTTTATAAAATTTAGGCTGAAAAGCTCAAAATTTCCATTTTCTTTTCTTCATTCTTTGCTCCTCCGGCGGTAGGATCATCTGCCTGCTCCCAGCTTTTCTCTAGAATCTAACCAAGGCTATTTTCTTGCAATTCCTGCTCTCAGTTCAAAGAATATGACGACAGCACATGGCAATGGATGGGAAGAGACTGAGGGAGAACATGTTAATCAAGATAGAGGGAGGCTGAGAACCACAGACAGAGCAAATGAGCAAAGAGATGACTTTCACTTTGCATTCTACCTCCACTCAGAGCTGCTGCACTGAGCCTGCCACTGCCTCAATTATTGATGGGCTTTCATGAATGGAGGAGCTGACATCACCTGCACTCACGTCACTTTATATTTGAATATTGGTCTAAATCACATTTAAAAAACAGTCCAGTCTTTGTGGTAAAACAAATGTACACAAATGACTCCTTTGACCACTAAAAGTGATCAACAATGAGACAAATAGAGCTATGTGATACGTCTTGTATCCTACATTGAATACTAAAAATGCCAGCATAGTCAGAAATAAAAACTAGACAAAAATAGCAATTAATTGATATTTATAATACCATATCATACCATATAATTTTATTTATTGAGCACATTAAACAGCGACAAGGCCAACCAAAGTGCTGTACAAACAGAAACAAACAGGCAAAGCACACAGCAACATATAACATAACGTAAAATCAAAATATAGAAACAAAATAATAGCAGATAATAACATAATGATTAACACAGTGTAATGCATACAGGTTCAGCCCAGATCATACAGTGTTGAAAGCCAGGGAATAGTAGTGGGTTTTTAAGTGGGATTTAAAAACTGTGAGGGAGGGGACCTGTCTGACAGGTTGAGGTAACTCATTCCACAGTCTAGGGCCTGCGACACAGAAAGCCCTGTCACTTCTGCGCTTAAGACAGGTTACTGGAACTGAGAAAAGCAACTGGTCCGCAGACCTCAAAGAACGCGGTGGGACATACAGCTGCAGCAGATCAGCAAGATAGGATAAGACTGTTCAGTGATTTAAAAACATACAGAAGGATTTAAAACTTTATTCGAAGGTAAACTGGTAGCCAGTGCAGTGAGGCCAAAACTGGTGTAATGTGCTCTCTTTTGCCTGTACTGGTTAAAAATCGGGCTGCAGCATTCTGGACCAGTTGTAGTCTGGCAATGGAGGTCCGACTGATACCAAACAGGAGCGAGTTGCAGTAATCAAGTCTGGATGTAAGGAAAGCATGTATTACTGTCTCCAGGTTATTTGTGGACAATATGGGCTTCAGCTTAGACAGACACTTCAGCTGGAAAAAACAAGATTTAACAATCATGTTTACATGACTGTTTAAACCAGACCTGGGCATTGTACGGCCCCAGGGCCACATGCGGCCCTTTGGTTGACTCTCACCGGCCCCCGTAAGGGGAATTACAAAATACATATGTAAACAAATGAAGTTAACCAAATCCAGATATAGATCCTCTCTCAATGATGATGTCAGCTTTGCTTTACATCTCCACCTCAGACCTTGAACCTGACTTTAACATTTCCGTTAAAGCCCAACAGAGACTAAACTTCTCTCACTAAACAAGAAAAAAGAACCGGGACTCGAAATCACAGTTCAGTGACGATCACTATTATATGATGTTTCATAATATTTGGAGTACAAAGACAATATTGTGATATATTTACAAAGCTAAGAACTTTTTCCAGCAGTATATAAAACTCAAAATGAGTTTTGGGGTGAATGTGACTGAAAATGATCACTAATATAACGTCACAAATGGTAAAAATGTTAACAGTTTACCATTGTACTGGGAAATTTAATTTAATAAATGACATTTTTTGTAAGGAAACCTCGCTTTTTCGTTGCTTAATCATAACAAATACTCTTACCAGCTTGTTAAAACAGTGCTATGTACTTCTTTTAATAATGAAATACTATTATTATGCAGTATTGAGTTAAGTTGAAATCAGGTCTCTCTTGTAAATGAGTCCTTGAGGCTCAATGGGATTTACCGTCTAAATAAAGGTTGAATGAAAGTCATTTGTGCCGGCCCTCCACAATATTTGCTGTTTCTCATGTGGCCCCATGGAAAAAATAATTGCCCACCCCTGGTTTAAACGGATGTTAAAATGATAATGGTCCGGTCCGGTTCTGGAGCAGAACCGGACCGGACCAGTTGCCGACTTCAGCCTCAGCCTCTCCGGTCAGTCTCGCTTTTCACCGGGGGTGCCCCGTGCTGTCGGGTGCTGAGAAGCGGAGGAGCAGCGTGGAGGAGCAGCGTGGAGGAGCAGGGCTGCGTGGTGCTCGAGAGAAGTTCGGAGTTTGTATCGGAGCTGCTGCAGGCCTCCATCCAAACTCACCTGGATAATAATTAATTTTATTCCGGATCACGTTGTTGGCCACTGTTGACCTGAAACGAACTTGGACCATGCCTTTCACTTCAGGAGGATTTTCTGGCAGCTCGCTCTGCTATTTGCTGCGAATTTTCAGTTTCTGTTTCGGCCTGTTGATTCTGGACCCAGCTTCTGTTTCTCATGGGAGCATCCATCCATCCATCCATCCATCTTCACAGGGGGGCCGGAGCCCCCCTCAGCCTGACTTAAACTGCAGTTGGGCCACCTCATCGGGTTTGTTTGCCCATTTGAACTGTGACATTTTATGGTCTGAATCTTTTCTGCATCATTCATATTACTGTCACTATTTTCAGTTCTCAGATTATCTGGAGTCACTGAATCTTGTTAATACACCTGAATCTGTCCATCACTGCAACTTTCACTGTTTTTGGGTTCTGAATGATCGCGTCTTCATTAATGTTTCTCATGTCTTCATTAATGTTTCTCATGGTTCGATTATGGGGGATAATTGCCACACTGTTAACTCCTGTAATTACACATCAGTCACAAAAAACTCAAGAAAATGTCTGATAATAATGTTGTTATTGCTCTCAGGAATTCAACCTAATCCTGGACCTCCCACTAATTACAGCACACCAAATGACTTTAAAAACGCCTCTGGGCTCCATTTCCTGCATGTAAACGCTCGTAGCCTTCTGAAAAAACTTGATGCTGTGAAAATCCTGGTCAGTTCTTCTGGGGCAGATGTTATCTTTATTTCTGAGTCCTGGCTCAACAAATCTGTAATGAATAATGACGTGGCAATCAATGGGTTTAACATCTACCGCTGTGATCGTCAAAAAAGGGGGGGTGGAGTCATTATTTACATTAGAGACACTCTGGTTTCAAGTCTTGTGACTTTCAAAACAATTCCAAACCAGTTTGAAGCCTTATCTGTAAACATCACCTTGAATGGAGGCCAGGTTTTAACTGTAGTCTGCTGCTACCGCCCCCCCACAGCTTCACCTGAAGCATTAAATGCCATTAAGGAATTCCTTGGTAATTTAAAATTCAAAGAGATCTTTTTGGCAGGAGATCTCAACATTGATTGGTGTAAGTCGACCCCCCTCTGTGACAAATTCAAGGAATGTTGCTTGTCTTTTAATTTAACCCAACTGATCGACTCCCCCACCAGATTAAATAAAAGCCACCCTGACAATTCCTCCATCTTAGACCTGTTTCTAACTAATATGCCTCACAAATTCCCTGGTACAGGTGTATTCGCTGATCTTTTGAGTGATCATTGTGTGACAGCGGCTTTAAGAAATAGTAAACTTCCACCTTCTAAGCCCAGATTAATTAAAAAAAGGGATCTGAAACATTTCTGTGAACAGTCATTCCTCTGGGATCTGTCTCACTTTGACTGGCATCGTATTCTGTTAACTGATGACGTGAACTCTGCTTGGAACTATTTCCATAATAATTTCATTTATTTCCTGAACTTACATGCTCCTTTTCGTCAGTTCAGAATAAAGGGACGAGACAGCCCCTGGTTTACTCCAGAGCTAGCTGACCTCCTGCACAGGAGAGATCATCTTTGGGCTGCAGCGAGAAAATCTGACTCAGACACTGATTGGTTGAGTTTTCGACAGATGAGGAATAAATGTACAACTGCTGTCAAAGCAGCAAAACGAAACTATTTCTTATCTCAGACTTCCAAAAATCTAAATGACCCTAACAGATTCTGGAAAACCATCAAATCTCTCTCAGGCACCCCCCAATCATCTGACCTCCCATCACAACTTCTCGTTAACTCTGCTCCTGTGTCAAATAAGCACGAGATCCTGAACTGTCTCAACAAACATTTTGTTGCTTCTGGTTCTTTATTTGACACAGTAACTAATGGAAAATCAGCCACTTCACTTAATAACCAAACTTCTACAAATCAAATCCCTCCTACAAGTCAATCCTCAGTTAATCAAACCTTCTCTTTTTCTCCATTCTCAGTCAGTGAGGTCAATAAACTGTTAAAAGATCTTGATCCTAAAAAATCTGCAGGTCCAGATGAACTTCCACCTTATTTCTTAAGGCTGGCTGCTCATATCATCACAGTCCCTGTGACCCACATCTTCAATCTCTCCATAAGACAAAACTCCATCCCAGACACTTGGAAAACAGCATTTGTTCTTCCTTTGCTGAAGGGAGGTGACCCCACCTCACTGAACAACTATCGACCAATCTCTAAACTCTGCATTTTAGCCAAGGTTCTAGAAAAACTGATAAACTCTCAAATCAAAAATTACCTGGACTCATTTAACATCTTACCTCCACATCAATCTGGTTTCAGGAAACAACACAGCACAACCACTGCTTCACTGAAGGTTCTTAATGACGTTGTTGAAGCACTGGATGCTAAGGATTATTGTGCTGCACTTTTCTTAGACCTGTCTAAAGCTTTTGACACTGTGGATCATAACATCTTGTGTCATAAACTCTCAGAAATCGGTTTCTCAGATCACACCATTGGTTGGTTCTCTAACTATCTTTCAGACCGGAGGCAATGTGTTCAACATAATGGTACTTCCTCCAGTTATTTAACAGTCAACAATGGTGTACCACAAGGCTCAGTCTTAGGACCCACCCTCTTTACAATCTACATACATAATGTAGGTAAAAACATCCCTAATGCATCCATACATTTCTATGCTGATGACACAGTTGTTTATTGTCGAGCTAAAACTGTTGCTAAGGCTTTCCAGCTTCTGAAATCTGCATTTAACAACATCCAGACTGATTTGTTTCACCTCAAACTTGTCCTAAATGCCGAAAAAACCAAAGGGATGCTTTTTTCAAATAGGAAGTTGGTCCCAGCAGTTCTTCCTCCGATTTTATCCTCAAATGGTGTCCCCATTGAGTTTGTTGATTCCTATAAATATTTGGGTATCTTGGTCGACTCACATCTCTCTTTTAAGCTCCATGTGGAAAACTTGGTAAAGAAACTGAAAATTAAACTGGGTTTCTTTTTCAGAAACAGATCCTGTCTAACCCTGAATGCTAGAAAACGCCTTGTATCTGTGACTTTCCTTCCCTCAATTGATTTTGGTGATATTATTTACATGAACGCTCCTACAAGAACCCTGCAGATGTTGGATGCTGTCTATCATGGTGTACTAAGATTCATAACTGGCTGTGATTATCGTACCCACCACTGCACCCTGTATTCATTGGTTAACTGGACATCATTAACTTCACGCAGACTCTCTCACTGGTACATTTTCATCTTTAAATCACTTCTTGGTCTGCTGCCTTCATACATCTCCTCCTACATGTCTCTGCGTGAGTGCAGCTACGGAGTGCGCTCTCAGGACATTATTACCTGCAGTGTTCCCTCAGTGAGGACTGAACTAGGCAAAAGGACCTTCTCCTACTCCGCTCCTGTTTCCTGGAATATCTTACAAAAAGATTTGAAGCTCTCGACCTTGACCTCTCTAAGTGTCTTTAAGAATCTGTTGGACTCCTGGCAGGGTCCAATGCTGACATGTTCCTGTTTTTAGTTTTATACATTTGTCTTGGAATCTAGCTGTTTTTTTGGTTTTGTTACCTTTTTCCTTTTAGCCATCCTATTTGTTAAAAAAAAAAAAAAAAAAAAAAACTGTAGTATGAGTTTTTTATAACTGCTTATTGTTGTTGCTGTTGTCCATTGTTGTCATCTTTCTTTGTTGAAATCAGGTCTCTCTTGTAAATGAGTCCTCGAGGCTCAATGGGATTTACCTGTATAAATAAAGGTTGATTGATTGATTGATAATGACAATGTACCATCAAAACTCTTGAACAGTGGCAGGATTTTAATACTGTACATCCATAAAATCAACTTCATTAATGAGCCATTCTTGTTGCAAAGTAAAGCAAACTCTTGTATTTTTAGCATCCATCATCTTGGCCTTACACATAAACTGCAACAATTTAAGCTTCAATAAAAATGCAATACTTCTATTGTTATTAGTTTTAAGAGGCAAGCAATCTTTTTATTTCTGCCTTGCTTATGTCCAAGGAATAAAGTAAAGACACATGTAATCATCCATGTTTGTTGCAGTTATAGACATTAAATATTTTCAATTTTTAGGCTGATTGTTAAAAAACGTTTGAATGTCGCGGTTTGAAAGCATCTTTTCAAGGATATAAAAATGCTGAGATGGCTCCTAGTGGGAACAAATTTTATCACCTCATTAGTTCCACTATGAATTTTTTTTGACCATACAAAATGACAAAAAATTAAAATTCATTTATCCATTCCCAAATAACCCCTAAAGTATCCCACAATTTGAGGGAAAAACATCCTATAAACATCTGAAACACTTGTGTCTCGATGGTCCTGATTTAAAAAGACCTGTATTCATTGCACTCTGAAACAAACATAGACTACAACAGCAAGCAGTTATCATTGGGGTCCAAGTCGCTTGACGTTAACCCTGGCTAATCTCATCCCCACCACCCCATCAACCTTGTATACTACAGACGTAATAAGATGTGGAGAAAATATAAGGTCTATTTGTGTACCCAAGGTCTCTGCAGCTTTTTCTGCTCAGGTGTAAATCTTGTTTCTTCTTCTTTAAGCTATTCCCTTTTTAGGGGTCACCACAGTGAATCCTTCTCCTCCATGTCACTCTGTCCTCTGCATCTTCTGTCCCAACTCGTCTCTAACTACATCCATATATCTTCTCTTTGGCCTCCCTCTGTCTGTTTCCTGGCAGCTGCATTTCTAACATCCTTCTACCAATATACCCAGTGTCCCTCCTCTGGACATGTCCAGACCATTTCAGTCTAGCCTCTCAAACTTTATCTCCCAATCCTTCATCTGTGCTGCACTTCTGATAATCTCATTCCTAATCTTATTCATCCTTGCCATTTCTACATTCAACCTTAACATCTTCAGGGCTGCCACTTCAAATTTTCTCTACTGTCTTTATGTAAGTGCCAATGGTCATACTACTCTTGTAGCTTTTTGCTTTTGACATTTGCTGTTAACCTTTTGTCACAAATCACACCTGAATCTTTTTTCTATCCACTCCACCAGAGTCTCTGACTTTCTGACTCTGACTCCATCCTGGCTGAACTTTCTTTTTCACCTCCTCCACGACTTTTGGCGTAAAGAATCAATTCGGTTGTTTTGGTGTTCCATCAGAGGAATATATACCAGCGATACTTTAAAAAGGCAGAAACAGCAATTCATGAGTTCTGCCTGACCCAAATTGTGCCCTTGATGGCAGACTTATCTCAACTCCTCCTGGCATATTTTGAAAACAACTAAGATGCTTTGTCTGTCTCCTCACCCCTCCCTCCCCCAAAGCCGTGGACATGTGACAGAGCCTCAACCGAGCTGGTGATGAATAACACCTCTTGTCTGGACAATGGCTGAGAGGGGGGGCTCTGGACTATGCTACGACTTTCCCTTAAAAATTAAATGTCTTCACCGGCCTATATGTAAATGTTTAACGTCTATTTATGTTGCTTTGCTGTGGTCGGTTTTTTGATACCTCAAATCGTGCCCTGTCTAGGACACGGCGTGAGAGATCTTTTTTTTAAATTTTTATACCGTCTCTCCTCATGTTTTATTCCCTTTTCTCATCTAAGCAAAATATTATTCTGAATAAGAATAAGAGGGCCACACTTTTTATAGTAGCAGCTTCGTGCACTCTGCCCATCTTTCGAAGGACTGTACATACATATTCTCATTGTATCTCGGTGCAATGCCTGTAACAGACCGGTTTTAGGATCAGAAACAGCACCAGAACTCAGGAGTAGTTTAAAGGGTTTATTTTTGTAACCGCTTCTGGTGGAGGCTTGGGTCCAGATGGCGGTCCAATCTATCAACAGGACAGACAGGTTAGTGACTGCACGTGAAGTTTGAAAAGTGATGGCTAAACTATCCATCCATCCATCCATCCATTATCTTTACCCGTTTATTCCATTTTGGGTCACGGGGGTCGCTGGTGCCCATGTCCAGCAGCCACTGTGCGAGGGGCGGGGTACACCCTGGACGGGTCGCAAGTCCATCACAGGGCCACATAGAGACAAACGAGACAAACAACCATTCACTCTCTCACTCACACCTAGGGACAATTTAGAGTTACCAATCAGCCTAACATGCATGCTTTTGGTCTGTGGGAGGAAACCGGAGCACCCGGAGAAAACCCACGCATGCACGGAGAGAACATGCAAACTCCACCCAGAAAGGCCCCTGGACCGGGGTTTGAACCAAGGACCTTCTCGCTGAGAGGCATCAGCTCTACCAGTTGCGCCACCGTGCTGCCCATGGCTAAACTAAATTATTTAAAATCAAATTAAATCAATGATTTTAAATCATTTTGAATTTTTCTTTTTTTTCTCAAAGAGGAAGGCTATTGGATTCTAGGATCAGACAAAGTGACATAGAATTCCCAGGATGTAAAAGAGCAACAGGTGGAACCAGAGACTGTATAGCATTAATTAAAAATGTCCTTTCAATTTCAGGATAAGAAGCAAGGAGGGTTTGTAGTCCAAGCTGGATGCAAGGTTGACAGAGGGAACTGGGACTCAAGAGGCTCAGACATGAGACACTGGAGGTAAGGAGTCATAAAGTAGAAGCTAAAATAACTCAAGAATTATCACTTAAGATTTACTCTTTTTCTCAGTCACACAAAGCTGGAGGCTGGCATTCACTGTAAGGTAACCAATATTACAACATTGGGTTTTGGTGAGATTTCTGTTAATATGCTGGATTAGCTCATTAGTCCATCAGTATCCATTGTGTCGTATGAGCAGCACACCACTCAGGAATTGCAAAAATGATTAATAGACACAGACAGCCAAAACCTGGAATTGGAATCCTCACAGTACCTCCTCCTCAAAAATTGTCTCTTGGTAGTCTAAGTCTTTTCTCAGGATATAGGTAAAGGTAGATATCAGTGACAAGTCCAAAATAAATTACTTGCGACTCCATGATCTTTACTTGGTGCCATAAATCTCCCAATCTACAAGGCATGGAAAGCCTCTGTGGCGAACATCCAAAATGCAGTGTACATCGAATGCATGGTGTTATCAATGACACAGGGGAAGGTAACAGGTCAGTAGGTAAGCAACGAGGACTCTGGGTAACATGTTTTTCCTTGGGGAAACGTAAAAGGTCAGATTAATCTTCATGGAGGATGGTAATTTAGGTCTGATAGCAGCTGAGTTCATGATTTTCTCATTGGCAAATGGACAAATTAATCTAGGTGAGAATTTTCTAGGGGTGTCTTTAGGATTGATTTCTTGTGTGGAGAACCATACTTTCTATCCAACTTGATATTGAGGGACACCAGGTTTGTACCTATTTGTAACTTACTTGTTTTTTCTGCAGTTTTGAAAAGAGCTGCTTTGGTTTGGCACCAGAAATTTTTACACCTTTGGAGATGGTGTTGGTCAGAAAGATATCAATTTCTTGACCGGGAAATAAAGGTGGTGAGTAGCCCAGAGAAGCTTCAAAGAGAGACAAACTAGTAGTGGAGGTTGTGAGCATACTCAACCCAAAGAAATTGATTACATCAAGAGTTGATTTTGTTAAACTAAAACTTGGGGAGTGGTGGCTCAGAGGTTAGAGAGGTGGGCCTGTGATCAGAAGATTGCCGGTTCACGCCCTGGTACCGACAACATTAAAAATATGGGTGGGGTAGGTGAAGCACCCACACTTGCCCCCACCCTCATTCGCCCCACTCTGGGCCCATGCGCAAGGCCCTTAATCCCCCATCTGCTCCCTAAACAGGTCTCTCTTGAAAATGAGTTCTCGTGGCTCAATGAGACTACCAGGGTAAATGAAAAAAAAAAAGAAAAAAAAAAACTTAAAGCCACTTCAGGTTCCTGGTTACATCATTCATTTCAGTCATTAGATTAAGGATGGTAGCCAGAAGTGAAACTAGACAATGCACCTAAGGTGTCACTTGAAGATATTTGTACATGTGAAATTAATTGAATTCCTTGAGTAGAAACAATATCCACAGGTATGTTGTGAATCTGAAAATCAAGCCGGACGATGAGTTTGAAGGTTCCTAGGGTGGTGGGCAGCTTACAGAGGGTAATAAAATGAGCAGCTTTAGAAAATCGATCCACAACAGTAAAAATAACAGTGTTACCTTCTGAGGGAAGAAGACCTGTGAAGAAATCAATGGATATATTGGACAAGGAATGACTAGGTATCGGTAATGGCAGCAGGAGACCAGCAGGAAGTTGATTGCCACTCATGTGCACAAGTTGAACATGCTGTCACAAGCCTCAATATCTTAATAATCCTTAATATCACAGGACATGGTTGGCTACAAAAAATGTCTATGTGTAAAAGTTGACATATAATTTCTACCAGGGTAACGGGTTATCTTTGAATTGTGGATCTATTTTAATACCTGTATCTTCACAGCTTTGGGCACAAAAAGGCGGTTGTGGAGACTGGTTCCTGGAACAGATTTCTTTATTTGGGCTTCTCTGGTAACTTGCTCAATGTCCTAGGTCATAGATCCAACAATGCAGATGAATGGGACAATATTCTCAGAGGACGTGAGTTCACTGGATGAGTAGAATTGTAGGGAGAGAGCATCTGGCTTGATGTTCCTGGACTTGGGATGGTAAGTGATTGTGAACCAAAATCTGGCAAAAAATAGTGACCAACGAGCCTGCCAAGCATTACGTCTCTTAGCACTCTGTAAATAGGCAATTTTCTTATGATCAGTCTATATAATTAAAGGTTGTTCAGACACTTCCATCCAGTGTCTCTATTCCCCCAAAGCCAGTTTAATAGCCAACAACTCATGGTTACAGACATCATAGTTTTATTTTTCAGCAGGCAAAATACATCTGGAAAAAATGCACAAGGGTGTAGTTTGCCAATGGCTTCAGAACAATAAGATAACTGCTCCAACTCCAGAATTAGAAGAGTCAACCTCTAGAATAAACTATTTCTTAGAATCAGGATGATATACAATGGGAAAAGAGGTAAAAAGTCCCTTTAACAAAATGCCAAATTTGCCATAGGGGTCCAGTCGAAACATTTCAGAGAAGATGTGAGTTGGTTGAGCGGCAAAGAGGTTTGACTGTAATTGTGAATATCTGTAGAAGTTTGCAAAACCCCAAAAATACAGGAGTTGTTTGTGGTTCTCCAGGGCAGGCTATTCAGCAATGACTCTTGTTTGGGCCTATCTCCGCTGTCTATTCTCAAAAATGAAACCAAGAAATGAAACGTGGAACTAACATTTCTCAGCCTTTATGAATAGTTGGTTCTCCTCTCGAGTACAGCCCGGACATGACTGCTGTGTTGTTGAGGGTCCTGGGAGAAGATGAGAATAGGCATGGACACTGTCATTTGCTTTTACTAAATTCATAAAGACACAAAGAAGTTCTTTATGACCCTCTCTGTCCATCAGCATCCTCAAAGCAAAGATGGCATCTGTGGTGCTCTTTTGTGGCATGAAACCATACAGAAGCTCACAGTCACCTGTTGTCTAAGTCTGGCTTCCACAACTCTCTCCCAGATCTTCACTGATTGGCCCAATCCCCCTATAATTGATTCAACTCTGTACTCCTTCTCATCTTTTCTCTATCCAGATGACACACCAAGTACCTTCCTACCTGTCACCCTAACTACCATTGCTGTAGTAGCCCAGTCATCTGGAAGCTTGCTCTTGCCATCCAGAGCCTTTAACAGCTCCTCTCTAAACTTCCAATGACCTTTTTTCTTTGTTAATGCCCATCATTTGGTCTTCTCTGCTTTTACGCTTTTCCTCTTTTTCACCACAAGTCATTCTACACTCCATCTGATGCTGTCTGGTCCCGTTACAACTTGGATAAAAATTGCACTATGTACAACAAAGATCCCAGCTATTTGCCAAGAGAGGAAGAACATTGAGCATATTTTTTAATTGTATTTAACTGTAGTTTTTAACAAAAATATTTTTGTGATGAATCTTTTTTTGATAATAGAGCTATGAATGCTAATATTTAACAAATATTTTTGCAACATTGTTTTACTTCAAAAAGCAAAAACTGAAATGTATATTATTGCTGAAGAGCATGTAAGACCATATCTTAAACAAGCAAATAATCCATTTAGTTGGTATCAGTGTACCAAGAAAATCATTCAAGTATAGCAACTTTTTTATTTCAAATTACAAACTAGAACTTGATTTACTCACATACACCATTTAAATATAACTCTAAATTTGGTCTTAAAACAGAAAATACAGAAAAAAAGGTCATTTTAAGACAATCTGGTCAAATGCACAGAAGGTGTCATCAATCAGCAATCACCTCTGGATCTCTTTAGAGCATACAGAACTCCTTGCTGAGCTGATGGAGAGATCCTGGGACTGTAGCAATACTGGCTACAAGTGTGGGAGCACTGAGCTGAGCTATGCTGTGGAACAAAGGCAACTAGTCCACTGAGCCGGACCACTCTGTACCCAGATAAGCTTGCTCAGCCCCACACAAACAGTTCACCTACTTAGGGGACCTCTGGTGCCCATGCTGTTGTATTCAAGTGGCACATAAACTGTCAAGCTAACCACAAACTCCTACACATTGTTTGTAATGTGTAAGCCTGAAAAGCATTGGTGTAAAGCCTTTGACCCTTTGGAGTTAATCACATTTGAGTGATGACTGTCCAACTACATTTAGTGTAGATGTGAGTAGAACAACAGTACTTATGACACCAATTCATAAGTGTTCCTTTCATCTTTTTGAGAATAAAGTATGCTGTTTATAGAGTTGTTATAGCAGCAACGGAAAATGTGTTAATGGATGACTGGTTCGGAAATGTCTGTCAGGCCCACTGTGTTGGCTGTGCAGTTACCATGGCAGCACATCAAGCCATTCATGTGCACTTTAACTGTTCCCAGCAAAAGGAAAAAAACGATGGTGAGAGAGAGAGAGTGACAGAGAGTGACAGGGATAAAGTGTGCGTGTGTATTAGCAAGAAATTAATTGTTTCAGGTAGCAATTTTAAAAGTGCACTACAAGGTGTGGTCCTACAGGTTGCATCTTTCAGTTTCAAATTCTCCTCATATGTTCAACTGAGGTCAATGTTAGGATGTTAGGACCTACTGGTTCACACCATATTATTAATTTCTCAGCCATACCTTTGTCATCTGTACTAAAAGTGCATTGCCTTGTCTTAAATGTATGGACATTCCTGGAAAATTATAAACATATATATATATATATATATATATATATATATATATATGTATATATATATATATATATATATACACACGTATATACACCTCCTCAATTCCCCACTTTCTGAAACACGGTAACAATGCTATAGTCCAGGTGGAGGCAAACATGCATCTACAGTTCATTTATCAGCTGCAGGGAAATGAAGCTTTTTGCAGTGAATAGCAAGAGGAAACCTCCATCTCTGCTTTGCTTGTTCAGTAATATAATGAAAACATATTCCGGCGGTCATGTTGTCATGCGTCTGCAGATAAAGGTGAGACAGAATCGACCATGCACTCTCATAGTTTTTCTCGCATAACAACAACAACACAAAAGCTCAGAACATGAACTGTTGCCACAATTCACATAGAACACAATTTAAACAGACCTCCAACAACCCTGCTGTGTTATCTTGCTTCATCCACACTTGCACACAAATAAAGACATAGCATATATAGTTGTTTCAACATGCTCTCAGAGAGCACAGCATACAGCACATTATATGCCTGTCTTGTACCCGTCATGATGTACTGTATTCTGGTGGGGCAGGAAGCTACAGTGGTCCTGAGATGTAAATGAACGAAATTTGAAAAAAAAAACAGAATTACATAAAAATAAAAATTAAAACCTCAACAAAAACAACAAAAACACAACAACATTTGAAAAAAAACGGAATTATATTTGAAAAAAAACAAACAGAATTACATTAAGCCACAGCAGAAGTGGCCAAAGTGGAAGTGGCCAAAGTGGAAGTGGCCAAAGTGGAAGTGGCCAAAGTGGAAGCGGCCAAAGCGGATGTGGCTGGAATCACATTTGAAAAACATGGAATTGCATTTGAAAAAACAGAAATGCATTTGAAAAAAACCCCCACAATTACATTAAGATAAAGCAGAAGTGGTTAAAGTGGAAGTGGCTGGTATCACATTTGAAGAAAACAGAATTAAATTTGAAAAAACAGAATTACATTTGAAAAAAAAAAAAAAGAATTACATTAAGCCAAACTGGAAGTGGTGTTTTTATTTATTTATTTATTTGTATTAAAAAAAACTTTATTAACACCATAAAACAGAACAACAGAACAATGTACAGTAAACACACAATAGAGTTACAGTTAGCAGGCTAAGTATTACTAATGCCATGCCAGTAAAACTAAAATTGGTTTAAAAGATGGCCGCGCTCAGCCGAGTCGCAGCTTCACAGGCTCCTGGTGAAGCTGATCTTTTTTTTGTTCCTGTTGTTTATGTTTTAACCTTTTTTGCGCCAACAATGCACATCCACGGTACAGGTATGACCGTGAAACACTTGTGGAGTTTTCTGTGTCTCTGCCTTGCCATCTTGCATCGTGGTTCAGTCCTTCCAGCCTCGGGCTCAGGCTTGTCATGGCAGCTGTTTAGATGATCCTCCATATGCCTGCATGGACCGAAATCTACGGACCCGTTCAGTTCTGCGGGGAAACCTGGATGTTCCCCGTCTGCCGAATCTGGTTCTGGAGGGCTGTGTGGGAAGGCAGCTGCTGCGGTCATTGTTACCATAGGACTGCTAACTAGACCTGTTAATGCTGCTAACAAGATCCTCCGTCTACCTGATTTGACCAAACTCTGCGGACCCACTTGGTTCCACGGGGGAACCTTGGATGTTCACTATCTGCTGGACCCGTTTCTGGAGGGCAGTCTGGGAGATAACTGCTGCAGTCCTTATTACCATCATGCTGCTGAAGGGACCTGCTAACAAGACCTGCTAAAGCTGTTAACAACACCACGCCGCTAACCGAACCACACCACTAACAGTACCATGGTGCCAATGGGACCATGTTGCTAAGAGAAACCTTATTGCTAACCGAACCTCACTGCTAACAGTATCATGCTGCTAACTGGATTATGTTGCTAAGATAACTTCACTGTCATCAGAACCACTCTTCCAATAGGCTCATGCTGCTGTAGATTTATTTCTTTTTCACTTTTGGTGCCTTGTTTCTGTATTTTTGTTGCATGCTTTGAATAAATCCAAGTTTATGTTAGTTTATTTTATGTTAGTGCTCACATTAAGTGTGTAAATTATAGCCAAACAGAACCTATGAGAATCGTGCTGCTGCTGTTCGGTGTATTGTTTTGCACTATTAGTGACTGGCATACCTTAGATCTTTTAGCATACTGTTTGACGTTTGTTTAATATCTTAGTTTATATCTCAGATCCTTATTTACTGTTTCTGTTTACACTTTATGTTTTTGCTATTATGGGATTTAACTGGGACCCTGTGTACACAATTTCGTTCCACTACATTTACCACATGTGATGCGAATGACAGATAAAAAAACCTCTGACTCTGACACTCTAAAATGTAAAGCCAAAATGTAAAACAAAAATGTATGTCAACAAAACTTAATTACTTTGAAGATCCTGCTGAGTTTTTCCAGTGTCATATCTTCTTCTTTACACTTGAACAAAACATAGTTATCTATTTCTACAGGCTAAAGGTTAACCTGCTAACTGTACCTCCATTGTGTGTGTACAGTACACTGTTCTGTTTTATGTTGTTAATAAAGTAATAAACACACAAACATACACACAAAACAACAAACAAACACCACTTCCGGTTTGGCCTAATGTAATTCTGTTTATTTAAATGTAATTCCTTTTTTTCAAATGTGATTCTGGCCACTTCCACGTCGGCTTAATGTTATTCCATTTTTTCAAATGTAATTCCGTTTTTTCTAATATTGTTGTGTTTTTGTTGAATTTTTTGAAATGTAATTTTGTTTTTACAAATGTTGTTCATTTGCATTTCAGGGCCAACGTAGGCAGCCAATGAAGAGAGCAAAGGAGTGGTGTGGTGTGCTCATGATTTTTTGTTTCTGTCATGAGTCTGGTGGGGCTATTCTGCATGGACTGGAGCTTTTGAAGGTTTTTATTAGAGATGCCAAAAAGAATCGTATTACAATAGTCCAGACTTTTTCTTGTCTAGTTTATCTTTATCCATTATAAGTTTTTGAGCATAAAGCCAAAAAAAAAAAAAAAAAAAATGATGAGCTGGGACTTCTAGTTTTTCAGATGAAAAAAACTAGTTTTTTTTTAACCTTTAAGGTTACTTACGGGTGTTTACCAGGGAAATCAAAATAAAGGTGAGGATCAAACCAGACACCAAGGTTGGTGACAATGGGGGAATGTACTGTTGTGACCAGTGTGGAGAGTGGTGATAGGGTGGTGTAGAGGATGAAGCAGATGGATGATGGTGCATTTTTATGTAAAACTGAATATCATTGGCATAGCAGTGGAAGGATATTCCTTGGTGGCAGATGACTTGACCAAGACGAAACATGCATACTATGAAAAGCATAGGGCCAAGAATTGACCCTTGAGGAACCCCACAAGTGACAATATATTTTTTTGACTTGGCTTCTCTGATGGCAGCATGTTCAGTCCTGCCTGAATGGTAGGGCCAGAACCAATCAAGAACAGTTTCATGAAACCCAGTAGAGTGAAAGAGGTGGTTTAGGAGAATACTGTGATCAGTAGTGTCAGATGTTGAAGTTAAGTCAAGAATGACAAGAAGAGATGTTGAGCTTTCATCTGCTGCCATCAACAGATGGTTGGTGACCCAAATCATAGCTTTTTATGTGAAGTGTGAAGCCTAGAACCCAGACTGAAACTTTTCAAACAGCTCATTTGATATGAGATGGTCATTTAGCTGCAACAGGTTTCTCCAGAACCTTTGAGACAAATGGGAGATTAGCTATGGGTCTATAGTTTGATCAGATTTCTGGGTCAATGGTGTCTTTTTTTAGGAGAGGTTTGATTATGGCAGTTTTCAGTGGTGCTGGAACAGATTGGAGACATATTGATGATAGTGGTGATTAATGGACCAATGGTAGAAATAGTTGTCTTAACCACAGTAAAGGGCACATGTAGTGTCTTTCCTCTTCCTGACAATGTCCAAAATCTCCTGCTGAGAGACAAGAAATAAGGAGTAAAGATGCTGAGAGATCTTGAGTTGTGGCTCAGCATTCAGTTTAGATGAACTAAGTGCAGGCAATAGGGCAGAGCATATTGATCTGATTTTGGTGTAAAAACAGTTAAAATATGTCCAACAATGTTCAGTCAGGTCATCTGGATGTTTTTTTTTGTTGCTGAGATGCTTCATGTTTCATCCAAAGGACTTCTTCAGTCTAAGTAGCCCACCAAACCAAACTGAATCCCATAAACAGTTGTTTATTTCCACTCTGGGAGTGAGCTGTTTGCGGGATTCAGTTTGGTTTGGTAATCTTTTATATAACATATAACAATTATGCTGAAACAGAGCAGAATGTAGAGAATATATAAGAACATTCTAGAGTAAAATTTTTTGATTTGATTTAGGTGGCTGGTAGATGAGAAGGTATGTCATTTAGATGGAAGTCTTGTATTTAAAGGCCAAGCATTTGAAGGAGAAAATTACTGTCAGAGGTACAGTATTGGAATAAATTCAGATCTTTGTGATAAATGACAGACAGACCACCACCATGGCCAGTGCTGTGAGTTGGCTAGAGGTTGGTATAACCAGCGGAGCAAGCCTCATTTAGGGTGAAGAGAAACTCAGTTCGATGCCAGGTTTTAGTTAAGCACATTAAATCCAAACTCTTGTCCAGGATGTGGTTGTGAATCAAACAGGATTTGTTAGTGAGGGACTGTGTGTTAAACAACTCTTAAATTGTCCCTAGGTGTGAGTGAGAGAGTGAATGGTTTTTAGTCTTGTTTGTCTCTATGTGTCCCTGTGATGGACTGGAGACCTGTCCAGGGTGTACCCTGCCCCTCGCACAGTGACTGTGGACATGGGCACCAGCGACCCCCGTGACCTGAAATGGAAAAAGCGGGTAAAAGATAATGGATGGATGGGGTATGGTATCGTATGTTATGGTATACAAACATACAAACATACGTACATACGTACATACGTATGTATGTATGTATGTATGTCTGACCATCCGTCCGTTCATCCGTCCGTCCATCCATCCATCCATCAGCCCTTCTGAACTGACTTGACTAGCAATCCTTTTAAGATTTTTAGGTAGCATTACATTGCTGCCCTATGTATTGATTTTTTAAGGTTATATGACACTATGCAATGATACTGGTCTTTTTCATTGACTTATAAAGCATTGTAGGATACAGGTATGCAGTTTATCTGTTCCTCTCAGACTGCAGATTTAAAAGAGCAGTGGTTTGAATACAGCCAAAAAAGTTGCAGCAGGGGAACCGTGCAGAGCATAATCAGTGATGACAAATGACTTGTATAGAGTATAGAGAGAAAAATATATAGAAAACTGGGATTGAAACAAAAGGAATGAAGAAAGTGAATAAGATGAAGCCACAAAGAAAACAATGCTGCAGTTTCTTCTTACTGCAGAGCCCCTGCTGTAAAATGTATTACTTTACACATACATTTGTATTTATATTTGTATAGAGGGCTGCAGCTGGGTTCAAGATTTGTTGTCCATTTTGTGCTCCAATTTTTTAAGTAAAGGCTTGATCGTTATATATGATACTTATGTCAATCCTGAGAGATAGTTGAACAGCCAGCCATTTGCAAAAAACATATATTTTTATGTCACTTGTAGACAAATAAAAATAAAATAAACAAAACAGGCTGGTAGCCACAAATTCAAAGTCAGCCTAAAGTAGTCAAAGGAGACAACAAAGAATCAGCATGATGTTAAAGTTTGCATATGTGTGACAGAATGAGAAATACTGTACTGATCAAAATTGAACTTGATTCCTCTAAAGTATTCAAATGTCTTTCATGTTTTGTCTTATGGACTCTGCATTCAGATGTGTTTATATTCACTTGTGATGTCCTTAAAGGAGCATCAAACCACCAACTGAACATCTCTCCTGGATCCTTTACAGCACTGTGTTCTATGAGAGTGGAATAAAATATAATCCCTTGTTTTGATTGACAGCAAATTTTAATATATTAAATATATTTTCCATTTAGATTTGTGATAAACAAGATCTATGATTTACATACTTCCAATCTGGCCAACTGTCCTACAACAACAAGGGGCAGTCCACCATGCAATATGCAGGAAGAAATCACTGCCTCCAGCCTGCTGTCAGTGCTTTGCTGTTGTTACAGCTGCTGCTGGCTGTGAGTGCACATCTGTGTGTGTGCATGCAGATTTGTCACCAAATGCCATACCAAGAGAAAACATCCATGTGCTGGGGCCCTGGCCAAAGACAGATAAAACGCTGTCTTCACTTTGCTGTTTACACAGAAAAACGTGTACAAAGACTTGACTTTTTTTATCTTTTCACCTCCTCTTACTTAAAGTCTCTTCCAACAAAAAAAAGAATAACTGTGCCTCTATCACAGCAGGGACCATGGCAAATGATCATCTGATAAAGTAGCTCTGCTTACGTCTGTTTGTCTTTTTGACAAATAACAGAAAAGCACTTAATAACAGTACTTTATTATATGATGCCATGGTTTAATTTAGCTTAGAAGCCTCATCTAAACTGTTAATTTTTGAGCAGTTCATAAAAACACCTGCTGCAGTGATAAGCTCTGAATGATGCTGTGAACTTCAAATTGTCTAAAAAAATCACCTGTGGACATTTCTTATTTTCATTTTTAGACAGTTTAGTTTGACATTCAAAAATGGATGCATTTTATCTCAGTTTGATTGTTTGTAATGTGTTTGTACAATAAGAAACATAAATGTTATAGTAATTTTCTTGAACTATCACATATGTCACAAGTTACCAGCCTGCCCAGAGGAAAAGCAGCATTTTGATGCTACTTGTTAATTTGAATCTGCAAAGAGAAAAAGTTCCAAGTTCCTCACAGCAGTGGAATGCAAGAGGTGGAATATGGATCTTCAAATGGTTCTTAAACCCTCATGTTGTTTGAACCAGCATTGTTATGAGAATTTAAGTGTGATTTTTATTTTTTTCTTGTTTTTTCCCATCAGTAGACATTATTTAGCTCCATATGACTTGTCATTTAGCATTTTAGACCAAATTAAATAAAACAATAGTTTAAACATTTAAAAACAATTTATTTTGCAGAATTTTCATAAACTAAAACTTTTACACTGCAGGTCTTAATGCTCAATTCCAATTTTTTGCTTTGATATCATTTATTTATTTATTCTGCGTGGTTGTTTACATATTTTAAATAATCAGGCTCAAGTGAGAACTATCTTTGGCCTTGATATGACCTGCATGCGCAAAGATGTGACATCACACTCAGCACACTGGGTATATTTACAGAAAAATAATATGAACACTACACATGTTAGCATGTATCAATTCTAAAGTTGTTGTGCAATCAGAACCAATTAAAGTATTATCTGACATGATTGTTTCATCCAGTGCTTACATCTGATTTAGCACCTACTCTGGTGCAAACTTGTATTTTTGGAATGGGAGTGATGCACTGAAGGTAAGAACAAACTCAAGTATTGATCCCATCAAATAGAAATGGTCTGACACTGGTATTATATATTGCTGCTGATTCTCTGTTATCAAGAGGCAAGACAAATTAATAGAATAAAAACAAAGTAACTGGACTTCTCTCCTGTAGCTGAAGACATTTGAAATTCCATAATTTAAACTACACATTTGGGGCCGAGATGGGGTAGAGGCAGGGCAGCCCACTCGGGACCCGAAAGTCCTACGTTCGATCCCCAGTCATTGCACATTGAGCAGCACACCCTATCCCCAAATGCTCCCTGGCGCTTGCAATAGCTGCCCACTGGTCCACCAGGTGGTGGATGGGTTAAATGCAGAGAGCCAATTTCACCATATGGGAACATAATGATGACAATACATAACACATTATTATTATGGTATCAGTACTCGGACTGGTCTGCATACACCAACCTCACTGACACCAGGTGAACTGCGACATGACTGCTCAGACTGTGGTTGTTTAGAAAAGTATTGGATATGTATCTGATTTAGTACCACGTATGAAAAAGACTGGTCAGATTAGAAAAACTTGGATTTGTTATTCAGGCTGTCGTCAAAAAATATGAGTTGCATATGGGCAAAAGTAAATAAATAATTTGGGCCACATTTGTCTGCAGTAGCCTAAGACAGACGTCTTTCAGTTTTGGAGTTTATCAGGCTTTTTGTTTGACACATGGACTGCAGGATATTGTTTGCAATTCAAACTGAAAGATTACATGACAGGTTTTTTGTTGTTGTTGTTTTTAGATGTTACCTCTTGACAATCCTATCTTTATTACTTTCAAACCTCCCTATTATACTCCCACTATTACAGGTTGTATTTTTTGTCTGCTGTTGGGAGGGTTATTGTCTAAATAAAATAAATAAATAAAAGAAAATACACCCTAGCTTTTGGCATTTGTTTTGTTGTATCATATTGTAACAAAATGTATGTGTACTGTTCAGTTCTGTCTAGTTACTCTAATAGCATTAAGGTTTGAACTAATAAATCACAAATCTGTGACAGCTCTTTTTCTTTTAATAAATGCTTCAGAGGAACACAATATATATTTTTTTATATTCAATGCTATTCTTTAAAACATCCTTTCATTAAATTCAGAAACATGTGAAGGAATTGTTTCTGCTCAGTGACCTGAGATGACTTCTGTTGTGACTTGGAGCTATATAAATAAACTGAATTGAATTGAATTATCTAACTTGAATGGCTTGCAAACATTGGTTAGTCAGACAGGTCTCCTCCATGTAGTGGGCCATGTGATGCTAACAGATGGCCATTGAGTGTAAAGCTACTTGTGCCTGTTGCAAACAGATTAACTGAGGACAAACTCAGGTTTACTGTATTAGTGTTTTTTTTTTTTTTTTTTTTTTTGAGTAATAAAGACCCTTAGTGTACAAGAGACCACTGCACCAAAACAAGAGGACACCCTGAATTACTAACAAACACTTTACAGATCCAATCAAATTTACAAAAGTGGAAAAATGTATAGGGCAGCATGTTGGCTCAGTTGGTAGAGCTGTTGCCTCTTAGAGAGAAGGTCGCCCTGGTTCTAATCCCAGTCCGGGGGCCCTTCTGGGTAAAGTTTGCATGTTCTCTTTATGCATACGTGGGTGTTTCCCAGGTACTCCAGTTTCCTCCCACAGACCAAAAACATGCATGTTAGGCTGATTGGTAACTCTAAATTGTCCCTAGGTGTGGGTGAGAGAATGAATGGTTGTTTGTCTCTATGTGTCCCTGAGATGGATTGGAGACCTGTCTAGTGTGTCCCCAGTCTCTTGCACAGTGATAGCTGGACATTGGCACCAGTGACCCCTGCGACCAGAAAAGTAAGAAGCAGGTAAAGATAATGGATGGATGGATGAATGGATGGATGGATGGAAAAATATGTTTGTACTCTTTCATTAAAGAAAGACAAACCAACAAGGGTCACTGAAATAACTTGAAATTGACAAAAGTACAGTAACAATAAGAAATTAATTAGATAAAATCAACTAATAAATATCATACTTCTTTCATCAAGGTCAGTTTCAAGCGGCACCAGAACAAAACCAAGCCTCTGTCATGTTTCACTGTAGGTACCATGTTCTTTTGTTGTTGTTGTTGTATATTTCATTTTTGGATCATGAACTTAAAAAGTTGATGTTACTTGTGGTCAAAACTCTTCAGTTTTGTCTCATATGTCCGAATGACATTCTATTGTAAGTTATTGTACCTTGACTGTACTCACTTTTAATCTCTTTGGAAGTTGTTCTGGGATCTTTGGTTGCCATTTGTATTATCTGTCTTTTTCCGTTTGTTATCAGTTTTCCTCTTCGGCCATGGACCTTTAACTTTGGAATAATATGTGCAGCTGTAGTCACAGGGACATCAAGCTGTTTGGAGATGGTCTTATACTTTTAATGTGATTGCCAATAATTTAATTTCTAAGATCCTGAGACCACTCTTTCTTTAGCTTTCTGTGCTCCAAGTTCTGTGTGATACACATCATGACACCAAACAGCAAAGTGACTATTTTTCACCCAAACTGGTTGATTACAAAGCTGAAACCATTTCACAAGCTTTAGGAAGATGCTGATTTCATTTTCCAGCAGGACTTGGCTCCTGCCCGCATTGACAAAGGTACCAACCAACGGCTGTGGAACATTCTAATTTACAGAGACACTGAATTTTGTTTTTTCATTATTTATAAGCATTAAAAATACAAGAAATAAAGGCTGGAAATATTTCACTCTGTGTAATGAATCTATGTAATATAAGAGTTTCACTTTCTAAAATGACTGAACCCCCCCCCCACAACTTTTCACAATACAGTACTGTGTTCGAATTTTTTGAGATGCACCTGTGTGTTTTTTAGATATTCCTAAAAGGAATTTCTAAAACTAAATGTTGCCCGAAGAAGAAATTAGTGGAGGGTTAAGTGACAGATTTGACACTTGTAAGATAATAAAAGAGCACACAGCAGAAAGACAGACATGAAATGGACACAAACAAATACACAGTAGAGTAGTGAAGTCTTTAGGGAAATCAAGAAATCCTGTGAGAAAAGTGAGGTACTCATGAAATTAAGAAGGAAGCAGGACGCACGTTGCCAAAACTGCTCCCCCTTTCTTCTTTTTTTTTTTTTTTCTTGTTGCTCATGCAGTACTCTGTAATTCGTCTCTAAAAATATCAGGCAAGAGGAGGAGGAGCATACAGACACTCCAGAGGAAGAGAGGATAAAAGGAGAGATGGTAGAAAGGTGTTCACAATTTGGAGAAACAGTTTCAAAAAGAAAGTGAATAAAGAAACACCTGGCTGTGGGTACACTTTCCATGCAAGAAAAAAAAGGGGATGAAAAACATGAGGATTAAAACAACAATGATGGAAAGCTGGGGAGGGACAATGGGAACATGTGCCAGCTTTTTTTTTTTTTTTTGTTCCAGGCAGCCACGTGAGCGTTCTCCTCAGCTGCTCTGCTCACACTGAGCTAGCCAGAGGGGAGCGGAGCAAGGTCGCTAAAGTCACAGCAGAAAACGGCTATGTAGCCCACCCTTACTGGAGTGAATATGCACAATTTGGATAAGCTTACTGGTCCTGATCTACAGCTCATTACAAGGCAGTTGGTATTTTTTTTGAAAATGTGCAGAGAGATACACGAGAGAAAACAAACAAATGGACATCTTTTGCTCCATTTAAAGTGAAAACAGTCTTACAAATAGCTTATAGCTCAGAGATATACTATATAGGGTCCGCAGACATCTTTTTTACTGCTGCGTTGCACTGCATATGGAACGGCCTTAAAGCTACAACAGAGAAACAAGTTATCTAAGTAAGTACAAGTGCAGAGTCTATTCATCCTTACCAGGCGAGCTTGAAGCCTTTCATTAGTACAATGATGATTGTCTAACATCCATAGCATGTTGAGGGCACCAGGTTGCCCGTTCACACCACCACATGGTGACTGCCGGCTTACCACTGCCTCATCTCCTATGCACAGAGCAAGAGAGATGCACACAGGAGGAAGACAGGAGTGGATGCTGCAGCTGATGGATGGGTAGGGGACCCAAGTCTGGAAGGATGATCCTCAGACTTAGCCCAGTCGCTCAGCTACATTCCTTTGCTTGAGTCAATGTGCCACAGTGCGAAACAATGCCCGTAATTCACACCTCCCATGGGTTCTTTGGTCTTCCCAAAACAGATAAAAAAAGGTGACTTGTACTGCAACATTCGCAGCACAAACTGCAGCATGCCACAGAGGCAGGAAGGCTATGAATCATAAATAGGTGCAAATATGGCTCATCACTGCTCCTCTCCAGCTCACAAACAGCCTCGAGCTTCTGTTTGCTCACTAACCTCCCTCTGTCTAAGCCTCAGTATCTGCAGTGTATGAAAGCTGCACTTGCTACGCTCTCAGTGAGCAGGCGCAGGATCTTTCTTCCCCCTCCTCCCTTCTGTACTCTCTCCCCTTTTCCCTAGATGGCTCTCTTTTTCTATTTCTCTTTAAAATTATCCTAGTCAGTCCAGTACAAAAGAACAAAGCAGGGTGGCAGCCTCTACTTGTCATGTCCTTGTGCAAACTCATTAAAGTGAGGAGAACAGTTTTCATATTTTGAACTCCAAGTACTATTGGCGTCAACAGCTTATCTTGTTAATCTGTTAATGTACCAAAAGCAGTTGGATGCTCCCTGTGTTTACAGCTATGCATGTACTAAATCAATCAGGTTAATTCTATGGTGAATCAGCATGCCAAGTTAGCTAATGAGCATTACATAACTGCAACAAAATGAAATTAAAGCTATAGCAATCCACCACTATTCACCTAATTAACCAGGATAACATGTCTGTCAAGCTTTATATTTTTTCTAGACGTTGCAGCATTGTGCTCTTGTCTATACTGTCAGCAAATATAGTTCCAAGGTTGTTTTATTTTACTGCAATCAAACTTTGTTGAAAAAAATTCAAATCCAACTAGTCAGCATTACACAGTGGCGGCTCCTGAGCAAAAATGTTACAGGGGAGGACATCGATTTCCTGAAAATTTTTACAACTTGCATTACATTTTCTGTAAAAAACTAACAACAGATATATGATAAATGGACTGTACTTACATAGCACCTTTCTATCTTATCAAGGCACTCAAAATGCTTTACACTACAATCTGTGCCCTCATTTACCTATTCATATAGCACTCTACTAGATCTATACAAAGAATAATCAGTGCTTCATACACCAATGGGACACACATCTGAGGCAATGAGGGGTTCAGTGTCTTGACCAGGGACATTTTGGCATGTGACTGCTGGTGGAATTGAACCCTCAACTCTTGCATTGGCGGATCACTGCTCTTACCACTCAGCCACAGCCACTCACATACAGTGCCTTGCGAAAGTATTCGGTCCCCTTGAACTTTTCAACCTTTTGCCACATTTCAGGCTTCAAAACATAAAGATATAATTTTTTTTTTTTTTTGTGAAGAATCAACAACAAGTGGGACACAATCGTGAAGTGGAACGAAATTTATTGGACGTGTCAAACTTTTTTAACAAATAAAAAACTGAAAAGTGGGGCGTGCAATATTACTCGGCCCCTTTACTTTCAGTGCAGCAAACTCACTCCAGAAGTTCAGTGAGGATCTATGAATGATCCAATGTTGTCCCAAATGACTGATGATGATAAATAGAATCCACCTGTGTGTAATCAAGTCTCCGTATTAATGCACCTGCTCTGTGATAGTCTCAGGGTTCTTTTCAAAGCCCAGAGAGCATCATGAAGACCAAGGAACACACCAGGCAGGTCTGAGATACTGTTGTGGCGAAGTTTAAAGCCAGATTTGGATACAAAAAGATTTCCCAAGCTTTAAACATCCCAAGGAGCACTGTGCAAGCAATCATGTTGAAATGCAAGCCGTATCAGACCACTGCAAATCTACCAAGACCCGGCTGTCCCTCTAAACTTTCATCTCGAACAAGGAGAAGACTGATCAGACATGCAGCCAAGAGGCCCATGATCACTCTGGATGAACTGCAGAGATCTACAGCTGAGGTGGGAGAGTCTGTCCATAGGACAACAATCAGTCGTACACTGCACAAATCTGGCCTTTATGGAAGAGTGGCAAGAAGAAAGCCATTTCTCAAAGATATCCATAAAAAGTGTTTAAAGTTTGCCACAAGCACCTGGGAGCCACACCAAACATGTGGAAGAAGGTGCTCTGGTCAGATGAAACCAAAATCGAATTGTTTGGCCACAATGCAAAACGATTTGTAAAAACAACACAGGTCATCACCCTGAACGCACCGTCCCCACTGTCAGACCTGGTGGTGGCAGCATCATGGTTTGGGCCTGCTTTTCATCAGCAGGGACAGGGAAGATGGTCAGAATTGATGGGAAGATGGATGGGGCCAAATACAGGACCATTCTGGAAGAAAACTTGTTTGAGTCTGCAAGAGACCTGAGACTGGGACGGAGATTTATCTTCCAACAAGACAATGATCCAAAACATAAAGCCAAATCTACAATGGAATGGTTCACAAATAAACATATCCAGGTGTTGGAATGGCCAAGTCAAAGTCCAGACCTGAATCCAATCGAGAATTTGTGGAAAGAGCTGAAGACTGCTGTTCACAAACCCTCTCCATCCAACCTCACTGAGCTCGAGCTGTTTTACAGGAAGAATGGACAAGAATTTCAGTCTCTCCATGTGCAAAACTGATAGAGACATACCCCAAGAGACTTGCAGCTGTAATTGCAGCAAAAGGTGGCGCTACAAAGTATTAATGCAAGGGGGCCGAATAAAATTGCACGCCCCACTTTTCAGTTTATTATTTGTTAAAAAAGTTTGACACATCCAATAAATTTCATTCCACTTCACCATTGTGTCCCACTTGTTGTTGATTCTTTAAAAAAAAATAAAATTATATCTTTATGTTTGAAGCCTGAAATGTAGCAAAAGGTTGAAAAGTTCAAGGGGGCCGAATACTTTCGCAAGGCACTGTATATGTTGCTCAATATTTAATTTGTTGTTGTTTCTTGTGTGTCTACACATTTTTGCCTTTTTTTCTCCCTCCTGCGGGTCGAGGTTGTGTCTCGTGAAAAACTGTCTGCTCCAAATGGATTTAAAAAGAGGATATCTCCACTCTTGGTCTCAGCAAGTTTCACTGCAGCCATTCCTGGGTGAGGTTGTATCAATGGGATAAATAGCTAATACTAAAGTCCTAAGATGTTCTGGTGCCATATGCAATTATGGATACATGTATATTTTAATATGGTGTTTGATTTGGACAGTTAACAGAAGCCCCCCAAAAAACATGGCTCAGGTTCAGATAAAAAATTCCATTCCTCCCAATCCCTCTCCTCCGTTATTGCTACCCTTGGGGACATGAAAGACCTTTGCCTTTAGCTGCTACCCATAGCACACTGCATCGGACACATGTGGCCCCTTCTACAGGTAGTGGCCCCACAGAAAGGCAAACCTATGTACTTTGTATCTCATTAGGGCTAAACCTGACTAAGTACAAGCCTAGTCACCAAGTGATCACCAAGGAGACTTCCCCCAGACCTGGCTTGAAGGTGGGGCACTGGTAACCCATGTCTGAGTCAGGTATTTGAAGCTCCTTGCTGTCTTCTGTACGAATGTATATCAAAAACTGTTTTTGTCTGGCCTGTCACCTAGAACCAATTTGCATTGAGAAACCCTACCAGGGAAATTTGCTACAGACTGCATGGCTACCAGGATCAATAAGGCACACTCACTCCTTGACCATGATAAGGTGGTAATTCACTGATGAGTCAATGAGTATACATTGCAAAAGTATATAGTGCTACTATGAATGACTGGATTAAAAAAGAAACAAGGGCCACTGTGACATTTTGTTGGATACATTCAAAGATGGGCAAATGCAGGTAAAGATGAGAAAAAAAAACCCCAAACAAGTTGCAATAAAATAAAAACACTAGAAATTCCTACTAAAGGCATTGGTCTGATGTGGGAAATGATGCAGCCAGTCCATCATACACCATACTTTATTACACAAAAATGGCTTTATTACACTAACACCAGGACTTATTTTTGAACCTCAATAATGCATGTTTCCAAGTGCAATTATTGTTTGATTCTAGTCTTATTGTATTCAGAAGCATCTTACAGAGTGACGCTGAATAGACAGCTCCTCTAAAGAGCCAATGTGACAGAAAGTGAGTTGTTTAGTTTTACTGATACCACCTATTACCTAGTTAAACATGTTGCATTTTGGTGTTGAAAAGGGGTAAAGATGACTCAGACGTGGAAGTAAAACGAGGCTTTACTGTTGTGTCTTGATCATTTGTTTATACAAGCCAGAACTTCTTATATTGTGAAACTGCAATATAAACACAAAATACAAAGGTTTCAGTGAGCATAAAGTTGTGTTATAAATTGGACTTTTGCTGAAAGCATAAAGCTAAATGCTACATAAAAATAAAATAAGACTTTTATCATTAGCTTCATAAAGTTGTAAGATGACACATAAACCATCACAATATTTGAAAATGTAATGCAAATGTAACTATACTAATGCAATGTGTAATCACATTAATACGTATATGGTGGTATGACCAGCTGGGATGGCTACATCAATAATTACACAGATGTTGAAACAAATAAAACTTTTTTAGACTGTGTGAAAAAAATTACAACAAATTTGATTAAATTGATCTGTGATTGAGTTTATTTCTAAATAACTTGCAATAATGTTGGTACTTCAAGTAAATATTTTTAATCTACAATGCAAACAGTACATGAATACGGCTTTCACACGTAAACTCCACACACAATTCTCTAAATGGCTTTATCTTAATGTATGCTTGAGAAAAACAATGTTAAGATGATACATTTTTAATAAATTAATACTGACTGTTTCTAAAAAGGCCATGTTGTTTTTCCAGCATCGTTTTTTAAAAACATTCCCCTGAATCAGTATTACGTCCAGGGGTTTTGCATGTCTAAAAATAGCATTGTCAAATAATCTGGATTAATCCTTCAGCACTGCTTTGTGGAACTGGATTGATTGACTGTGCTATTCTATCTGATGGCTGTTCCTTATGTCACAACACACCATATATTACATTTGTTCTCTTTTCCTTCAACAAGGATGATAATCAAACGTATATTTCCCTTGTTATCAGAAAATAAATGGGAGATAATGTTGCTTCAGGCAGCATGATTGTTAACAAACTAACAATTTTGGATAATCTGAGTTGTCAATGTCACAGTGAGATAGGGAATTTAGTTGTAGTGCCCGTACCATGTAGCTAACGAGTTAACCAATTAGATTGAAATGTAATACATTAGTCATGGCCCTGGGAAAGTTATTTTAAAAATAGCTGTAACATCTTACAGGAGATACAACTTACTGTTTATATTTAATTTAATGGAAGGGTCTCTATTTAGCAGGAAATTATGAATTTATAGCTTGACCCACTAAGAATTTAATTATGATAACTGTATGTTTATATTAAATACTCTCCCTTGGAACACACACACACACACATAAAACAACAACATTTAAACAACAAAGTTCATGCTCAATCATCCAGGTACCAAATAGTAACTTTCAAATAAGACACTGATTCCTGATTTCAATTTAAAAGACACTTTAGTAAGAACATAAAATGTAAATATAATAAGTAATTTGTAGCACAAAGAAAATAAAAACAAAAAGCAACTTTTTACAGTACAGTCAGTTCTATTGACTTAACCCAAATATTTGCAGTCCATATTACCCCTTAATATTTCAGGTAAGGCTTTTCAAACATAAAATTCAACCTCAGAATAACCCGTTGCAGGCCTGAATCGATGCTTGGGTGTGTGGGAGCTAAAAACAAACAGCTCGATCGCTCACTGAGCAAATAAAATTAAAAAAAAAACATGTGCATTAGTTTAGTTTTGTACTTATAAATTCTTCAGAGTTTGATTGGATCGGGAAAGATAGATGTGGAGATCCTTTTAATATGGCACTGAGTAAGATAAGTAGTCAGGTGTTGTCACACGAACACTGAGATCCTTCCCGGCATCATCCTGAACTGTTTCAACAAACATTTTGTTGCTTCTGGTTCTTTATTTGACACAGTTACTAACAAAAAATCAGCCACTTCACTTAATAACCAAATTTCTACAAATCAAATCCCTCCTACAAGTCAATCCTCAGTTAATCACAGCTTCTATTTTTCTCCATTCTCAGTCAGTGAGGTCAATAAACTGTTAAAAGATCTTGATCCTAAAAAATCTGCAGGTCCAGATGAACTTCCACCTTATTTCTTAAGGCTGGCTGCTCACATCATCTCAGTCCCTGTGACCCACATCTTCAATCTCTCCATAAGACAAAACTCCATCCCAGACACTTGGAAAACAGCCTTTGTTCTTCCTTTGCTGAAGGGAGGTGACCCCACCTCACTGAACAACTATCGACCAATCTCTAAACTCTGCATTTTAGCCAAGGTTCTAGAAAAACTGATAAACTCTCAAATCAAAAATTACCTGGACTCATTTAACATCTTACCTCCACATCAATCTGGTTTCAGGAAACAACACAGCACAACCACTGCTTCACTGAAGGTTCTTAATGACGTTGTTGAAGCACTGGATGCTAAAGATTATTGTGCTGCACTTTTCTTAGACCTGTCTAAAGCTTTTGACACTGTGGATCATAACATCTTGTGTCATAAACTCTCAGAAATCGGTTTCTCAGATCACACCATTGGTTGGTTCTCTAACTATCTTTCAGACCGGAGGCAATGTGTTCAACATAATGGTACTTCCTCCAGTTATTTAACATTCAACAATGGTGTACCACAAGGCTCAGTCTTAGGACCCACCCTCTTTACAATCTACATACATAATGTAGGTAAAAACATCCCTAATGCATCCATACATTTCTATGCTGACGACACAGTTGTTTATTGTCGAGCTAAAACAGTTGCTAAGGCTTTCCAGCTTTTGAAATCTGCATTCAACATCATCCAGACTGATTTGTTTCACCTCAAACTTGTCCTAAATGCCGAAAAAACCAAAGGGATGCTTTTTTCAAATAGGAAGTTGGTCCCAGCAGTTCTTCCTCCGATTTTATCCTCAAATGGTGTCCCCATTGAGTTTTTTGATTCCTATAAATATTTGGGTATCTTGGTCGACTCACATCTTTCTTTTAAGCTCCATGTGGAAAACTTGGTAAAGAAACTGAAAGTTAAACTGGGTTTCTTTTTCAGAAACAAATCTTGTCTAACCCTGAATGCTAGAAAATGCCTTGTATCTGTGACTTTCCTTCCCTCAATTGATTTTGGTGATATTATTTACATGAACGCTCCTACAAGAACCCTGCAGATGTTGGATGCTGTCTATCATGGTGCACTAAGATTCATAACTGGCTGTGATTATCGTACCCACCACTGCACCCTGTATTCATTGGTTAACTGGACATCATTAACTTCACGCAGACTCTCTCACTGGTACATTTTCATCTTTAAATCACTTCTTGGTCTGCTGCCTTCATACATCTCCTCCTAAATGTCTCTGCGTGAGTGCAGCTACGGAGTGCGCTCTCAGGACATTATTACCTGCAGTGTTCCCTCAGTGAGGACTGAACTAGGCAAAAGGGCCTTCTCCTACTCCGCTCCTGTTTCCTGAAATATCTTACAAAAAGATTTGAAGCTCTCGACCTTGACCTCTCTAAGTGTCTTTAAGAATCTGTTGGACTCCTGGCGGGGTCCAATGCAGACATGTTCCTGTTTTTAGTTTTATACATTTGTCTTGGAATCTAGCTGTTTTTTGTTTTGTTACCTTTTTCCTTTTAGCCATCCTATTTGTTAAAAAAAAAACAAAAAAAAAACTGTAGTATGAGTTTTTATAACTGCTTATTGTTGTTGCTGTTGTCCATTGTTGTCATCTTTCTTTGTTGAAATCAGGTCTCTCTTGTAAATGAGTCCTCGAGGCTCAATGGGATTTACCTGTATAAATAAAGGTTGATTGATCCTCACAAATGGGAATGTAACAGCTGAATGGGGAACTTCTACTTGTCCAGCAGGTCCAAATAATAGCTCCTGGTCCACTTTCATATGCTTCTTAAAGTCTGTTACAGTCAGCAACTCTGCATTAATCATTGTAATGGACAGCTTTACTCTGTTATTGTTCCACGTCTGCATCACTGTGCTCTCTGCCTTGTCTGGTTTTTCACAATGATACACCTTTCATGCAGCGTACCATTAATACCACCCACTCTCATCTGATTGGGCAAAATAAAATGCTTAATCCAATACAAAACAAAACTGAACAAGATTGACACTTAGCACAACTTAAAGAGTAGGTTTTAATCCTTCCATGTGGCACGTATCCCTTAAACAAACTTATATGTAATATTCAAGGAACGTAGTAAAAATGACAACTGCCTGTTTCAGTCTGCTTAAACTAGAGGTTTTTTTTTTTTACCAAATATGAACTGTTTTTAAAATGATCAGAATCAGAATAAGCTTTATTATCACTGTAATGGGATACAGTGAGATTATGTTTGTACAGTCGTCCAAAAGATAGGCGAAGTGCTCGTTGCTGCTGCTACAAAAGCGCAACCTCTTATTCTTTATCAGAATACTTTTTTTAGCTAGAAAAAGGCAAAAGGCCGTGAGGATGGATAGTGGTATTAGAAAAAAGATCTCTTCACATCTTGTCCTATCAGGACACAATTTGAGACATCAAAAAAACTCTACCAGCACATTTGTAAACACAATTACATATGCATTTGATTTCAAGACATTGAGATTTGTCCATGAAGCACTTCCAGATAGGCTATAGTCTTGATAAGATGTTGTTGTTCAGCCATCAGTTCTCATAAGCCTGCATGGCTGCAGGGGAATCAGAGTCAGAGTCAGAGTCAGAGTTTCTTTATTGTCATTCGCACCTCATGTGGTACATGTGGTGGAGCGAAATTATGTACACAGGGTCCCAGTTACATCCAACAATAAAATGTATAAGAAAAACAGTAATAACATCTAAGACATGAACATGAGTCTGTGAGCAGATGTGCACGCATGAACACATCAACATTGAAACAGATCAGCAGCAACATGAAACAGATCAGCAGCAACATGATATGGTTTTTCACAGTGATTATTCTAGTTAGAGATTCATGAGTCTAACAGCCTCAGGGTAGAAGCTGTTCCTCAGTCTAGTGGTTCTACACTTAATGCTCCTTAACCTCCTTCCTGAGGGGAGTGGGGCAAAAAGTGTGTGTGCTGGGTGGGTGGGGTCCTTCATGATGCAGGTGGCCCTCTTCCTGCATCTGGAGGTGTAGATGTCTGTGATGGTGGGGAGACTGATTCCAACAGATTTCTGTGCAGCCTTCACCACTGAATGTGATAGAATGTGATAGACAAAGCTTTTTCCTTAGTTTACCCATGTCCCAGGAGAAATTTGAGAGTTGGCCCGCATCCGAGGCCAAATGGGGAGTCAGATTCAGGTAAGCCACAATTGTTGAATTTCTTCAGGCAGACTGTTTTTTCTTGTGAGCCCTGGGTCCTGATGGTGCTTTCCAGATCCAAAATGGCCAGATTTATGGGCAATCCACTGATCCGTGCTATGAGCCTTCTTCAAGGTTGACTCCAAGATGCTGATGAGTCCTAGAAGTTGCAGGTGGCCTGCAATTCTCACAAATCACCTCCATCTTATGGTTTAGCTCATAAACCAGCTGATTTTGAGTGCTCATAGCACAAAACAAAACTTCACACAGACTTGACAGTTTTGTCATGGTCAAAACTGCTGCCGATGTCTTCTTCAAAAGTCGATAACATAAGGACCCGACAATGCCAAAAATCAGAAACCCTGCTATCATAAATCCAATTATATAAACGTCTTTGGCGTCCCCCTGAGACAGAACTGAAAGACACATCAACTGCCAAACTCCCCACGGATCTCTGATGCACCCTGCAGCGTGAGTCTTGGCAGGACATGAGGGCTCTCCAAGACACTGTCATTTTTTTGAAAATATTTTGTCGATTGTGTTGAAAGTCCAGCTCACCAGATCCATAATTGTATTTTTTTTCTTGCTCGGAAGATGTGTACCAGGAGCTCCGAGACACACACACAAAGCAAAAAGCAGGAGGAAGAGGAGGGAGAGGTAGGGCCGCCTTGGGCAAGAGCAGAAATAAATTTAAAAAATTTTAAATGACAAAATAGTTTTTCTCTTTCACATTTATTCCAGTTTTATCACTTAGATAATGTTTTTTAAACTCAAATGATATCACTATGAACTTAGTTTAATACTTAGTTTGGTACTCTATAGCACAGTTCAAACTGGGCTACTTGATGTCCAAATCTTAAAAAACACAACTGTATCAAACAAGAACGTTTGTAAACCCCAAGCATATATCTGACATAATAAACATAAAATTACTTGAATAAATTTAACTAGATCAGTTGGCTGCTGCAATTTCTACACACAGATTTTTGATGCTACAAAATGCAAAATACATTACATTTAATTTAAGCTAACACACACAAGGATGAAGGCTGGTGAAAAAATGTCACCATAAAAGCCAGAAAGATGGTCATTGCCTCCCAACAAGAATAAACTGATGTCATATGGGGCAATGGCACAGCTCCATAAGGATCAACTGCAACAAATTAAAAGCCTAAAATGCTAAGGTCTGACAAAAATCACAATGTTGAGTGAACGCAACTGAAAAAAAAAAAAAAAGATGGCTTAAACGTAACAAAAAATAATTCAAGTCTAATCATAACAATAAAAAACTGTAAGGGCAGACTTGTTAACAAAAGGATTAGCCCATCAAAAAATAAAATCAGTAAGTGAAATACAGACGGCCTTTTGTGGGTCTGTCAAGTGTGCTATGAATAAAAGAACAAAGTACAAAATGTGCTGACATTAAAGCACTCCAAAAAAAAAAAAAAACCTCTACTTCCTGTTTCTGCTGCAGCAGCAGGACAAAATTAGGTCAACGTTTCTTTAACGACAAACCTCTGACAAATACATCCATAATTATTAAACATAGCAGAAAGGAAAAATATGAATCTTTAATCCTCATCCAAATAAAGGTTGAAACCTAAAACAACTGGACTTCTATCCTTTGGCTGAAGATGTTTTTCTTCCCAGTTTTTACCAGGTTTTACCAATTCAAAATATGCATTTTTCATCCATCCAGCATCTTCCTCTTGTTCGGAAGTCTGGTTGCAGGAGCAGCAGCTTGAGCAGGGAGATCCAGGCATCTCTTTCCACAGCCACCTCTTCCAGGTCTTCTGTGAGGATTTCAAGGCGTTCCCAGTCTCTCCATCATGTCCTTGATCTTCCCCAGGGACTCCTGGGACTCCTCCCAGTCGGACATGCCTGAAGCACCTCCCTAGGGATGCGCTCAGGGAGCATCTTTATCAGATACCCAAACCACCTGAACTGGTTCCTTTCGATTTGTGGAGGAGCAGCGGTTCTACTCCATCTCTCCCAGATATCTGTACTTCTCATCTTATCTCTAAGGGAGACTGCAGCTACCTTGCAGAGGAAATTCATTTCAACCACCTGTATCCATGACCTCCTTCTTTCTGTCACTACCCAGAGTTCGTGACCATAGGTGAGAGTAGGAACGTAGACCGACCGGTAAACAGAGAGCTTTGCCTTACAGCTCAGCACTCTCTTCACCACAACGGACCGGCACAGAGTCTGCAATACTGCAGACGCTGCACCAATCTGTCTGTCAATCTCACGCTCCATTTTTCCCTCACTCATGAACAAAACCCCAAGATACTTGAACTCCTCTACTTGAGGCAGAACCTCACCCGTCACCCAAAGAGAGAAATCCACCCTTTACCGACTGAGGACCATGGCCACAGATTTGGAGGTGCCATTTGGAAAACAAAACATCTTCAGCTAAAGAACAGAAGTCCAGTTTATTTTAATTTAGTAAGGGACTGTTTTCTGTGAGTTACTTCACGTTAACTGTATTTAACTGATTTTGAACTGTAACACCTGCATCTGTATGTGGTTCTGTATAATTATGACACAATCATGTTTTTAGTTACATATGCCATTGTTACATTTTTGTAGCTCTTTACCTTTAACCGTTTTTATTTTGATGCTTCAAATTGTGTATTTTTGTTGCCTGTTGCCTTCATGGTTGCTCACGATAAGAGTCCGGGATGAAATTACTCAAAGCAATCTGCTCCTTATATAAATAAGAGCTGTAAATAATAAATTATTTTTTATGTATTGAATGTTTCTGTTCAGTGCCCTGAGATGACGTCTGTTGTGTCTTGGTGCTATACAGTATAAATAAACCGAATTGAATTGAATTAGTTTCAGAATACCCACATTTCCTATATGGAAGATTCTGCAGGTTCATCTACTATACTGCTCAGAAATGACAAAAGTATTCACCCTGCATGTGCTGTGCCAAAGATCAGAGCTGCATTACCTTCACAAGAATATAGTGGTGTACAAAATCCTTGAAATGTGTGAGGGAAAATCAAATGAGGCCAATGCATGTTTAAATTGAAGAGAACATTATTGTCAAATCTTCAAGTATACAGATGCATTAAAAAAAATAGAATATCATGAAAACGTTCATGCTTTTTTTGTCAATCAATTTAGAAAGTGAAACTCATAAACGACATAGATTCATCGCATAGTGACATATTTCAAGCCTTTGTTTCTTGTAATTTTGATGATTATGGCTTACAAGTAATGAAAAAAAAAAAATTCAGTGTCTCAGAAAATTTGAATATTGTGTGCTTGCTCAGGATGGGAGACTGCAACGAAGCCAAGATTCATCTTGTCTGTTGGATTCCTTAGATGGAGAACTTTACTAATTGGCTTTTCTGTATGTGAATGTTCCTGTAAAGTTCTCTGAGACAACTTTGTTGAGATTTGGCGCTATATAAATAAACTGAATTGAATTGAAGAGGTTCAATATCATCACACCCTAATCAGCTGATTAACTCTTAGAAATGAGCTACAAATGTCTCATTCCTCAAGTCCAGCCTCTCCTGAACCAGAAACATGAGGAGACACAGAACTGGACTGTTGCATGGTCTGATGTCCTCTTTTCAGATTGAAGTAAATTGAGCATGCATCAGGATATTAAAGTAAATTATTCATGTCTTTCATAAATCAGGATCTCAGAGTCTGGAGTAAGACTGGAGAAGTCCAGAATCCACGTTGCTTGAAGTCCAGAGTAACGTTTCCACAGTCAGTGATGGTCTGGGTCCATGTCCTCTGCTGGTGTTGGTCCACTGCATTTTCTAAGGTCCAAGGTCAACACAGCCTTCCACCAGGACATTTTAGATCACTGCATGCTTCCTTCTGCTAACGAGCTTTATGGAGATGCTGATTTCATTTTCCTGCAGGACTTGGCTCCTGCCCACACTGACAAAGGTACCAGAAGCTGCCTGTGGAATATTCTAAATTTCTGAGACACTGAATTGTTTTTTTTTATTATTTGTAAGCCATAATCATCAAAATGAGAAGTGTTGAAATATTTTGCTCTACTTGTAATGAATCTATGAGTTTCACTTTATGTCATGATTGTTTTTTTATTGATTTTTTTACTTTTTCACAATATAATTATTTTAGATGCACCTGCATATTATTTGATCAATGCTGCTGGTGTGGCAATACTTTTGTTTCCTCACTAATTATCATTTATGTATGCAACCCCTCTGAACCAAAAACCAAAACACGACAGTGATCCAAGATACTGTCAAGATCAGATTCAGTTGTTTTATTGTAATTACATATTGGTGAATGGAAAGCATCGCATTAAATTGTACAACGTATATTTACAAAATGTGCATGTAACAAGACTAGATTAAAATAAATTTAGTTTTTTTATTTTTTATTAAATTGTCCATAACATTTCATGAGATGGAGATTTATCTTTGACATCTTTTGACGTCTTTTGGCTTTTCCCTGTTCAGGGGTCTCCACAGCAAGCCCTCCATCTCACTCTCTCCTCTGCATCTAAATACCTCCATCTAACAGCATCCATACATCTCCTCTTTTTTATTCTGGCAGCTGCATTTCTAACATCATTCTACCAATGCACAGTGGTGCTTGAAAGTTTGTGAACTCTTTATAATTTTCTATATTTCTGCATAAATATGACCTAAAACATCATCAGATTTTCACACAAGTCCAAAAAGTAGATAAAGAGAACCTGGTTATACAAATGAGACAAAATGATTATACTTGGACATTTATTTTTCTTTAGGAAAATGATCCAATATTATATATTTGTGAGTGTCAAAAGTACTATGTGCAGCACTACTTAAGGACCTCATAACGTATTTAGCAGGCTTATCTAATGCCTGATTCACAGTTATATGTCCAACACTGCACTCTGCTGGTAATTCTGTACACATGCCTCCAATAAACCTTTTCCATTCAACTGACTACCAAGTACTGACAATCACATAAATACATTGAAATATGACTCTGTTTGGTTTTCTATACTTAGAGGGTATTTAAACACAACGATTTTCTCACAAAGTTTGGTCATTTGTGGTTTAAATCCGAACAAGAAAACTACATCTACCCTCAAACATATAACACACCTCAAAGATCCAACAATTTTCAGTCAGGTCATCTGGACAGTTTCTTTTTTTGCTGAAATGTTTCACCTTCCATGCAGAAGGCTTCATCAGTCAAGGAAACACACAACACAAAACTGATTTTTTTCCCAAACAGCTTACTCCAAAGTGGAACAAACCAGTTATGTTGGTGCTAACATGGTGTCTTTGGCACGCCCCCTCCTCCAATGCCGGCCCTCTTCCCCGTCGGCAATCATCCATCCATCCATTATCTTTACCCGTTTATTCCATTTTGTGTCACGGGGGTCGCTGGTGCCCATGTCCAGCAATCACTGTGCGAGGGGCGGGGTACACCCTGGACGGGTCGCAAGTCCATCACAGGGACACATAGAGACAAACGAGACAAACAA